>NW_028186363.1:1049647-1225796 GCF_003343005.1 Rhea americana | reverse complement strand
AACTCTTTTCAGTTGTCCCGTGTGACAGGACAAGAGGCAATGGGCAGAAATTGAAGCACAGGAAGTTCTGCCTGACCATGAGGGGGAATTTCTTCCCTGTGAGAGTGACGGAGCACTGGACCAGGTTGCCCAGAGAGGTTGTGGAGTCTCCTGCTCTGGATGCAACCTCATCTACCATGCTCTAGGTGACCCTGCTGAGCAGGGAGGTTGGACTAGATGGTCTCCAGAGGTCCCTTCCAACCTTCCTGATTCTGTGATTCTAACTTTGTATTGGGAAAATTTCAGTAGTGGATTAAAGTATTTTAAGTGCAAAACCTCAAAGTTTTGCAATTTAAAAAATAAATTAGACTCATCAAACAGCTCTGCACATAATTTCTTATTCTCTGTTTCAGTTGTTTAAATCCTGAGATTCTTCACTGTCTTTCTGGATAGTCAGAGCGCGTTCCTACAGCCAAAGCAGAGACGCTTAGCTGAGGCGGAGTGCGTTTAAGTTATGTACTTCCATTTTTTTCTGCTAGTTCAGTTTCTTTACAGCAAATATTTGTGGCACAACTCCCATAGTTTTGTCGCATAAAGTTCTGTCAATAATTTACTTGAAAGTGTAGATTTCAGTGTCTTCTTGTTGAAGTGCAACTGCTGGCCACAGCTTTTATCTTAGCAAGTTAATAGTTAACTGAGAAGAATTTATAGTTCCGAAGTAATTATTTAGCAATTTTCTCTGGAAATGGGAYGGGGAATTAACATTCCTGATTTTGCATATAGTACTTCCATTTGAATTATCAAAGTTCTAAATAAAAGCTTAGAACTAAATTGAGGCTTTCAAGAAACAATAATCTGTTTAGCATCAATCTTTTCAGCATCAAGCAACAAGAACAAAAGTACTAGCACTTAAACATTTCATRAAAAGGTATTTGCTAAATCCTCAGAAATAAGTCTTTCTGCAGGGGATCCATTCTACTCTAACATATGAATACATAATGTTTTTCCAGCCCTACAGTAACCAAGGCTGCTTTTGAAATTATCCTCAACGCACTTATGTACCTATCTCAGGGAAATATTTTCTGAACCCTTTCAGTTCCTGCMAATGCTTCTCTCTCAAGATAATGTTTGCACTGGTACAAAAATCTGAGGAGAAATTATCCAGAGTTGTTTAATTAATATGGAATGACACTGACGTGCTGTCTAACTAAGAATTGTTGGAGACAGGAGGAAGATTAATGGTATATTTAGAAGTTATTGAGGTGAATCTGATTGTCAGAGCAGGAAATGTTAAAAACAAGTCTCTGTTTATGACAGAGCCTTTATGACTTAGGATAAGTCAGTAGAGATATCACATTATCCCAGGAGCGTGGCCTTGCTTTAAGTCAGTAGAAGAGAATGAGATGTGTCATTCACCACACTTTTTTTTTAATATATTAATGTACCATGTAAAAAGAATGAAAAACTGGTGAAGGGGAAGGGTGGAAGCAAGGAGGATAGATGAGATGGAATAGATAATAAGGTTGAACCTATGACATTCAAAGGGATAGGTTCATTCCCTTCTTACCGCCTTCCGTTGTCCCAGCAAAGGCCTCCTCTCTCATTATCCCTATCCCTTGAAACAACTCCGACGTTTATGTTACCTTCTGGCAATTTGAGTCAGTTCACTAAGCAAGCTGAAAACAAAGCCAGCAGGGAGAGGGATGAACAGCTTTTGCTGATGTAGTGAGCTGACTTGGCTCACTAGTGGCCTGATGAAAACCAAAGGTAGTGTGAGGGGGGGGAGTGGGACTAAACTGCCAGAATGCAGGAGGGACAAGGGAGAAAGGCCCTRTTGGCAGAGGAGCATCATTAGCTCTCAAATATCTCAGTTGCATCCCAAAACTGGAAGCCAGGAGACTGGCTGGGATTGGCTAAGACAGAAGTTGTTGGAAGTGGCGAATAACTAAAGAAATTAATGAAACTGGATGAAGATTCAGAGAGACTGGGATCTTGTAGCAGTAGGGTAGGCCTGCTTAATGATAGCTCAGCAGGAAGAGCAAGAGAAGATAGACAATTGAGAAGGGCAACTGAACAGACCGGGTAGGGAGTCTGGCCTTTGCTGGGATGGAGAATAAGAATGAAATATCACAAAATAAATGGAGCAGGATAAGCTGGAGTTGAGAGGATTAATATTTTGTGGGAAAATGTGCAAAAGGATCTGTCACATTGGATGTGTGGCACGAATGTAAAAAATGCAGTGTTGCTGATGATCCATGAAGAAGTCAGTATGTCATATGGAATTTTGGAGAGGGGAGGAAGAAAGATGAAGTGAAGGGATTTGTTTTTTAAGCCTCAAAATTTATAATGTTTATTGTGATGCAGGGAAGGTATCTTAAGTTCTGGAAGAGATTGGTAAATAATTGTCAGATTATTTCTCAAATCATTTCATAAAAATGACTAGTAAGACCCTTGAGTTCCTTGAAGTGTGTTCCAGACAGTTGCAGCTGCAGACAATCCTGCTGATTATTACATGGGGGGTGTTGCGTTTGCTTGTTATTGCAGGTGAGAATTTTGTGGCATCTAGTTTGCTCTGGATGATTTCTAGATCATCCAGGTTTCTGAGGACACAATCAAAAATGAACAGTCTGTAATTTCATGCGTTTGTCAATAGTTACGCACTGCTGTTTGAAAGCATGCCAACTGCTAGCAGCTGTCTTTGAGAGATCCATTTTACTGTCTTAACATATGATGAACATGCTTCAATAAATGAATATTTATGGTAATATGGATAAATACTTGAATAAGTGGYTTTTTATTCTTAAATTGATCTAAGATCATGAATCCTCATATTTCAGTCCACAAACGTTTTTAAAGGAATAAAAAACACAAAGTTGCATCTTTAGCTTGATGCTTCCCTCTCTGGTGATTGAAGAAGAAGCTTTTTGCAGCTGTGCTCTGAGAGCTGCTCTCACTCTTAACTTCCAGTAACATTTTCCTGGGTTCATCTGTGTTTACCAGGTAAACATGGCTTACTTTCATATAAACTAAAACTATTTTAATTCTGCAAGACATACCAGTTGTATAGTGTTCATTCTACATGTTAGTAGTTCCAAATTTAAACTTGCAGCATTAAAATAACAGAGTGAGGTATCACGTGAGTAAGCCTCAGCTTTGAATTTGCTTGGCTATTTTATCATTAACTACAAAAATTAATGCATTTGTGAAGACAGTGCTAAAAAGACTTGTAATTGAAAACTGGGATACAGGCAAGGCTTTATCTTGGATATTTAGTGGAGGTAACAAAAAATAATAAAGTTACTATTTGAATTTTATTTTGTCTTTTCCTAATTTAACTAACTCTGAGTTGAAAAGGGGCAAACAAAGTCAGTAGGAGAAATTCAATAACAAGATCTTGTGATGTGTTCCYGTACTATGGTTCTGGAAATGAAGTTTCATATAAACAAAGCTCTGTTTGAAGGTTCTTGTAACAGGAGACAAATGACATTATGTTGGTTTTGATGTTCCTTTTATAAAGAAGGGAAGGGTTTATAATATCTTCTGTAATTGAAGTGGTTCAGAGAATTGCTAATGAGCGTTTTAAAAACACTACAGAGTTCTGTCCATAAGAATATGCATTTCATGAAGGAAGTTTGCATATAGGTCAACAATGATGCATAGTTTCTCACAAGTAATTCACATGAAAATAATATACATGAATGTGTTGCTTCACTAAAACAGCTCATTCAGAAGCGTGTTCTTTGAAGATGCTATAAAGGAGTTAATGAATGAAGAGATGGGTGAAAACAGAATTGTATAAAATAAGAAAAGAGGATTAACTGATAAATGAAATTAGATTTTCAGGGTTTTCCAAACTTGAGTGGATATGCTAGAGTCTTATCTCACGTTTTTTTCCAAGCAAAGAAAGAGCTCATAAGCACATCAAATTTATAAAAATAAGTATATCAGTGTTCAAAAGTTTGGAAGCAAACTTGGATCTTGTAGGTCTTGTAAGTCAATATTGGTTATTTAAGGTCAGCACCTTCCTATTGCAACTATGAAATAATTCTGTATAATACAGTCTGGATTAACAATAATGAAATTTCATGTTAAATCTATTACTGTCTTAGYAGAGCCAGAATGATTCAATACAGCCCATACTTTGGAGGGCAGAATCACAATTTCTATTTTCCCTCAATATCTTGAGGGAATAATCCTTCTGAATTATCATCTCTGCCAAATTCAATTGTCGTCTTAATGTTGTTAATTATATTCACTTCTGTTCCAAACCTATCTCATTTTTTTCCAGTCTAAAATCTTGATATGTCTCTGATATTTTTATGGGAATTGGTTCACCTACAGACTGAGTATGACTGGAATGGAAGTAATTATTTCTGAGATCTTTCCAGATATTGCCTGCCTGATTCACAGTAAATAATACTGACTGCCACTTTGGTCTATAAGATAGGTATTCTCTTTGATCTGGACTTGTGTTGTTCTTTCAAGAATGCCTAATGCTTTCCAGTTAAGTCTGCATGCCCTTTCTAGATACATGATCTTGCCTAGTACTGTAATACTATGTCCCAAATAAAATCACAACCAGTATCTAATTCCTTAATGGATCTATGTTTTCCAGATACAGTCAACACAGTACTTGAATGCACTCRTCATACAGTCTGACTCTAGCATGATTTCCTTAAAGGACACCATTGTGTGTTCTATATTGAGTCTCATGATGCATGGTAATGATAAGAGATCGTTAATATTTCTTACCAGTGAAGCCAAAATCTTCTTTATAGTAGTGTTAATAATATAAGCCAATGCTGCACTGAAACTGTAGATTTATAGMAGATTAAAATTAATGCGGACAAGACTACAAGTTCAAGGCAATGTCTCTGAGTTAAAAAGACCCTCTGAAGGCTGACCTTGATAGATGCTGTGAACGAATAGGTCCTGTTCTAGTTGAATGACTTCCCAGCATGACACACTTAAGCAACAGTTATATTTTCGTCTCTCTGTAACATGTGACTTTCTAGTCAAAGGCAATCAGTGAGGGGAAACCAAGTGAATTAAACTGGAATGAAAAACCAGAGACAGCTTAATGTTTTATGCTGGTCATAGATTAACAGTGCTGTGTTCCGTGGGACAAAAGGCCAGTGCATTCACACTGGTTTCCAGTTTATGCACTCCATTTAAGACACTTATAATGAAATGGACTTGTTTTTTCATCATTATGCTGATGAAGAATGTCTTGAAATGAAATACTGACATAATGTGGAAGTCGTAATATATTAAATGCATATATGTTTTGGTGTCTATTAAAATCAGCACGGGTCAATAGAAATGGTTCTGCTGCTATTTTTTCCTACCAAACAGGATGATATATAAACTGAGATCAAATTCAAGTATTCATCTATGTAAGTATAAACTAAGAATGAATGTAGGAATTTTGAAAACTGTGAGCTGCTTTTTGGATGTTTTATCTCTGAAAAGTGGGCATTTTGATATTGAACCAAATAAAATGTGTAACAGTGGTGGCAAAATTCTGCATATTCCCTATTGAAAATGTGCTATCATTCATAGCTAGATTATAAGAAAAGAACTTGAATACTCATTTTACTTTTAAAATTATTTAAAATGATATGTAATGAAAATGACTAAATATGCAAYGTATGTGTGTGTGATATATTAGTAAATAATTGTAAATAGTACTTTATTAGTTAAGTGCTAGATTAAGTGTAAAATAATACATTTAAGTAATATATATAAGTAGTAAGTACTATTTAGAAGCACCTAATAAATTATCTTGAACATTGTATTAGAATATTTCATCTAGTGATTTAACAATGTATTTAATTTTTTGTCAGAGGTATTTTTTTTTTCCTTTGGGATTAGATTATAACTTGCTTTAAATTTAGTTTATGGCATCCTCTCATTCCTCTACCGGATTATGATTTTTCCAGAGTATATTATCAAAGACCTTTTCCAGCTTGTGTGTTACATTGCTGGGAGCAATGAGGTGAGAATAGCACAGAGAATACTGGAGAATTGTTGGATCTATTTTACCAGAGGAATTCTAATGGCTGAGAGGAACAAGAGCAAGAGATGAGTAAGGAAGGAATTATAAATAAGTCGCAATTCGTCAGCTGAGTGGTGCTGTCTGTTTACTATTACTTGTAGTATTCTGTATGATAAGGATTTTGATGCTTTGTAATAATCTAAATTTTATGAGTATTTTTTTTTGCTTTTTTGGAAGTATTAAAATGACTTTTTTAGTATTAATTTTTTAATAGATTGAGGAAACAGTTGGGACATTTTTGTACTGCAGATAGAATGAGGATCTCTGAAACAGACCTAAATGATCACTCAGTATAGCTTTATTATTCATACACAAAGTTCAGATTAAATATTTTTGACTTTGATAATTCAAAATGACAAAAAGATTGTGAGCATAACTAATGAGTGGCTTGTCAAACCCGTGTGACCACAYTGGTTCTCATTTCTCTTTAGTAGTTTGGAAAATTAAGCTGTAAAAACTTTATTTATATAATAAAAAAGCCTGAATTTATGGAAAAAAACATTTTGAGTTTCTATTTTATAACTTGTTAGTGATTTCTGTATCAATATATCTATTTTATGAGTAGGCACTATAATTTCCTGATTGTGCTCTCTAATAAGTTAGAATCTGACAGTCCTTTCCTGCCTCTTACCTCACCAAAACCATCAGATATTTATGTATCAAGATATTAATAAACATACAATTATTGTATATTGATTATATATGATATATAATTATATTATTAAATAATTAATATTAATAATTTAAAAAATCTTACTAGGTCTGCATACTGAGATTGATTGGCTTTTATTCTCTGAGTTGCATTGCTTTTGTTTTAAAAACACCAATAAAAATAACAAAAATTGTCATACTGAGGAGTCCGGCCAATAACAAATTCATGCTTCGATGAATATGTGAACTTACTAATGGTTTTTGCATTAGAAGTTGTGCAAGGCTAAAACCTGGTTCGCGTTCATCTTTCGCCCTCCCCTTCGCGTTCTCGAACAGCGGCTCTGGCGTTCCCAGCTGGCCGGGCTGCCCCAGGGCCCAGGGAGGCGCCGGAGGGTGCACGGGCGATTCCCCGATTGCAGACTCGTTCCCTGCAGCTTCGGCTGGTTTTCTCCCTAAACTGCCGTTTCCAATGTGTATATGGGACCTGGACATATAATCTGTGTATTTATGACAAATAACGAAGAAACTAAGAAACTAAACTTTTCTACAGCCACTAASGCAGACTAAACATTGCAGCTTACCCACATAGTGGTTTGGGTTTTTTTCTTTTTTTTTTGAACATACTATGTTAACATATAAGTCAGCAGAAATTGATCCAAGTTCTTTGGTGCACTTGAAAAAATAACTGACTTCTGTTATTTTATGCAGCGTTGAAATCAGCAATTTGTGCAGCACTTTGTAATTTTTGGTAACATATACTTGAGTCTGGTGTATAATTATTATTAGGTATTCTTGTTAGGAAAGTGAAATCTTAAGGTTTTTTAGTACCCTAAAAAGGGTAAAACGTTTACTGTTTTTTTTCCCCATGTTGATTTTATATAACTTCAGACATACATATAACCCTCAAAGCTGCTGTTGAACCTTTTCATGTTGTGATAGTGAAAAATCTCCTAGATTAGATCTCCTAGATTTCTCCTAGAGTGTATATTCCTGTCAATAATGTACTTACCAGTATACTGTAGTTTAACAAAGGTTTACATTGTGCACAGGCCATGGAAAGTGGTCACTATTAGGAAGCTGAYACTTTTATCAAAATATGTCTAGTGAAGATTTTGTAAATAATGTGGGCAAAATGTAGAAGTTTGAGGTATGAGGGATTTTTTTTTTTAGTCTATACTGTTAAATTTTATTCCCCTTAAATTTCTGACTCTTCAAAATGAGCTTCGTTTTGTCTTAAAAAATTGAAATAGTGAAGTAAGAGACTTGTATTGAACACACTTGATTGAAAAACTAACTGTATTCAAATTTGGGATATTTTTAGTTGTGTATTAAAATGAAGTTACAGGAGGTTTTTTTCCTTTGGTCTTTTTACAAATTACCATTACAGTTTAAACCTGAGCATATTACAGAAATACTAATTTATGCCTGTCATGCTTTTTCTTCCTTTGGAAAATGCTGCCTCTTATAGTAACAAAAATCAAATTTCTCTGTGAAATTTTTTTATCAGCCAGACAGCAACCTTCTGGAAATATATTTTTTATAGGTGAATATTAAAATGCAGCTAATTTACCCAGAACAAAAGACATGCTTTACCTGGTAAAGCATCTTTTTACATAGGCAGAAAATCGTTGTATAAGACCTAAGTGTTAATTTGTAATGTTTTTTAATATTGCTTTTCCCTCGTACGCATATTTCATGGCATATTGACCTTTTTAAAATTTTGTGCTACTTTATTATAACAGACTATTCTTTAAATCGGACACAGAGAAACTGCAGTTTTATATATTATGAATTTGCAGATAACACCATATGAATTCCCAAGAACAGTTTGCTCTTTCCTTCCTTGTGATTAATTTGTACTCTTATACTTAATTATGCAAGTTATCCTTAATTATGCAAGCACAAAAGCTGTTTGTYATCCAAAGCTGGGCAGAAAAATGTTAGCATGCACTACTTCAGTTTATTTGTTTTTAAAATCTTGTACTTTTCAGCCTTCAGTCTTCTAAACATAGAATCATATAATCACAGAATCAGGAAGGTTGGGAGGGACCTCTGGAGATCATCTAGTCCAACCTCCCTGCTCAGCAGGGGCACCTAGAGCATGTTAGACAGGGTTGCATCCAGGCGGGCCTTGAAGATCTCCAGAGAAGGAGACTCCACAACCTCTCTGGGCAACCTGTCCCAGGGCTCCGTCACTCTCACAGGGAAGAAATTCCCCMTCACAGTCAGGCAGAACTTCCTTGTTGACTAATCTTGTTGACTATTGTTGACTTCTTGTTGACTATTCTTGTTGACTAATTTGTAACCCAAGAGGCAGTGTCCCATTTCAATATTTTTCTTCCATTTTCTGAACTATAGAAAAAATCTCTCCTATTTTTGTTGCTTAGTTTGATAGTCTTAATCCATCCTGAAAGCTTTTTCTCCACTCTATAGACTAACAAGAGGCCAGTCCTAATTAGTTCAAAGAGCCATATTTTCATCTCATCCAACCCTGAATGTTTGTCCAGTCCTTTTCAATGAGGTAGATGAATAACATTTGAACTATTTCACCTCACAATCTAAGCAAAAGGTTTGTTTCCATTCTCCTCAGCTTTGGATGGCCGGTAAGAGCCTCAGGAATAAAGGTTTCTAAAAGTTTTCATTCAAAGGTTACCAGAAAATGGAGCATAGTTTAGCACTAGTTCAGATTTCCAGTATGACATAAGACTTGGCGAGAGATATTGTTAAAGAGCTATGTTTGTGATAGTTAAATCCAGTGAGATCACTTTCTTCTGTAACAGCTCCAAAAAGAAACAAAATTAAACTAGAACTTGTAGATGTCTGTTTTTTAAAATTAAATTAAATAGTTCTTTTTGCTTTTTTCCACAGTATTTCTAACCACTCATTTACTTTCAAGCCCTATGTTTTTCTTGCTCTGCTTAATTTTATTTCAGCTAGAGTAATGTGATGGTTCATATGAGATCAGTCATGGAGGGTGTGTTTTCGTTGTGTGCTGGTCCCCGCAGAGAACCTCCTGACCTACTCTTTTCCAGTTTGGTCCGTGAKACTCACTGCGTGGGTACTCATGGGGTTCAAAGAACAGCCCGAGCTTCAAAAATTGTTGCTGTAGCGAAGGTATGTCAGCACGGTCTTCATACCTGTATCAAAGTCTTCATGGCAGGACTGCTGTTAGATAGCTTCTCTCATCTCAAGTTTCTGTGCAACTTAGTCATTCCAGCGTTTCCGCGTAGAGGAAGGAGTGTAAGCTTTCTTCATGTGGGTTAGGTGTGACTGTGGGCTCAAAGGGGATTTCAGGCTATAAACAAGAACGTTACGTAGCCTGGGCTTGAGGCACTAATAATGTGGATGGTGAGTGAGACATAAAAACAATTAACTTTGTAAAAGAAGTTGCAGCTCTGTCATCAGGAGACTGAATTCTCTTATGTGTAACTCTCATTCAAATTGATGTTAAATGTGCAAATTTGGCTGACAGCTGGGTGTTCCAGCAAAGCAAATGAAATGTTTCTTGGAATTCAGGTCTGCTTTCACTCAACTGCTAAAAATAACATTTAGTAATACTTATTATTTAAATATTCATGGCTTTGAATAGCTATGATAATAGCTTTTCCACCCATCCTGTTGGTGATGTGTTCATGAAACAG
This sequence comes from Rhea americana, assembly GCF_003343005.1. Taxonomy (NCBI): domain Eukaryota; kingdom Metazoa; phylum Chordata; class Aves; order Rheiformes; family Rheidae; genus Rhea; species Rhea americana. The sequence continues at coordinate 1,215,467 of NW_028186363.1, read as the reverse complement.
ATGTACAGCGTATTTCTTCTCTTTCTTACTCAGCAGTCATCCTTACTACACTCTTACAGCCCCGTCATTTCTTCTGATTTATTCCTACCACTTCTCTCCTTCATGTGTCTTATGCTTTCCTATCAGTACCTTTTAAAAGGAAGAAGCTCCTACTTTGCGTGTTTCTCCTGCAAGCTAAAGGTCACAAGGAGTGAGCTCTTGTCACCTGTTTCAACACTCTGGACAACTACCTGTAAAACCATTCCACAAGTGATGGGAGGGAATTCTGAATTACTGAGGTGTTACCTCCTTATACAKCCTCATCTTTGGAAGTTTTCCATCCATCTTTGGAAGGAGTAAAAACAGCACGAGATAATATTGGGAAGAATACTATTGGGAAATACACGTTTTCAGATTTCAGTTTAATAAAAGAGTATTATCAAGAGTATCTGTATTTGGTAAACTTCTGAGCGCTTTTGCAATAGACTCTATATAGTAGTCATCATCTGCCTTATTTATGAAGTCATGGCAGGGACCAATTCAGGTGTTTTAAATAGGTATCTAGCGCAATTTTAGATGCGTTATGGTGTCTGAGGCACCTGCACAGGCCTGGCAAATCTGACCCTGTACAACCTTTGTGGAGTGGGTGAATTAATTTAAGCATGTGAAATGACATACAATACTTACATTTAGGCAATTGAATCCCACTAAATTGTGTTGTAAATGATATTTTGGCTTATTTTTATTGCAGAAACATTATTAATATTTATCCAGCCAAATTCATCAAAATTGGAGTTATTCCTTCAAGAGAAAAAAATCTTTCTTATAAAACACTGCTGAATTTCAATCTAGAATCTCATCATATGTTTTGGTTCTTCATAGTCCGTCTTTATTCATGGTTCTAAAAATTGAACTTAATTCTGCATCCTTTCTTCTGAGAACTACCTGTATTTGCATATTACATTTCTAGTTGTGTAATTTTGTCATTGAAATCAGCGTATAGTTATCCAAAAACAAATAAACCAATATAATTTCTTAAATGAAACCTTAACTTTCATAAAAAAACAAATTGTTAATACCGGTTTTGAATGCTGAAATAGAAATAAATGTAAAAAAATTACTAGCACCTGCTCTGTCAGAATAGTATGGTGTTTACTTAAGCTAACTTGTAACTGTAAAACTTAACAGAGCATGTTGGGATTTTCTGGAAAATGATTTTGTAGTCCTCAGTCCATTGAAATAATATCTCTTTCYTGTATCTTAAGAGGAAATTTGATGAAGTGAAACTAATTGTACTTCTTGGTGATATAAATATAGGGCTCGGGAGGACAAACTAATTTAGAGATCTTTGGCCAATATGCAAAATTTGCATAACAGGTTCACTATTACAACACAACTGTTCTTAGGTCTCTTATTTGGTTCCTTTGGCATCTATGTGTTGAAGATGAAAGAATTTTAAAATAGGAAGTATGCCTTTTATATGAATCAGAAATATGACCAACAACATTTTGGTGTCATTCTGTCATACAGGGTTGTCCTTTAGTTTGGCATATGTTAGTCACTGTGTCTTGAAAGAGCAAAACACCCTTTCCAAGGACAGTGCTGAATCCATGTAGTTTGAAGCAAGTGTGGGAGTGACTACGTGCTTAAGATTTGTTTTGATAGAGATACTTTCCAAAACAAAATTACATGCTGAATGGCCAACAACTGCTAAGTTGTAATTTTATTTTTTTAAAGAAAATACGATACTGACAGCCCTGATGTTGCTGGATTGCAGTAGTTACTGATATTTATGTCTGGTCCATTAGCATGCCAGTGAAGAATTTCATGTGACAAAATCCATTTGGCTAATGAACAACCTTTTAATTAGATCCTGAATTTTCAAAAGAATACAGCATAGTTCTTTCCTCAGTAATGTAGAGCTGCATGGAACATTTGTAGAAATGAATTGAATGAGTGAATATTTTTAGGTGAATTAAGCAGACTACTTGTTAGGTGCGTAGACATCTAAAGCTTTGTTTTGGTCTGTTAGTGTTGACCGTGGCCAGTGAAAAGGGGTTGTGACATAACGACATGTTCTCTTCTGTTTTGTAATAGAACCTTTTGAGTTTGGGAAAGGCTTGATAAAGCTAGACATTTGTAGTTTCTTCTGGTGGTTTATGCAGTAATTTTGACTAATAGTGTTGCTGAACATGCATACAGTGTCTTGCACGTGTTTTGCAATCAGCCATGCACTAAACCTGAAAAAAAGACTTTGCAGAAAAAACACTTAAAAAAAAGAAGAAAACTCTAGTTACCATTCATGACTGTTTTTAGTGTGTAGATGCGTCAGAGCTGAGACTGTGAAATGTTGCTTTTCACAATGGCAGCAACTTGTTAAATAGTAAGTGCAAACTGCATTCAAAAGAAATTTAGGAGGTAACAACTGATGTAAAGTTCTGCCCACTTTTTAATTGTTTCTGATCAGTAGTACTAAGACAAATTAACAGATTGCTGTAGTTACCCAATCCTTTATTGAATCTTACTGTAATTCAAAGGAAATGAGGAGTGTTAAAATGAGGCTATTCTAGAGCAGGGACTCCAGGCAATGGTCTTCATGGTTTCTAACACCTTTGATGGCTTCTCCATTGTATCATTCTCTCTTCAGTCCTCTATTTTCTACTATCCAGCAGCTCCTAGGTCAGGCAGAAGTAAACAAAGGAACCACTGAGTTTCCTGCATTATGTTTTGGTCAGGAATAACCTTGGTTTACATTATTTTTTCAATTTTTGTTTCAGCTAATAAAATGATCAGTCATATCATGTTACATCCACTTTCTGACTTCTGTGAAAGATATTATTTCGGTTGCAGGAGGCAGATATGATTAATGATATTTTCTGAATATGAACTTACATATTTTTCCTTGAATAGTTACAATAAAACATCTGATTGCTTTGGATGAATTACTGTATCTTGACATTTCGGTTTTACCTTTGTAAGTCAGTAAGTGTTCAGTTCATCTGAGAAGTGAATTTGAGTCAGTCATACGTACCAAATGTTGACAACAGAGTGACTGTGATAGGTGTACAGCTTCTTCTCTGAGTGCAGAATTTTCAACTGGCAACAATTTTTAATAGTTGAAGAGAAGCCATGATTCATGAATGCCAGTATAAATTAATCTTGAGTTCACAGATGTTATTCACATACAGTACATCTCACTGCATATTTGCAAGAAAAATCAAGATGCCAGGAAAAGCTTAAATGTAAAGGAAATGGTTTAAAGCTTAATTTATTCAAAGAAAACTAAAAGCAATTCATTATCACTTCCACACCCCCACATTTTTGCAAGGGAAGGTATCTAAATAGATGGCCTATTTTTTTTTCAGAAGTACTGTTCAACTCCCTCTTCTTGTGAAATCTATAAAAGCTGTGAGTATTCAGCAGCTGTGAAAAATGGAGAAGAAAGCACAGTGGTCAGTGGAATGGATAAGTCAGAAATATATATATTTTTAAAATGAATAAAGAAATGAACAAATGTCTTAGAACTGAATTCAGAGAGAAGACACCATATAGGTTATTATATTTTGTTTTAACTAATTCATTGTCCCATGTTTCATACTGTCAACTCATGAGTAGCTGGGGCATGGGGCCTTTGGAGCGCCTTGGATACAATGGAAACAAGGATGATAAATAGAATATACATAAAATAGGCCATTAAATATTACAGTTTAGTGGAGAAGAGGAATGAAAAGCAATGTCAGTGACAGTTGACTAGAAAGCGCTGCGGTTGTCATGCAGTCACTGACTGGAACTGCGAAAAATGCACGGTGTGGTGCTGCATGGATATGGCTGTACTGCTTTCCTGTTATGCTGGATCATGTGAAGCCCTTTTGTGAGTCATTGTGATCTGCAGTCAAGATAATTGTTAATTGTAAGATAATTATAAGATAAATGTTTAATTGAGAGTTGACTGCAAGCATATTCAAAAATCATATCCTATCCAGAATGTCTTAATAGCTGAGGAGGCTTGAATKTATGGGAGTACTCAGTTCAGAAGATTTGCAAGATTGATGATCAGTTCCCTTGTTCTTCATCATCCAATTTTGCAAAGACCGCAAAGGTCAGGATAAGTCTGTGKAAATAAGCTTCCAGGATAATGTTTCCAACATTCTGATGGTAAGATCTCGTTAAGAGCATAGCATGGTTTTTCAGTTTCCATAGGCCCATGATACAGAAGCCATTTGAAGACATCTGCCTTAAAAAGAGATCAGCTGAATTTTTTGAAGGTTTCTATGATGCAGAGCATCTTATGTTTCTCATTACTCATGTCAGTAGTGACAGTGAGTGCGCTAATGACAGGCTGAAAAGAAAGTTTCTGTGAAAGTAATGTTTCGATTAGCTACAACCGTCATTCCCAGGTATCACTGAGTGTGTGACCATTGCAGAGAGCTGATCAGTTCTTGCTTCTTGCTTTGGTGTCGGTTAAGCATAAAAAGTAGATACTGGTTRTCATATGGCATATGAAAGAGCATAAATGTAGTTTCTTGTGAGCTGAATTATCAAATAACTTTGTGTCAGAGACTGTCCTGTCTGCTTATTTTCTAATTCAATGTAAATGGCCAGCTTTTGCAGAAGAGGATGGAAACTTTCTTCATTCCATTCAGGACAGAGTCCTTAATGACTCTGAACTGTGTGATCCTACAGTTGCAGAGATGCATTTTTAAGAGTTTTGAATACAGTTTTCTGTAGCTTAGTAAYTTATTATGTAATAACTTTTACTGAGAGGTATATGACAGGCACATTGTCTTTCCACTTGCACGCATTCAGTGCTCACATAGTTAAACATGTTGACTTGTTGATTATTATTATTATTATTTTATTCCTTATACCCTAAGGAACTGCCCTCCCAGAAAAGTAGAGCTGCTTAACCTTTTTGATAATATACTTTGCCAAGAAAATCTTTGAGTCGTACTCAGAAGTTAGAGTACCTATAATCTTCTTAATTAGAATCCTTTCACAGTCTGTTTCTTGATCATTGGCAATTTTCAGCCAGTTCCTCCATTTATCACTTCCTCTCCTTTGTCTCTAAGTTTTACACCTTAAGTGGCCCAAATACTCTCACTGCTCCATTTCCTGCTGCCTTCTGTCCACTGCTACATGCCTCTTGCATCCTTCACTTACACCTCAAATATTTTGACAAGTTTTGGATTCTTCTTTACCTCCTTGTTCTTCTGTTCAGTCTTAGTTTGGAGACTCACTTATGTTTTTAGAGAATAATCTAGCTCCTTCCCAATAAAAATTAAGTTGTACTTCTCYGGCTCTTTCAGCCCACAACTGAACCCCGACCTGGGTTTTGTTGTATGAAATGTGTTGTCTGTTTCTTTTTTGAAATTGTCAGTTCTTATGTATTTTATCTGTTTAGCATTAAGCACACTGCTAAGCACAAAATTYTAAATGACTATGCAGGTTTAATCCCTCAGCCTATAACAGTATGGAGCAGATTTACATGGCAAGTTATGGATTTAAACTGCTTAAATCCTGCAAAAAAGTTACTCACCAACTTTTCTCTTWGATTTTAGCAGTTCCTATATCAAAGTTTACTTTGTATTTAATTAGTACTGAACTGAAGCATTTCATTATGAGTATAATCAGTCCTCTGTCTTTCTTCTCTGGACAGTATCTCTTACCAGTTTCCAGGAAAACATCAATCTGTAATAGGTTGGATTTAATACCCTTTCCCTTCTTCTAGATTATTGTATATTAATCTTTGCTGATGGCATGATACACTGAGGTTCATATCTGTAACTTAACAGATAACATTGCWGCAAATCTGAGTTTGGGAGTGTCTGCTATATGGGTAGGACAGCTTACACATTGGAATGAAGGACTGTAAGATGTCACTGTTAAGCATGTTACCTATTAAGTATTGTTCTAGACTATAACTGGAGCTGTTATTGTAGTCTGCCATGCTTTCACTTTAATAACTTCAATAATTTTTGATAAAACTTACAGCTTGCATTTTTATCTTAAACTAAGAATTTAAAATGTCAGTTGAAATAATCAATCTACTTGTGAGAAACAGGCTGGAGAAAATTGTTTTAGCCAAGATTAAAAGTTCTAGCACTGTTGTTCTTTGAAGGAAGCTATTAAATTTGCCCAGAAGATGATTTTTAAAAAAAAAAAAAAAAAAACAGGAATATGTCTTTTTAGCTGTCCATCAAAATGTCATTAAGTAATAGTATTTTAAAAGGAAAAATCATTTCACATGTCATGTAGAGACCAGCTAGAGTTTCGGTGTTACCCTCTGCACTGTTTGCAAAACATTCCATCTGCAGGGTGCATGCTCCAGCCTGCACTATTTCTTCCCACCAGCACAGCCCCAGGCAGCGCACAAGAAGCTGCAGTCTTTTTTAAATGAAAGAGAGAGAAGAGCCGGACTAGAAGGAAAGACAACAGAGAAAAACAGGCAGTGCTCAAGCTCATTCTAAAATTTACAGGTTGGCAATCACCTCACAGAGGACAGACTGACAGTAACAGTGTGGAAATATCCAGCTAGTGTSAATTTTAGCTGGTGTATCTCCATGACATAGTGCAGAACCTTGAAGAGATATTAATTTTTGTCTGAAACCAGTRTAGATATTGAGGGCTTGTCAAACAAGATGGCCACTTGCATTGAATAACTGCACTATTAATACTATTAGCTATCCGATTAGTAGTTTTAATGCCCCYATCTCAGACATCCTTCCAGTTGGATGTAGGAAATTAGTGTAACAAAACTTTCTGTGAGACCTTACAGAAAAAAGGTGATCTCACAGACTTCTAAGCAAGTTGAGTCTRCTTATTCACAGTATGCTGTTACGCTTATTAGCAACAAGGCAAGTGTGTGTCCAAGCAGTCCGACCAGCATCACTAATGCAGGATATGGAGGACAAGAGACACCAGGTGTCAAATCCTCACTATGCCTCTTGGGTTCTTCTAAGTTGGTGACAATAAACATTTTTTAAGTAAGTCTTTTATACCCCTAAGAATCAGCAGTTACTATGGCATGATACTTTTGCCACAAAATTTTGTGCATTTTGTCTACCATGAATCTTAAGCAAGTTTGCTGCACATTGTCTTTGTTTCCTGATTTTCRGTATCTTTCTCGATTTTCAGTATCTTGAGGACTGTAGTGTGTGTTTCTGTCAGATAACAGAAAAAGAAATGGCACATGCAATGTTGTGTTATCCCAAAAGGAGGAGGAACAGCAGATGCAATGTGTTGCCATCCTCCTCCTATCACCAGTGTAGAGTCTTCCACTGATGAGTCATCTGTGATCTTCAACACATTCCTCAGTCTTTAGCAGTTTTGTTGCTGCCAGTAGTTTCCCTGGTTATCTATACAGGCCATTCTTTCARTTGTTGCTTCTGGTCCTTGTACACATTTCTGTCCATTATGATTTCCTGGATTTAATTCAATTGAAAACTGTTGGAGTTAGTGTACGTATTAAGGTCTGATTTACTGAGACTGCTGTAGCAACAGAGAAATGTCAGATGTCTTAACTGTGAGCAAGCTGTGACTTCTGTCCCCTTGGGAACAATAGGTGGCAGCAGATACCCATACTGTRGCAATCTTATTTCTACATGCTTGTAGGAGCAATTACCTCACTGAGATAACCAGTACAACATTTAAGACAGTTTAAACAGCAACTGCACTCTCTTTATTTTTTTTTAATTAGGACCCTCTGCACTCCCAAGTTGTCAAATCAGCTAAGGTATCTAAAGAATAAGTATATGCATTTCAAAACTCCTAAATATAACCTATATGTGAATGCCTCTACACGTGTCTACATGTAGATGTATAAAATGTATATGACATTTTTTAAACATATGCTCAGACATTTTAAAATACTTATTATAAATTTATTTACCATACAAACCTAACTCAGCCACAGTCACAGCAATTATAGGAACAATCTAAATTTCCTCTTAGTGGATTACAGTGTGTTGCCAGTTAAAAAAAAGAAAGTTGTTTCTTGGGAAAGTGTAAAAAGCGGTAAAATCAGTCTGTCACAACYGACAGGTGAATTTAAGGGAAAAATATAGCTAACTACTTAAGAACTTGGTTAAAATAGAATAGTTGATAGAATACAATTGAGCAATGGTTAAAGTCTACCATAAGTGGCTGGAATAAAGTATGAATGATTGTTTCACATTCCAGCATCTGCAAAAGCAGGTAGGATCTCTTAGCACAGAATTGCTTTTACACCACCTGTGTGAACAGATAAGAATGGGTTCATCAGTTAACAGAGTAAACCCATAGATAGGAGAACACTAGATAATATTTGGAATAGAGGATGGAAAATAGAGACTTGATAATAGACTTGAGAGCAGTCTGCCAACTGGAAAAATAAAAGTAAGTGAATATGACTGCACATAATATTAAATTTGGACAAATACTGAATCTCTGTGGCTAAGGAAGGTACTCATTTTCCTAAAAGCTTAAAAAGCATTTGGAAGGACTCACTGTTATTAAGTGTGTCAGAATGAATGAGTGAGGGGTGTTCGCTAAGCTTTTAAGTAGGAGGAATACAAGGTGCTTTGGAAAGGACTTTTGAATGGRGTCTCTTTCTACAACTCTGTACATACATAAATCAGTAAACAACCTATAAAAGTTGTTGGAATACGCACATTATGGATAAAGAAGAATGCTTTTATTATCAGTAGCTAGCCTAGACTGGACATCTGAGAACAGAGTGGACACAGATAAAAATAATCCATTCAAACTGACTGCGAAATGAAACTGCAGTCAAGATTTGAAGTATTGGATGCTGAATAGGGTGGGGGCCAGTGAATAGGTAATAATGAGAAAAAAAAATTAAGAGATTAAAAAGACATTCCCAAATAGCACTGAGTTAAAAGAGGTAGCAATTCCTATTTTTGACTGTGTATGTTTTTATTTTAATTTTGTTTTCATGCTACATTTTTATAGGAAGCTTATATTTTTTTTAAGCTATGCCACAAGATCTCAAATTTTTGCTGTGTAAAGTCAGTAGATATAGACAAAAACTGTAATAATGATATTTGATGGAAATCAGGTGAAACTTTAAAAGCTGGCATGATAAGTTCGCTAGCATAGTGCAGGTAGTGTCTAATTACCTTAAAAATTATGTGTAGATACCGAAGTTTTTTTTCTTTTTTTTTTTTTTGCTGTCCAGTCACATTAAACTTTCCTTTTATTTTCCATACAAATTATCATTATGTAAAGTAGAGTGGTCATAGCTAACTGAATGTAAGAATAAAGATGAGGTCAAAATTCAGCTGGCATCTGATATTCAGTTGAAAGCTAGTGTAAGGAAGTGAATCTTTTTACCATTCAACGCAGTGAGTAATGGAACCAAATCACTGGTTATTGGTTTCCTTTCCTGTATGAAGCACTACTATTATCAAAATAGACCTCATAGCTTTAGCCTTGTTTGGTTATTACAGAGTGGATTTTCTGAGTTTTAGATTAACCAAGRTTCATCTTTCTATGCCTTTGCAGTTTTAGACTGCTTTTTGTCTAAATGAATGGAACTATTTACCTCTGATCGCAAGCTCTCTGCATCCTCTGCACCTCACCAGCTCTGGCTCTCATCTGACTCTGTATTAAGCTAATTCAGCTCACTATCCAAATAGATAATTACCTTGGCAAAAAGTTCCATGTTAGCAAGGCAAGCTAGGTCAGCAAAGGGTCTGCTGAGTGGGAACACCCATCCGAAGGATGAAACAGGGAGGGAGGAGCAGGGAGAAAATACAGAATGGGACCTGCATTTTTTAGACTGGCTCAGCTGTAAGTGTATTCCATCATCCAGGTAACCTTGTGGGAAACTCAGCCACCCTTCCCCTCTTGCAAACAGTGTTTCTACTTTAACAAAAATGGAAAGGTAATGATTAAGCCATCAGTGCTTTCTCAAAGCTAGCAAGGATAAATATACTGATGCTGATGATACAAAACTGTGAGGAGCGGCTGATAGACAAGAGGGCTGTGCTGCTGCCTTTCAGAGGGACCTTGACAGGCTGCGGAGATGGGCAGAGAGGAACCGCCTGAAGCTCAATAAAKGGAAAAGCAGAGTCCTGCACCGAAGGAGGAATAACGCAAGGCACCAGTACAGGCTGGGCCTGGAAAGCAGCTGGAAAGCAGTTCTGTGGAGAAAGGCCTGGGGTCCTGGTGAACAACAAGCTGACCATGAGCCCAAAGGTGGTCARTGGTATCCTGGGATGCATTAGGACGAGTGTTACAGCAGRTTGAGGRAGGTGATATTTCCCTGCTACTTAGCACTGGTGAAGCTACATCTGGAGTACTGTACTGGGCTCCCCAGTACAAGMGAGACATGAAACTACCGGAAAGAGTCCAGCGAGGGGCAACTAAGATGATTAGTACTGGACTGGAGCATCTCTCTTACGAGGAAAGGCTGAGAGAGCTGGGACTGTTCAGCCTGGAGAGAAGGCTGAAGGGGGATCTTACCAAGGCATATAAGTATTTGAAGGGAGAGTGCAGAGAGGATGGGACCAAACCCTTTTGAGTGGTGCCCAGAGACAATGGGCACAAATAGAAACACAGGAAGTTCTATCTGAATATGAGGAAAAACTTTACTGAGAGAGTGACAGAGCACTGGAATAGGTTGCCCAGGGAGGTTGTGTAGTCTCTTTTCTTGGATAAATATATCCATTGAAAAGCCATCTGGACAGGGTCCCAGGCAATGTGCTTTAGGTGACCCTGCTTGAGCAGGGGGTTTGGATTAGATGATCTCCAGAGATCCTTTCCAACCTCAGCTCTTCTGTGATTCTGTGAATGACTGGTCTATGGAAACTTTGTAGGTGGAATGAGATTTGAAGGGTCTACTATATAAAACATTTGAATAAACAAATTTGGGGTACACATACTCATCTTGGATATTAGAGAATGTTTCTTAAGAGTATTGTAATAAACTATAATTCTTCACATTCCATATCTATGCAATCAGAATTCTTACATTTGTTTTTGAGTATATCAAACTAAGTCCAATAGCAATTTCTATACAAAATTTATGATTTTTTTTTTAATCCTGAGGTTTGGTAGCTTTCCCACTACCTCACAAACATTTATTGGAGGCCCAATAAAACTGCAATGTGAATGGGAGGGAAAGTGCAGTTAACTGTAGCATATGACATAGAAGTGTGTATTGTTGGCTGTCAGTTTTAGCTTGCTTACCTCCACAGTAAATTCACAYCTGTGTATTTGTAACTAAACTATTGTAAAACTTAGCTGAGATTTTGTTTTAAGGTTACTGGAATATGGTAAAGTAAGTACTATTTCTGATTGAAAGGCTCTGCTTTTCATGCTTTCATTGTAAGGGACTAATGTAGATACCCACAAGACTAGTATAATACCCACAAGAGCTGCATTTAGCCATTGTCAAAAAGGTTGTCTAATCACAGTCAGTTGAACTTCCTTAGCTTAATTTTATACTTCACAATCATCTCTGATATATGTATGTAACAAACTCATTCAGGAGGGCAAGCAAGAGTACCTTGACCGAGGAAGTAAAAACTCAAGCACCTTCCATACAGTGTTTGTGTATGGGGGAAAGACAAGCAGACCACTTTTTTCCTAGATCCCTCCCAGGAATTTTAAGTACAAATATATATTCTTGACTGAAACCAGAAMGTTTACCACATTATGTTGTTTAGTTTTGAACTAAAAAGCATATGTATTGGTACTGTGCACCAGAATTTCAAAAAAATATACAGCATTCTCTGTGCAGAGATTATCTGCAGATGCAGACAATTACTTTATTTATTTTATTTTATTTAGGTATTCCAGCAGAGACTGCTTTGAAGGATGAACAACTGACTAATTTGGATGTGGCAAACAGAGATGAAGATACCTGGGTTTTGGATTGCAGATTGGGGCAGTCAAACCCCCTTGCTGATTCAAGTGAGAAGGAGAAGATCAACAGAAATATATTGCATTTGAGTCTGGAACTGAATGTGAGTAGGATTCTATTTATGTTGTATTGGATTTCAACAAGCAYGTATTATGTACATTTATGTTTCTAGTATGTCTAAAACCATACTCCAGATTATCTGATGAACTATAAATTTTTGATAYGATTTCCAGATGTTTTATGAGTCCATATGCTTACATGTGACTAAGCCCGAGAGCAATACATACAAAAGAACTTTAAACTATGTAAATGGCTCAAAATATGTGGTGTCATCAGTTAAAGTAYGGTAGATGCTCTGTTTAAACTAGGGCTGCTGTTTTTTTCTGGAAATGGAATGGAGGTGCTAGTAAGTAGGGGATGGCAAGGATAAGGGTAGAGTAGTRTGATACCAGGAGGATGCCAGTCAGCCAGCAGTGTGTGYGYGCWTGCGTGCGTGCAGAGACCAGGGCTGCTAAGAACCATGCTGTTGTTTCTCAGTGTTTTGTAGCAGCTGGATCTGGGCTCAGAGTCAAACTGGCCATGAGTTTGACAGAAAAGCTGCTAAACTTCCTGGGATTTGAGACACTGAAGCTTCTAATACCAACCTGGATTAATCACAATACAAGAGAGAGACTTCCTCAGCATGGCCCAGCCTGGACTAGCTGGCAGTATTAATGTGCTCAGGGATAAGCAATCAGTTGTTGATACATTATGGCAGTAGTTTTCAAATTTGAGGAAGGAGAGAAAGGAATATATTGGAAGAGGAAAAAAAAAAAAAAAAAAAATGAGCAGGATGGAAAATTTGAAAGAATGCTTTAAAAACAGTTTGTGCAAACAAGAATCATTGGCATAAATTTGTGTAACAGTGACATCTATCGGTAGAAATTCCAGAATTGGCTTAGAAGTACATTTTAAATGCTTTCAATGATGCTTGAACTTACTGTTGCTTTACTCTTGAGCTTGTTATAAATTTGKTCTCTTGTCCTAACCTCCTTTTTCTTATTTCCTAAAATAATTCATTAGAATGTTGCTGTAATACTAWGAAGGTACAGGTTTATCCTTACTATAAGATTTTGAGATGAAAAAATAACTGGACTGAAAAGAAGTGTGACATCGTTGTTATCACTGCTATGGGCAGTAGTAGTGATAACTGCTACGACAGGAAGAATCCAGAATCCATGAGGATACATTCTCCTCATTTACAAAGTCCTTGTGTACGGCAGGAAACCAAATTAAAACCCATTACCTACAGTAACTTGAATAAGATAAGAGATGTCTAAGATTAGTAAACATTTTTTCCCATTTGTATTCCTCWGTTATTAACCAGGTGTTTTTTCTTTCTGGAAATCCAATTAGCCATGTTATGAAAGACAGAATGATGTCAGTCTCTTGCAGTTAATGAAGAAAAATATTTATTCAGCTGTTCCTAAGAGATTCAGAACCAAAGTCTCTACTTCTATAAAATGGGGCACTTGGGATGTGACCCACAGCGTGTAAGTGAAGAAACATTTACAGAGCTACTCACACCACTTGTGTCTGATGTCTGCTCATTCTGTTTAACATCATTTAATGCTGAATTTTTATAAGAACCATCATATCTATGTGACTAGTGGAAAGTATAACCCTAGTTACTTACATTTAAGCTGATTATATTGGAGATGGCAAAACTTCACGGAARATTGCTCACATGATGGTATATAGTGAGTTAACAAAACAACTAGAAGAATCGCCGCTGCCTTTCCTATTTTAGATAATTTAAGGAGTTAAAATACTAAATATAAAGTAAGATAAACAGATGTAGAGATACAAGGGAGAGTAAAAGACGGTTGAGATCATATCAGTCAGCACAGTAGCAGTTGTCTTGAGCAGCAATGGCCTGACTAATACAAAGCTTTTCATTGGCATTACAGCAGACAACAAATTTGAGGAGACTTTTTTGAAGAAGGTTACTAAATTAACGTTGTGGGTGTTTACAGGAATTTCCAAATGTGAAGGCGCATGCAAGTGTTTTTTTTTCAGTGTTAAACACAGAAAGTGGGGCTGTTGTTACAGATGATTTAAGGTGGGAGTGAGTCTCGTTATTCTGAATGAGAAATCATAGACTTGATGGGGATTTAACTGTACAGCGTGAAATGCAAGGGCCAAGTAGTAGTGATGTCAGCAGAGCTGTCTGGTACCATCAAAGGTGGAATATGGAGGTAAATACTGTTGAATGTTTCTCTCCTGTCTCCATAGGCTCCATGGCAGCGTAACTTCAGGTCGCTGCTGCTCCTGCCTGTTTCGGCATTCTCATCCTGTCTTGCACTTAATGCTCCTCTGATCACACAGGAAATCAAATCACTTCTTTTTACACGGTTAATTGCAGCTAGATGAACTCCTTCAACCAGCTCCTAGTACAGGCACACAGGCACTGCTAGCAGAGCAAGGGAGGAGGTCTAAGTGTTTGGCTGGGGGCAGTGCAGCRGGCAGGACCGTGTCAGCTGAGCTTCGGAGCGATGTAACCTGCCCGAGCCACACTCTGAGCCTGCTGCTTTGCCCCTCTCTCATTAAGACTCAAACAGTTAGCGCGTATTTTGAGCTTATGATTATTTTAAAGAAATTATGCAAAGTTGTTTTGTTTCAAACGTCTTATGTTGAAAAATACATTAAAATGTTTATTTTTGATGTAGGTTAGCCGTTTGACTGTTCTGCGGCACGTGTTCATAGTTAGCTCGTGTTTCTGTGGTTTGCTGTTGGAGCGCTCTGATAAGGCAGCCTGAGCAGATACCGGTCAGGAAGGTCTGAACCTTTCCAACCCTGGCGTGAGCTGTAGGTGTGACTTCTGTCTGTGGTGAAATGTAGGTCATACAGGGTGTGGATTATTAAATGTGCCTTTAACTCTGAGGAATGATTGTCCTTTCTATAATTAGTGTTTGACTGCCCTGCAAGTTGCTGTAAAAGGTTTTAGGGGCTTTTGTGAGGAACCAGAGAGTTTTCAGTTTTATTAAATGAATACATTTGTTAACATTATTGTAGCTGTTTTTTTCTAGAGAATTTGAAGGTGTTTCATCCTTCAGATGCAGGATCAGAAGCATGTTCAGTGAGAACTTCCTTATCAGATAGATCCACCCAGTGTTAAAACACTTATGTCAACAAACTGGGTCGATCCCATTTCCATATCACAAAGTGATGATCTTATTTTATTTTTTTTCCTTGCAAAAATAATAAGGTCAGATATTTATATATATATTTTACTCGGAAGCACGCTATTGGACAGGTACCAATGTGTATTTCTGCCTCAGTTATCCAGTCCCTTCAGAGAAGTGGAGCGATTGTCAGACTCTGAGAAACAAGTGGCTGCAGAATCTTTATTTGAGACTGGGGGATTACAGGCTGTGTGGTATTTTTGAGACAGAGTCAGGCTTCCAGTCCTTCGTAATTTTTGCAGCGTAGATACAAAGATGAATTCCTTTCATCATCCTAAGGCTCAAAAAGTTTGAAGGTTTCTTTTCATTTCCTGAAATTCATTATCAAGAGAAGAGGAACAACTAAAGAAGTATCATTATCTGTAGACTTGCCTCTGACTTTATAAGGTATTTCTCCTTTTGGAGTTTTCATTGTTCATTGCTCAACTCTGCATTTTCTAGCTTCTGAATAAATTGCATACCTTTGGCCTGAGCCTGCCCCAAAGCACCATCCTTTTCACTACTAATTTGATCACTGTCTTGTAAATTTGTTGGGAAGTTGTTTAAAGTATGGCTTTCTTACTTGCCGACTTTAAAACTGAACTTTTCATGTGTACCATTAAAATCTAGAATAGTTAGATAGCAGCTATCTTCAGTAACCAGGAAACATGCAGTATTTATAAGACTGTTACATCTCGGTGGCACTAGATTATTACATAAAAGTTTTATCCTGTGGGTTGTCATTAATATAAACAGACTATTTTGGCATAATCTGAATAAGTATAAGCATCTTTTGGTATAAAAGGTATCATATCAAATTGTTCATATAGCCATATTTTTTATTAGTGGTAACCAAGTTATTTTTGAAAGATATAATTTTTATAGTTTATCCATCATGAGTTGACCATACCTCAAATAAATAATGATGCAAGATATAACTATAGAAGATACCAACAGAATAGTAACTGTTGCTGTAGGCAAAACAAAGCATAAAATAATGGATTCAAAAATACCTTTATCCTGTGGTTGAACAGAAAAATAGATGTTAATTTAAATGTAATGAGTAGAAAACTTGTTCAGTAAGGTCAATTTGCCCCAGTTATTTTGTCATAAATTGAAATTTAGAATTGCTGTAGACTTGCACTGGAGAAATCCTGTCTTACAGGAAACCTTCACCAGAGATGAGGCAGCTTCCTTCCCATTTGTCTTATTACTCCTGGATTATACAAGTAGGTTGACTGTGTGTCTAAGTCTTCCCTTATGTGGATCTTCCTGTTGTGATATTAATCTATATTAAGCTAGAGAACCAGGGGAGCCATGACCAGGTCCCTGCCCATCCCTTTCCCTCATTTGTACCTCATTAAGCACAGTAGAGAGGCAAGTTCAGAGCTTACTACTGGAAAAGATGTATAGTAGGCTAATATATATGTATTTTTTATGTTGAAATCACAAATAAAGATGTGAACAATTCCAGAAGCCTTTGTCCATAGGTATGCATGCAACTATATAATTGAAGAAGTGTGTGTAAGTTTTAGCTAAGCCCTTCTGATTTTAGGGAAACTTTTTTTCTTACAGGAGATACCAATGACTTTTGCTATAGACTGTATAATTTTCTACAGTATATTTAAAAGAGAAACACGTGATTTTCTCTATTTTCATACTGTCTACATTTTTAAGCAGTTAAACAAAAGTTAAATATGTTGGGACACTTTCTTGTTGCTCATTGTCCATGGTATTCAGCTTTTCAGTATATGTATATATTTTTTTCCTGTGATTTGACACAGTGGTGTGATCTGCAGCTGATTTTCCAGTCCAGGTGAGCTTACAGCACATTGCTTATGATTACTCTTCACAGCTAAATGGCTAGCTGCTGAGTGAGCCTCTAACTTGGGTGCAAAACACAGAATTAATATATTTGAATTTCTAACCCGCTAATGTGGAAATCTGCCTAAAGAAAATTCTTAATGGCAAAGGAATAAGAAGATTCCAAGTTCTTTCAGATTTGCAATCTTTACAGTTCCATGAATAAAAAAAGGAACAAAAGTGAAGACTTTTGCCTGGAACCTGAACTAAATGTTAATGACTGCCTGGATATCAAATATGCCTAAGAGTATTTTGCACTGTCTTTATATGTGTGTTAAGAAAAAAAAAAATATGTACATATATATATATATAATCTCCAGCAGTTTCTGTTCATGTTGAGATATAGAGATTTGAAGATTTCCTTCAAGTAATTTCAATGATACTTATTAAAAGCAGTTTTGCACATATAGCATTATCTAGGTAGTATACAGGTGAAAGTTATCAAAAAAATACGCCAGTAGAGATTGTTTCATTTTGAAATACTGCAAGCTTGAGTTACATGCAGATGAATGAACAATCTGCCTGATCTCTACACAGTTAACTTCTTATTTCTGGGCTTTGGCTGCTTACCCTGCCCACCAAACAGCTTCTAGGCGCTGGGTGTGGTGAAAGCCTTTGATAAGTACCTGTTTATAGTTCACAGAAATAGCTGTGTAGAGTAAGGACAGTAGTAATATGAAACCAGTCCTGTTGGTTTTTGTGCGTGGCCCTGGAGGCTGAAATCTGCATTCCAGATGAAACCTGCAGCAAATCGGAAGAGAGCCTCATTTTGTTTTTCTTTATTCAGCTTCAAGGGCATTCAGTCTAGTTTACTTTGGCCAGCTGAGGATTGAGAACACTGCAGGAGCTCTGTGTAATTTCAGGGGAAGCTTCAGAAATAGCACTTTATTTGGATTTTCATTTTGCATTTTTTTTCTGACGATGGATTTACAAAAGAAGATCTTTATGAAAGTGGAAAGATTACATGAACGAATCCT
Source organism: Rhea americana (assembly GCF_003343005.1). Lineage (NCBI taxonomy): Eukaryota > Metazoa > Chordata > Aves > Rheiformes > Rheidae > Rhea > Rhea americana. The sequence goes on along the minus strand of NW_028186363.1, from coordinate 1,197,579 downwards.
TCAGGAATTTTCTGCTGACAAATGTTCAGAACTCGTATACTGGCATAAGGAAGTAGCGAACTATAAATGCCTACTGTTCTCTTCGGGAGACTTGTTTATATAGTTGCTCTGCACTTTTTAGCAAGTAGGAAGTCGTGTGTAGCCAGTAGAATTGCAGGAGTTGGAACAGCAATCATTGGTTGAATTTTCAGCTGAGATTAGTGTGCTGGCATATTTGCTGTGACAAAAAGCCTTTTGTGCAAAGGAACAAGTACGAAGCTGCTGAGAACTTGTGTACGGTGCGTCTTTTTGTTTCTCTTGAAGTAGAGTTTTGAGATTGGATAGACACTTCTGGTTAGTAACYGCAGCACTGAAAACCGGAAGGAGGGGTACTGTGATCTGGGGGAGACCGGCTTCCTTCACAGGGTAGATAACTTGCTTGTTGCTTTTCCTGTAGTAAATTAATAGACTGAATGCATATAATAAACGTTTGTGTAGCAGGTAGTAGCACTAACAGCAGTAAAACTATTCAATATTTCACTCGACATGGAAGAAGAAAATGCAGCACCTGATTGTGGTGAGCTTCCACAACAGGAGAACACAGCAGAAAGCGAACCTGATTTTTTCACTACATTTTCTGTGAAAACACTTCTTGGATTTACAACTAAATTGGAATCAAAAACTTCCAAAGAAGAAACAGTGCTTAAAGCATTTCAACCTTTGCACACCGATATAAACACTCATGCTGACAACCAGCATGCGAGGAATGATAATGATAGTGTTGACGACTCAGAAAATCGGCACAGAGTGACTAGTACCAGTGGGCAAGCTGACCCCATGCCTCGCAGCCAGGCTGACCTGGAACTGGACTTGGCTGAGCAGAATGAGTTACTTTGTCACCATTTAAGGTTTGTACAGACTTCTTTGTCCGAATCTGACAATGATGACAAGGATGCTATTCTTGTACAAGGTACTTTGGTTCATACAACAAGTGATACAGAGTCGGACAGCGAGAGTAAGGACCTAGACACCGATGAAAACCAAACTATCAAATCTGTGCTAAATAATGCTGCTTTGTCTGCTGAGGCTTTGGACAATAACAATCAAAATAAGGAAGTGTCAGAATCAGAAGAGTACAAAGATAGTGATGACACTGTGAGCAGAGATGAAATGGAGTTACACCCACCGCTTGCTAAGCAGCTTCCAGCAGGGCTGGGTGGTATTCTGGATCATGACTCCGAAGGAAAAGACAAGATGTTAATGGATGAGCACTTAAGTCACCTGCTTGCTGTAGGGGAAAGCCCTCAAGAACCTCCAGATGAAGAACAAAGACCCTCAGCTGATAATACGTCTCTCCAAAAAACAGCACTGGTTGAAAAGACTTTTCAGCTGCCCGCTTTCTTCAGTGTACTACGTGTGAGGAAAAAAGGACTAACTACAGAGGATGGGGAGACAGTTACAGAAATTAAACCAAGGGAAGATGACTTAGCTCTGCTTAAATTGCGACAGCCTGTTAAAAAATCCAGTATTACATCAGGTTTGACCACTAAAAAAAAATCAGCTGAACTTAAAACAAGTCCTACTTTCCTGGAACAACTCTCTCAGCTGTTAAACATAGATGTCTCCAAGAATGATTTGGGTGAGGGTTCTGGTGAGGCTGAGGACAGTGATGAAGCCCAAGAGAACAAAACCTCTGGCAAAACAGAACCACGTTTTCCTTCTGAGGAAATAAAATCAAGCCCTGCTGAATCTGCACTGGATGTCTTTAAAGCTTTATTCACWCGGCCTCCTAAAAAAGAAACAACTGCAGATACTTCAGAGCTGGAAGCCATAAAACGCAAAATGAGAAGTGAAAAAGAGTCCTTGAAAGCTGTATTTGAAAGGTCAAAATCAAAACCTGGGGACGGACCATCAGACAAGTCTGTAGGTTGAATTACTTTTTCTTCCTAGTACCTGGAAGTAGATGAATATGATTTTTTTTTCTTGTTTAAAAATAATGATGAGAACTTACAATCAAAATGTCAGTATTGTCCTTTATTTTTGTCAATCTCCAATTTTGGATTCTAGACTTAAGCATTTTGGGGGCTAGTTTTTCAAAATTGTTGATCAGCAGATCTAGCTGAATTCAGTGAGAATGAGTGGTAATCAGAGCTTTTGAATTAAAAGATTTTGAAAATAAGTATCAGATCTTAAAATATTGCTACAAAACAGTTGTCCATATGTTAAGTATGGCTTAAAATTAGTTTTGTGCTGCAAATATTTACTGTAAAATTATTTAGCATTCTGTCTCACTGCTCTTTTTCAATTTTTTTTTTTTTTTTTTACTTTTAAAAGTGATATTTCATTCGTTAAAAGCTGATACAACAAGTAAGGAATGATTTTCAGTATAATTTATCCAAGAAAGTGTATTTTCCCCGTTTGTATACGTGTATCTGGCTTTACAAGTATTGATAAGCGTTTAATCTTATCCCAGTATAATTCAGCGATTTCAGTTAGACAACTCACATTTTAGCTTAATATAAGCATTTGCAAGGTTAATAGTCTTATGCATATGGTGGTTTGGATATGTATACTTCCGAGAAAAGAAAAAAAAATCTATGCTAAGATTTTTATAAAACCACAGCAGGAAATGAAATTTTAGTGCAATTACCCTTTCAGCTCCCCTAATCCCAAATTCRTACAGTTAGGTCTTTGGCAGATATAATTAATTCATAAGATTGTTCTTGTTGACTAAAGGAGGAATTACCTGAATGATTAAATGATACAGAATCAGACCCTAAACCTGAAGCTACGTAAGTTAGTTTGCTGTGTTAATTTGTATGTATTCTGTTTCAATTTTTTWAAAAAATATGAATTAAAAAGTGTTCTATAATCTTGACTGATAACCTGAGTAGACTGATGATACCAATTTAAGTAAACTACCTATGGGAAGGAGAAAATAGGTACTGACTGGCTGCGGCATGTGCAACAATTAGAGTTGGTCTTGCCATTCCCATTCCTGGGTTGCTTATTCATGCTTCTGCCATTCCCTGTGCTCTGCTGGCGCAAGTGTTTGTGTAGCTCGCGGAGAACCAAGCTGGGAAGTTGGTCAGATTCATCACACAGGCTGAAGGAGGAAGCACAGGAGTCAGTATGAGTGGCTTTTTTAGATGTCTGCTTTTAAATGTTTTAAATATACATCATACTGTTGCACGGGGGTCTAATTCAAATCTACGTTTTATGGGGGCAAAGCCAACGTAAAAAGAACTTGCCTTCCTTTTTTGCTTGCGCCTACGGTCCACTTATGAACACTTTCATAGCAGYGTTTTTCTGGTGCTTCAGTTGCATCCATGCAGTTGCTGGTAGTGACCTGTTGTAAATCAGATTATGGAAGTGTTCTAGATGTTAAAAAAACAAACAATAACCAAAAAAAAAAACACTAAAGGAATGCTTATTTAGTGTTTTTGCCRTTTTAAGGCTTACTCCCCCATGCCAGTTGATAGCGCAGTCCCATTAGGAGTTGCATCAGCACTTTGTCAGTGTGGTRTGTGGCCTGAGCACGCTTCTGCGGGGAGGGACAGGAATTTCTTGACCCAGCTCTGCTTCTAAGAATTGTATTGTCAAATGACATCTTAGGTGAATCCCAGTAATGTTTACCTGGAAGAGGAGCACAGGTAGCTCTTCTCACTCTGAAAAAAAGATGCATGAAAAAATCCTGGTGTTCTGGCCTCTTTAGTTCACAAAAGGATAGGCAGCTTTCCACACTGATGTGAACACTTTGAACACTTCCAACAAAACATTGCATGTGATATGCATTATGATATTTTCCTTCTCAAAATTATTTTTCTACACTAATTTCTCTGTATCCCTCCTAACTAACTGAATGTTATTTGAATCAGTGGAATGAGAGACGACAATTCTAGAATGTACCTGTTGAGTTAAGCATGGCAGTTGCTATTTTAGAATGGTTTGATATTGCACTCTAATTTTTTCTTGTGTAATTTCAACAGCCTGACCTGAGTCCCTCAGAGCAAGATGACAAGACTCCAGGGAGACTGCAGACTGTGTGGCCACCACCAAAAGCACAGCATGAAGAAGGAAAAGTAGGATTAAAGTACACAGAAGCAGGTAAAACAGAGAGATGAACATTTACAGAAATCAGTTTCTGGAATTTTTTTATATTGATTAGTATAGAAACACAGTGATAAGTCACTGTATAGTCTTATCTGGAAAAACAGACATTTTATTTTTGGAATATGTTGTTTACTGTGACCCRATAAGTATGTAGTTTTCTAAATCTAAATAGTCAAATTTGTGTTGAAATCTAAATGCTTACATATATAAATTTCATGAGGAAAGAAGTGGGTTTTGATATATTGGGTTGCCCTTCTGTAGAGGGATTCTGTTTGAATGACAAACAGAATACAGAACTAATGGAAAACTTCACTCCTTTTCATTGTCCTAGAATGTGGGGCACAGCGATTCTTGTACAGTCTGGTCCCATGTGCTTGGTTTTTATTTATTTTTTTTTTAAGGCAGTGTCACACTGTTAAATTGAGAATGAAAGGAATTAATACCAATTTTGCAACTTGGGTATARACATAGGAATACTCATATCCTTCCAGATCACTTGTATAGCTAGCCATGTATCTTATTTCACAGTGAGTACATGAGAGGGTATGTCTAAAGCCCCAAACTAACTAATTATCAGATAAGCAGATATTTTTTCTGAAGTTTTTTTTTGTTATTTAGATAAATACTTCTATAACATATTTAAAGGGGAAAAAGAGATTATTGAAGCTACTGTAACTGTTTCAAATTTCTATTCTTAAATATAATGCAGGATGTCCTTCTTACTCATACATCACTCATAAATCATGGCATTCTCTACAAAAATGAAATGAAAGGCAGTGGGCCATCTGTTCTTCATGTTCCTGATGACTTTAGCAAGTACCACCTATAAAGGATTATGTAGGATTTGAAAAAAGTTTTTGTACTACCTTGCTGTGAGAAGTTGTACATGCTGGCAGTGTATGGTTATCTTTCCAATTGTAGTGGCTATCCATTTATGTCATTCAAGGTAATACTTTTTTCTTCTCCTTTCATCAGCTCTTTCTGCCTTCATTTTCTTTTTTATGAAGTGGGCATGATACTGGAAGTATAGAAGTGGTTGGAAGATTCAGAAAACTTCTTTTCCTTCAGTTTTGACAAGAAAAAAGTTTCTCTAATTTAAATGGAATTACCTCRTTTACACTGTTTCCAATCTAAAGTGTGAGAGGGTATTACTAGATAGGCAAGACAATATTTGTGTCAATACAGGTATTCAACTATTAACAAGGATTTCTACAGTCTCTTTCTGTTACTCTTACATTGTTATTATAGGCTACATGCTTGCAGTATTTTATTTTCTCCAGATAAGTATTTTTCTCCCTTTTTGACTATAATCATCAGTAGCAAAAACGTGTCTGAAATAAAGAAAGAAAAAGAAACTGAATTAACAAAAGCTCCAAATTCTACTACTTGTCAAGAAATTAGGTCATGCTTAACAAAATTTGAATAGGAGACCATGCAAATTGTTACTGTTTAYTACTGAGATATTTTGAGTGAAGTGCCATCTGCTAATGGTGAGTTTGCTAAGTCAAATTTTTATACAGTCCAGATTCCACAGCCCATTAGTCCCCTGGTCTCTGGTAGTGAGAAGGATCTGAATGAAAAAAAAAAAAAAAAGCTGGTGATTCAGMTAGGATGAGATACAGTAGTACTTTTAAAGGAGAGAGGCAAACACTGCGTGTGCAGTATCTGTTAAGGGCATGGTAGTTACATATGAACCTCTCTGTTAATATCCATGAATGCCCAGAAAACAGTGATGGTGGCAAAGACGCTGCAAGCAGTTATAAGTTGCCATATGGTGGACAGTTACATCTGTTTTTTTCAAACATTAGGATGATTATATTAAAGCACTATGCACAGGAATGAATATTTATAGTCTCCTGCAAGTGAAAGATGGTACTGTTTGTATGAATAGTGCAGATATAATTCAAAAATCAGAGCTTGTATTCAAGATTGGTCTGATTGCTAGATTTTTTTGAATATTTATGAAAGTCACAATAAAACGTTACTTCTAAACTCCATCTCTTCTCTGTGATAGTGGCTGGTACCTGCAAAGTGCATATGTATACTGATATTTCCCCTCATGACCGTCCTTGCCCATATTTTCCTCCCAGCCTCCAGTACTTTAGGAAGTCTTGTCCAAAAGGTGGATTTCTTAAAAAGTGATTTCATATGATTGAAGGCAAGCTAATGTTGATCATTAAACCTGGAGAGGTCTCAAAAYGATCACCTGAAATTCTGTTTCCCACCAGTGCCCTTTCCCAACAGCTAAGATCAAATGAAAAGTTCTTGATTTCAGAATCAAGTTTTAAAATTCTCTGTGGCAGGGTTCTTTGTGAGTCCAGTCTCTTACCCCTGATTTTCCTGAACAGATGATTGTCTGTAACATAGAGCAGTGCTAAAATGCCTTATTTTAACTTTCAGTCATTTTTCACACTAACAGTTTAATTTCTGTAATTAGGAGATTCATCTACCAAAGCAATAGGAGTATACATGCAAATAATGAAAATAAGCTAGATTATTAGATAGTTATTCATTTAGTACAGCTTTATTTTAGAGTTAAACCAAATATATCTGTCATAACTATGCTGACGTATTTATACAGTGATCTCATTTCCAAGAGACATTAGTGGACACATCCTTTGTAATTCTAACGTAGTACAGRAATATGTATGTATTTTTATGAGATAGTATAGCTTTTTTTACGTTCATCATGAGAAATTAGTATTTCAAGTATAAAGTTGTAAGTATTTAACACTGAAAATTTGAAAGTCAGAATTCTTTCTCACGGTTCTAAGTCTTTCATTTACTTCTTTCATGCCCATGCAATAGGACAGCTATGACAAGAGGGCACAAATATTGAGTGAGAGGATTACTGGCTTTTTGATCTTTTCTCACCTACTTGCCATGTTTTTCCTCATTGTTCTTGGAAGCAAGAACATGGAAGCAAGAAATTCAAGCTTAATTGCTCCTACGCAGCAGACATTGCAGTGACTCATAGCAGCTTGGAGAAGTAAGTAACTCCCTCCTAAGGCCTCCCGTCTGGCTTGGTGTGTGGGAAACCGACTGAAAAGCAAACAGTCATAACAAGGAACACGTGTGTTGAACTGACTARGACTGTTAGGATCGTTAGAACTGAATGAAGTTAGTGATCAAATATAATTCTGCAACAGATTTATTCCATGCCTTTGATGACATCCTGTGTAGTCAAAGTATTGTCACCCACAACATTTAAAAATTTCTGGTAAATATCCCCAAATCTTGAGTTGTAAGTTTTGAATTAAAAGGATGATACCATGAGATTTTTGAACATCTTGTGTTTTCTTAATCCCTCAATTCCTCTGTTGCTATATTGAAAATGACTGCACTGTGAACTCTGTATTTAACACAAACTGTTTATGTGGGTCTCTAGAAAAACTGGAGCTTCTTTGAAGTATGTAAGTCTAAAATAGTTGAAGTCCAACAAATCTGTAATACAGTACATCATTTRTATTCTGGAAGACTAGAAAAAGGATATTTTCATTTATAACTATATATTTATTCCATGGAAACCTTTCCTGTGTAATGAAAGACATTTCTGTGCATTGTTCTGTGGTCCTAAAATTCTGTTCCTCCATTTTTATTTTTTTTTCCTCTCTCTTTCTCTCACTTTTCTTCTTTTTTCTTTTTTTTCTTTTTTTCTTTTTCAGATTTTTCTCATTTTTAAGCATCAGAATTGGTAGAAGGTTAGATGTCTCAGCTATTACATGTGATGAAAATACCCGGCCAGGTAGAGGAGACAAATTCACCAGTGAGCTCATCTGTTATATCAGGCAGCGCAGAATCAACGTGTAGCGAATGCCTCAGCTGGATCAGAGCATGCAGCCTATCAGACAGATACAACAAGGRGAGTTCAGGCAGGAGTTCTGCTGCTCACTAAACTACGGATATTTGAAGAATAGTCTCCCCATTAAGGAGATACAGAAGAGAAAAGAACTGCAGTACCTGTGATCCTTACTAAAAAATGCATATTTAGCATGAGGATCAAATTAGTTGTCTTATGTAAATCAGAGAGAATTTTGTCTGCTGCTTAAGCAAACTAAAATGATTTTAAAAAGTATTTGTCATTCCTATTGGAGAAAACACTGAAAGAAAGTATAGTTGAAATATTAATCCACCTAGTGTTCTTTTTCACAACATTTTTCAAGTTCATTCAAATGTTTACATTTAACAAAAGAACTCAAAACCCCCTTCTCTCACAGTCTGTCTTTTCGTCATACTTAAATCTGGAGTGAAGTCATGCTCTCTCAATGTGCCCCAATCTGTATGACAGTAGTATAAGCACAGCTTTGATTTCAGTGTAAAGAAAGAAATCAGGAGATAACTGAAAAAAAGATTAAAAAGTTTAAAGAAAAAAGGTCTGAATAAGAATCAAAAGAAATAAAAAATAATAGCAGAGATTTACTGCCAGGTGTCATATATATTGAAGCTTTACTCCCCTGTGCTCTGTGTTCACAGCAAGAAAATTACTTTTTGGTCATGATATAAATGCAGAGAATAACCTACTTATTTGGGAGAAAGAGAGGCTTAATGGCCTAAGCAAAGATATGAGAGATAAGAACGTGATTGCTCATCCACCACTTCAGACAGGCTTCCTTTGTGGCCTTGAACAATTTACGTTTGTCTCCAAAAGCAGACATGATGCTTGATGCTGTTAGTGTCCTGAAGGGAGTTCTTGTAAATCCATTCATTCGTTTTTGTACTTTCTTCTGAGTGATGAATAGGTACTGGTATCTATGTCGTATATTTTGCATTTGTCATTTAAGGAAGAGCAGCCTGAAATTTAGTTATCAGAAAGTGCTGGGGTCAGAAGTAAGCTGAATAGCAGGTCTGATAATGTCAGTGTCTCTTAAACCTGGATTGATGCTTCTTAAGAAGGAGATTGTACCTTTGACAATCTAGATCTCTACTGTCTACTTACTCTCCTTTTTCATATATTATCATTATTATTTGCTTGAATTGTGGTACTATCTAGAAACTGTAGTGAGGTGGACTCCAGGAAGGGTGTCTGACTTGGATGATTCTTACTTAAAAGCTGTGTGATGACACAGTAGATGTAGAGAGGTGTATGTACTCTCATATTGACATAACAAAATAGTGTGTCTTTAACTGCTTCAGCAAGTAGAAGTTCTGTGAATAAACAGATTACTGCCAAGTGCTAAAGTAATAGTGTTAAAGTAATATTCAAACAAACATTTTGCTAGGGATCTCAGAGGCAGCAGCTGCTTTCCAAGATGCCTGGTATCTCCGTTTCATATAGGGTATGGGATTTGACTGTATTATCTTGTGTTATATGGGGATATTTCTCAGCCTGAGAGGTATTTGTTTTTCAAACTGCAGGTTTATTGAGTACTGTAAGTGATATAGGAGGCCTTAAGGCAGTAAAGAGGAATTCTTATCTCCTCCTGCTAGAGCTTGTGAATGGGCAACAGGAGCCTCCCTCTTTTTCTCTCCCCATCTCAGCTGATTCTGTTCTTCATACTGTGCCTCTTGAGACAAGAATAAAAAGCTAGGCATCTATTAATGCTGAAGATTTGTTGTTAAGATGCTTGGGTTTCCTTCCCAGCCATGATGCTATCTTCTGGAATGGCTTCAGGAAAGTTATATGAGCTTTCCAGGCTTCAGTTTATCCATCTGTAAAACTGGAGCAAAACTCCTGACGAATGTTTTAAGCCAGATGCAAGATATTTTACAATCCCCTTTTTGTGTATAAGATACTGTCATTAGATAGAGAGGTAGAATGGAAAAAATACCTACTTCCAATGCTGAAAACAGCAAAAAATAGCATTTAGAATGTGGAAACTCTGCCTAATGACATGTGGTGAAATGTTCTTGTCTGTCTATCTACTGGGGATTATGTAATTGCAGGATGAAGGAGGAGGAGAAGTATGCTTCAGTTTTTTCAGTAAAATCCCTGTTTTATTTCCATAATGGGCACTGGTTTTTGTAATACAGTCATTTAAGGATACCTATGTCTAGATGTATGCATTACTGCAGATGCCTAACAAGCCCTTTTTTGCAGTATACAAAGCCATAACTGAATGCATATGTCTGTCTAGCCATAGATACCAGTCTGCTTAAGAATTCACATCTGGAACAGCTGGTAATCTGTTATCTGCACAAAGTTATGGCAAGTTCTGCAAGTTTTGTATTTCCTTTMCTGTACTGTAGTTTTTATTTTGAAATATATTCACTGCTTATTTACATGTCTTTACCAATGTGATGTTGCAAAGCCCAAAATGGTCACAGGATTTTACTAGATGGTTAATGAAAGGCAGTGAAAGAGCAATTGTGTTTAGCAGAAGAATTACATTGTATTTTGTTTCCATGCTTCTAGTTCAAAATACATGAGGCTCTTTGTATTGAAGAAATGCCTCTGAGTTAAACTGCATTCACTTTCCTGTATCAGATCGCATTCTGCAGTCTCACTGTTCACATTATCTGTTAACAAGTTATGTTTAACCCAGCATTTGAACGTGAGTAGTTTAAATATGAGTCTAAATGAAACCMTGAATCTAAATACCCTCAAGCTTTGTAAAACTTTGAACCAGAATTTGGTCAAATCTGGTATACTTGCCAAGATAGTCCCCTCTACTATGGCACAGGCACATTTGTAAATAATTAAAAAAAACTACCAACCCCCCAAAAAACTCCAGATCCCTTATTTATTGTACATTTCATCATTTTGTATRTATCAGTATTTTAAAGTCTGGCAATAATTCTAGACTTTTAGGCAGCTGAGGATGTATCGGGGGATGTGGTTGCACATATGTGTGTAGGTGTATAGTGTGCCTAGTTCTGTCCACCCACATGTGTATAGATACACACACATACTGCATAAATGGTATACACACATTCTCAGTCTATACTCACTGTACCCTATATAGTGATTCGGAAAGTGTTATATATCTAGAATTTAGACTAAATGCTTTGTAGTTTAATCTTGCACTGGATGAGGTGGATAAAGAGAATTTGTAACCCATCAGAGAAATTCTGTGATAAATTTGCCCCTACAGCTTGCTAGTTGGGTGTAATTTGTTTCCATATGGCATCATTAGTGGTAATGTATCTTTTTTCTTTTTCTTTCTACAGTAAATGAACTGTAGCTATAAGTCACAGGAGAGGAATGATCAAGCAGATGGTTACTCAGGTGACTACTTCTGAATAGCRCTTTATTCCCTTATTTGCAGGGAATTCAGTACCTTTTGTGAGCTTGCTTAGTTTTCTGTAGCAACTTATCAGTTACTTTTCTTCTATAATAGTATAGAGATTATCATGATACTCAGGCAATATTTAGATACATGAATGTTTGCTTCTTTAGGACTGTTTATCCTTTGGTTCTTCCCTTCCATATGTCTTCTTTCTCCACATCTTCCGTATTTTCATTCTACCAGAATCTTTGATGTGTTGACAACCATTCTGCTGGAAATTTTAAGCTTGGAGGGTTTTTCCTTTCCCTGAATAGTCTAAAAAAACAATTAGTGGAGGTGAAAGATATCTGCTCATTTCCTAGTCTGCAAATTGAATTATAGAGCTTTAAAAGAGTCAAAATTAAATCGGAAGTAAGGAAAGGAAGACAGATTGGAGTAGATGGAATGGGGTGAAGGAAGAAGCATTATATAATAATACACCTAGTCTATATTCAGTAAATGACCATTAGCCAATCCATAACCCTTAAAAGTATGTAGTTCTAAGGATTTCTTTAAGTTCAAATCAGTTTTAGTTTGCTAATTCTAGTAGGATGCTTAAATGCAAATGTTCAAATTGACTTTAAGAAAGTTTAAGGAAATCTTTCTGTCAATTTCTAGTATACCTAAGCTTTGGGCTTCCGATGGCCAATAATCTTTTAAAAATGTGTAAGTCACAATTTTTTGGTTTAAAATGTTGCATTCTTTTAAACATTTCAAGCAGGTTTTCATAGTTGTCCCAATGATACTCCTTTTGTCTGAAAATTATTGTTTTAAACACCAGTTCAAGAGAGAATGAAAGAAACAAAAGCCTGAACGTTTCCTGATCTTTAGGGTGGTAGCCTGAGTGAAGCTGCAACAGGATATCGATGCACCTGTAAAAACGAAAAACCAACCAAACAAAAAAAAACAACAAAAATTGGTGCTGTGGTAAGTGGATGCACTGCTGTCACCTCGTGGTTGAAGGAGAAAGTAGCTTGAGAAAATAATGGAGGAAAAAATGACTTTAGTAAAAGAGGATATTGACAATGCTGGGACCAAGATTTATGAAGGGGGGAGAAAAGATAAGAAATCCTAACTATTTGAAAACTTCATGAATTAGCTCAATTAAAATTTAATGGATACTTTATGCTACAGAGTGTGCTACATTTCAAGAGAGGTAAACTGCAGTCTAGTTTTCTTTTATTCGTGCAACCATTTGTTCTCTAATCAATTTTAAATTGTTTATATCAACATTATTTTGTGTATTTCCATTTACTGAGTTTTAATAAGTAAGAGTTTGCTCTTACTTATAAAGGAAGGATTTGACCAAGAAGCAGCTATATAGATCATTATATATAATATGTTATATTTTTATATGTGTTATATAATATATATATAAAATATATTTTCAAGACTTCTACTTTCCACTTCATGGTTTCACATTGGGGCAGAGAAGATTCTAATTGCTATGTAAAGTTTTGAGGAATAAGCTAATGTATTTGAAAGATGAATTAGAGATTTTGGGGGGAGAGGTTTTCATGTAAGGTTTCGTGTAAGATTGTTTTGCTCAGAGGAAGTAGATAAGTTGTTCTATTATAAAAAAAATGAAAAGGTAATTTTGTAATATTCTTCAACTAGGTTTGTTTGCAACTTTTCAGGGTTTTTGAGGACTTGCAGATAGAACTATTTTACCAGGAATTTAGGCTATTGTGTTTTCCCTCAAGCAGGAGCTAAAGCTCTCCTTGTGGCCTAGAGGGTCTTCTGAAAAACACGTAATCAGCACAGCTGTGAACATGACTAAAATAATACCATTTATTTTAGTGTGTATATTTACTTTTTGCAACAGTTCTGGAGAATGAGGTATTTCTATTTAAATTAGCTGTAGTGGCTAAGACCACTGTGATCTACTGAATCCAGTACGCTTCCTTTGAAGGCACCATATCAGAAAATTACTGAAGCTGTGGGTTAAATTTTGAGGTCACCAGCTTTACCAGTGAATGCTTGCAGTGTTTCTTGTAGGAATGTTAACACATGATRAGCTTGTTCTGCATCATGACAAAGCTTTAAATGAGCATGTATTGTGTATGTTTGTAATAGTTGTTCTGTATTCAATTCTTTGCGATTACACATCTGAGCATGTGTTTGGTGTTTGCATGAATTACATAGGTTGTCCAAAACAGCTAGTCTTTATTTCATATTTGGTTTTGTGGACATTAGGGAAAAACATGCATGTTAGTGTATTTTATTTGAGAAGCAGTGGAGTGTGCCTTATGCTTTAGTTATCATTAATAATATCATGTATGCTTTATTTCTGCCATCCGGTGGCATATGCCATACATTGACTAAGGACATATTTTCTTTCGGATTTGCTTGTTATATGCCCGGTAGCATCTTTGGAAAAAGTTCAAGAGAACAGTGTTTTAGAAACAAGTTAAAAGGCAAAATGAAAAATTCCTGAAAACATCCCCACCTCAAACCTATACCYTCTAATCAGGTTGTTTAGGATAAATCTTGAGAAAATGCTATGAACTTTCTGGTATGAACTACTCTCTTTGTCTTACTAAGCAACTTGAACAGGCAATAATGCACGAGCACCATGAATGTGGTGTTTGTCATTTCCAGTTGAAAATCTTGAGAAATCAATAAAATAAGTGATTGAGTCATTCTACAGAGTGCAATATGCAATTCTGAATAAAGTAAAGAAAGTGTCTTGGGATGAGAGTTTTATAGAGATGTTTGCATGTTTGTTTTCACAGCAGGTGTTACTACATGTGGCTTGTAGTCAACTGACTTATGTCCATGGCATATTTTTTTGTGTGATACCAATTCCTTTTTTAATACTTGCTATTTGATTTTAGTGGCAATGCTAATATCTAATACCACTTAAGAAATAAAGCTGTTCACAATCAGTTGATAATTTTTTGCAAGATAAATTTGTGTTTAAAGTACTGACTGACGTACATGTTTGTAGAAATGAATATAAAGCATTGAGTCTGCTAGGATTATATCTATTTTATATAAAAATTCATTAAAGAACTTGATCTAATAAAATTAATGAGTATAAAAATATAAATACCCTGTGTGAAACTTAAATGCGATCATACTTATGCTTTTGTCTCTAGCTCACCTAAAACTTTGCAAGGAGGGACCACCAGGTGGGTGGAAAAGTGTAATGTTTTCCGTCTGTGTCTAGTCTTTGGTCTCTKCTGTTATTGTAAAGGCAGTCTGAATCTTTCCTTGAAAGAATAAAGGTGATAAGGGTCAAGTATACAGTAACTGTCAGCGTTCAGAACTAAAAATTTAGTAGACTATTGCATCTGCAAAATGGATGAGGCCCTGTTTTCAGGATTCTGCCTGAAATGACKTCAATCTCAGTTGCAGCTAAAATAAAGCAGAACTTAGATTTCTCWGACTTTCAGATCCACTCCACAATGCTGAGTGGCAAATTTTGCAAAGTTAAAATTTGAAGAATGATTGGAAGAGCTTYGCAATAGGGAATTTCTTTTTCTATTATTTTTGTTTTTCATTTCTTTTGTCTTTGAGCAAAATTCAAATAAATATAGCCCCTTTTGAGATAAATRAATCTGCCTAATAAATGAAATTATAATAGCCTGGCAGTGCTCGTTCTAAAACTTTCTGAAACAAAGACCATAAGTTGGGCTGGAAAAGTTCTTTCTGAGGTCAGGGACTATAGCCTTCCATTTTGAGACATATCTGATATCAAACTGAGGTAATAGCTAAATTTTAGCCAAAAGACAAGGTGAGATGACTCAAGGAGCACTGAGAAATATTATAGCAAAAGACTTTTACTGATTTGAATAAACAGTACATRTTTAGGGAAGGGAAGCCTTTTGAAAGAAAAGAGATTTAATTGTGATACAAGAAGAGAAAGAACAATATTAACCTGATTTATGGAAGTTTATTTCAGATGCAGCCCCTGCTACATCTAACATCCTCCTGTGTTTTCTTGCTTGCTTATGTGTCCCCCTGACGACAGGACACACAGAGCCCAGGCTTCTCTTGGATTTGAAATGAAGCTTCAGGAATTTATTTTGTACAAACTCTTATGACTTGAAAACTCATTTTAAGAAACTCTTACACCCTTGGACAGTATTACTGAATGTATGCTAAGTAATGAAAACTGAGTTGGAACTCATTTTATTGTAAAAGATGGTTTTCTGTTAACTTCCTCTTTTTCTGCAATGACCTGTCACTTTTGCAATTGTCTGCAGTAGTAACTGAAATAACTGAATAYGGCATGCTTCAGTGTGAGTGAAAACACATATGTGGAAATGAGGGAAGGAGATATTTTCTGGAGAGTCCTTCTGTGATAGCTGAGATAGCAGGGTATTTTGTCCTATTTTAAGTGAAGATTAACTAGTTTCCTTCTTGTGTCATGAAGGAGATTACCCTGCGTACTTTGAGTTTGTATAATCTATATGGTACATAAAGTACTCTGAAATTTGTKTGCCTTTTGTACAAAAATAAACATTTGAACAAAAATTTCTTAAAGACAATACAGGAGGCAAGTAGTCTCCTCCTCAAATGAAGGAATTCCAGCTTCCTRGTGGTTATAAGACTTTTTCTGAGGAACAAGGAGTTCTTCCTGAGTCCTCCTTTTAATATAACATATTGTCTCAATATCTCTAGCTCATTATATTGTGTGTTGATGGTCATTATTACCTTGTTTTTTCATTAAGCAGTTTCCTGCTCTCACATTTTTCAAACAATTACAGGATAGCAATCTGTTGAGTACAAACTTTCTGAGAATCAGGATTAGTTTTCTTTTATTGATCCTAGTTTTGRTCTTGGTTGAGTTAGGAATAATAGACGTTGTTGGTGGATTTTCAGTGTGTTTATCTTAGAAGACTAATAAAGAAATCTCATAACCAGCATAACCTTTTGAAGCATTATATCACCGAAGAACAAGTTCTACCATGCAACTCCATGTGCATCATGATGCAAGTGAACATCATTTTTGAAGAAATAAAATTCAAAGGCCTTAGAAGCCCTGTCCCTGTGAAATTTCATGAGATCTACTCATGTTCGTTACAGATGTATTGGTAGTTCTTTGGAAATAGAAAAGTATTCAGACAGTTTTGCATTAACAAAAGCAACTTACATTGGAACTTGTACAAATTGTTATAATTTCCCTGCACGTCTTATCAATGAACTAAGCTGTGTAACTTTCTCTGTGGAAAATTTCACATATAAACCAACATACACTGATTCCTATTGTAGAATAGAATATTATGGTATTTTTGAGCAAATCTTCATATGATCATGTTTCATATATCACCTTTCTGTTTCCTTTTGATCAAACAGAAGTTGAGATTACTGACAATAAAATTTTTCATAGTTGGTGTTCTGAGGTACAGGAATTCTGGTCTCTGCCGCTTCTTGAACACAGAAAATATTATTTACTGATTATATACATAACTAKTTCAGATTTTGAGGTTTTCATATTTATAACTAAAACAATTAGCGATTGTATCATTTGGGGATTCTATATCTGTTAAAGGAGTCACCTCAAACAAAAACCCCCAGGTCAATACCCTTATCACCTCAATATGCTTGCTTAACTTTCCCTGGAGAAACCARAGACCCATATATGCCCTACATGAGTTTTAAGGCAGCCAGGAGACCAAGATTATCCTGAAATGTCMGGAAAGTGCTAAAGCTGAACAGTTGGGGCTGTAAATGCTGAGGTACCAAGCAAGATACCAAGGGCCTAGTGGTCCTAAAAGATGTTGCTATTGTAGGTRTTTATGTTTTATGATTATTTAAGATTGAAGAAATTTGGAGCAGTCCAGTGTTATACTGTCTTCTTGCAAGATTAGCATTAAAGGCCAACATTTTAGAAAACACAGCGCTGATATAGCCTGATATATATGTAAGATTRTATCTTCATTTGTTTCAGGTCATTCTGTGTTAAAGTTTAAAACCTATGGTTACATTATTAAAATTTACATGCTTTTTGTATAACTTGCATCAGAGTAAGCAAGCTTTCTCAATTGCTTTATGCTTTTCTCTATACGTAAGTTTTGTTATTTGTCAGCATTTGGGGTTACAGGTACTTTYGGTTTTGCTATTCAAGAGAACATGTATAAAACCTTCTGCCGTCGCACCTGTATACCCCTAATGTTCTTTAGGGTACTTGTACTTTGTTTGCTCTAGCAGATGTGATGTATAAACAGTTTTGAGCATTTGTCCCGTGTTTCACAACACATGACTCTGTTGTTTACACACGCTTGATGTCTGTGATTCTGTAACTAAAGGTTTTTACCTTTTTAGAGCATTTTAAACCCTTCAGTTACCTATGTCTATCTTAATTATCCACCCATTTAGATTGCCTGTTTTTGTTTCTTTGGCTTTTCAATTACACTTCCACAATAATTCTTGTTTTTTTATGTGTTATGTTTGATGGAATTACAGGATGCGAAGTTGCTTCCTCCTTGTAGTGAAAATACAGTTAAAACATAATCACATTTTGTTTTTGCAGCCTACTATTTTCTTTCAGATGTTAATTCCATGTTTTGACTGGAGCATTTCAAATGTTCCAATACCTTATTATAAACAAAATATTATTAAAAAATTGCTTTTTCATCCAGATTTATTTCCCTGTATGCTGATAAACGTATCAGTCACCATTTAGTCACCATTATCTTTGTATGATCTGTATTGCCAACCTATTTGAAAATCACAAAGCAGACTGACACAAAATTTGTAAGTTGGCTAAAGAAAAACACTATCAGGTTTGTATTGCTTCTGTCTTTGTAATGTTCAAAGCTAAAACGGTTCTTTAAAAACAGATAAAATACTAACTACACTGGAATTTTCCTGCAGCTGTGTGTAGACAGAACCAAATACACTGTAACCGGGAATAAAAACATGATACGTTCTAATGTAGATTTTGTCTGTGCATGGCAAAATAGGATTTCCTGTCATGAGGTTAGCCTTGTTGTTCACTCCAGAAATTCTAGAGGATTTTTCMAAACAGCTTGAAAGAAAGCAAGCGAACAGGGAAATTTCAAACGTATATGTTTTCTAAATGATTARCTGGTTATATTTTATTTTAAAATAAAAAAATCACAAAAACCATACTAAAATGAAAGACTAAATGAAAAATTAATGAGATACCAAGCTCACATCCAGAACACAATAATAATACATCCAGGATCTGGGAATCAGTGAATTATATTTGTTTTCAGCCAAGGGGAAGACAAAAACTTAATTGAGAGCAAAACTGCCACCCCATGGAAATGGCTAGTTTTACATTTCACTGATCTCATCKTGCAGATTTTCATGAAATCAGAGGCCTATTTTCTTGTCACAAGGTTTTRTGATATTATTTACTCATGATACAAATGTTTCCCTATTTTCTCATTTTAATCGTAATTGTATTTATGTGTTTTAGAGAACAATATTYCAACCAAACAAAATAGAAATGTAATCCAAAGAAAAGAAAACTGATTTAGTTTCAGTGCTTTGACAATACAAGTGCTTTTACCATTTATTGTACAACGAATATTGAAATATTTGTATGGAGCTAGATTTAAAAAAAGATATAGATTGAAACACACCACAGTCCTATATTTTAGTACTTTTCTTTTTTTTTTTTTCCTCGTATTCTCATGGACTAGTAATTGTCTCTAGACCTATGGCACGGCAGGGAAGGTCACATCTAGAGTTAACACATTACATGGCTGTTCTACTTTCTCTTGTACAAATGTTTTCTGCTTTGGAGCTTTGTTAACAGGCAGAGTTCATTAGTAAGTTCGGACATTACAACTGYTAAGAGTTATTAATATATTTGGATACCTATGCATCTGTTAACTTAAATCTCGATATAAAATTATAAAATATCATTCTATAAAAGTTAGTGATTATTAGCCTAGAATATTTTTTCCCAGTCTTTAAGTGTTACAGTGGACGAGTTGTACAAGGGCCAAGAATACACTGTTGTGGCAAAGGTGGCCAGTGGTCTCCTGGGCTGCATTAGGAAGAGCATTTCCAGCAGGTCAAGGGAGGTGATCCTCCATCTCTACTCAGCCCTGGTGAGGCCTCATCTAGAGTGCTGTGTCCAGTTCAGGGCTCCCCAGTACAAGAAAGGCAGCGACCTGCTGGAGAAAGTCCAGTGAAAGGTGACAAGATGATAAAGAGTCTGGAACATCTCTCGTATGAGGAAAGGCTGAGAAAGCTGGGACTGTTTAGCCTGGAAAAGAGAAAGCTTAGTGAGGAGGCTCTTACCAGTGTCTATAAAAAGCTGATGGAAAGGTGTAAAGAAGGTGGACCCAGAGTCTTCTCTGCAGTGCCCTGTGAATGGAGAAGAGGCAATGGGCTGAAAGGGAAGCTCAGTCAGCTTCACTGGGTAATCRCTATTCCCCTGAAAGTGATCTGGATAGAATTTGGACTTTGGGAAACTGATTTTATCTAGGCTACAGGAATCTCTTTGTCCTGCATCTACATAGGGAGAGGATCTTCACCATGCAATTTTGTTCTGTGCATTGGATGCAAAATATGTATGGCAAGTCCTAGATGCAAGAAATATGAATGCAAAGGATGAATATACAGAGAAGCAGCAGTGGGGTGGGAGGGATCAATCTCATCAYGGTCATTCTCATGATAATGAGCTCAAAATAGAGCTTTGGTCTATATGGTTAATCTGTATGATTGGCAGGTCTGCTTCAGCTTCAGATATCTGTCTTTAGCTACTGGCTATCGCAAAATATGGGAGTTAATGGAAATTCARGTTTCACAGTAAGGAGATTTCTGTTTTTACAGTTACTAATTCATTTATTTTTTCAGTAGCAGCATGTAAAACCTGACACTAAATGTCACACTTGTAACTAAGTTAAAATTATTGTATAACTTCAGTTTTCACTGAAACTTGTATCTAGCTTCCCATAYCCTTTGCTAACATTCATGTTATTTTAAAATGAGTGTTTTTTCCTCAGACCTCAGTTTTTAAAATATATTGCTAACTACCAACAGATGTAACAAATATTTGTATTTATTTAAGGCAGATGTACTATATTTAAGGCAGATGTCTTTGTCACAATATCTTAGAAGATACTTATCTTTATCTTAGAAGATCTTTATCACAGTATCTTAGAAGAAGCACCTAGTTTTATGACAGTTTTCTTCAGCAACAGTGCTTTATAATTATGAATTGAGGGAAGTATCAAGTTGCATTAGTAAAGAGTATGTCCAAATGGGCAAAAGATTCCATCATTTATTGTATTTTTCCATGAATGGTGTCCTCTCAAAATAGAGAGAAAAGTTTACTAGAAGTAGCAAATGAAAAATAAGAGTATTCAGAAGTTGTKGAAGCTGAATCTGTCAATCAAGTGAGATTGTTTATTTTTTGTTTGTCTCATGTAAAGGCCTAACTTACTTTTCAGTGTTCTCTCGGTAATGATATCTTGGTTTGCTTGTAGTCCCTTGTCAGAGATGGCGCGTGCCATCTGATTTGGTTGTTTAATAAACCCTTCAGTGTAATATCTGCACTAGAGATAGCTAACTTATTTATRCCCTACAGCCACTTTCTTCCTGGCAGGCTGTTTGGAGACCAGGCAAGTACAACAGAATGTTTATACRATCAGCCCTTTGCTATCCAGCATAATGAAAGACTTTAAAACAACAGGCAAGTGTAAAAATCCTGCTGGTACACAAACCTGGGATGGAAAAGTCATCTGGTGACATGAAATCAGCTTSATTCTGTTTTATTGCTTTATTTCCGTGTCAGTCTTGAAGGTCCTTAAGGTATTGCAGCACTGTCTGGTGAGAGGTCTTATAGTTCAGCTGCAGCATCTTATCTCAGGTGGCCACAGCAACAGCGTAGCTGTGTTCACATGCCTTAGTTAATAAGGCTGGACTGAGTTACACTGATTATGCTAGAATCATGCTGACTACATGCAGAGGCAGATTATGTTTCCAGATCTATGGCACCTAGACAAACTATATATAGACAATCTATAACCTAGACAAATCACTTGTGGATAATTTAGAGCTTATTGTATTTCTGAGTTGTCTCTGTTGTCTAGATTAATCTGTTTTCTGATTTAAATGGAACGTAGGGACCCGGTAGTGATAAACCTTGGCATGTATTTTATGCATGGTGCAACACATGACATCTTGCACAGCTGCTTCCATTAAGATACGTCCTTACTGTTTACTCGGCTCTTGTCATTTTACCATTCTAAGCAGCGTCCCAACAGCATTGCTTAACTGCACTTTATTATTCTGTTGCCAGTATGATCAGAAATTGATTTTTGAAACAGTATGGRTGCAACTGTTCTTTCTACTTCTAATCTTCAGTGTTTCAACAATTCAGGTCTCTGTGTRCAGGATATTTTCTTCAGACATTAACTATCCAGCCACAACTCTACCAAATTAAGGTGACTTCAGAAAAAGTACACAAGAATTAGACTCAAGTCACTATGCTGGATCACACAATACTACACTTGTATCGTGATTTCTTTTTCATTTTACTGTCTTACACCCTAAGATGAGTGTTTAGTTGAGGAGAAGGAAAAAGGCACTCTACTGGGTGTCAGCTCCTATCCAGTGGACTATTTTTAGGCTATTTAAAATAACTGATGGGAAATTTGTTCACTGCATTAATTTCATACTGTATAATCTAGCTACCTAGTTTACTACTTTTTCTGTCCATTACATAAAAGGATATTTTAGATATTTCCTTTTAGTTTAATGGAAGGAAACTGTGATGGCAGAAAGAAGCATAAGAAACTTAGGCTGCAGTATGTCAGTTGCATAGTACACAGTGCATTAAATGTGCTGCAGTATATGTATGAATAGAGAGTATGATACGTTCACTTCTATACAGTAGTCGTTATTTTAAGTAATGTATTGGGCTTATTAATTCTTACCACTTACTACTTTTTAAGCATATTTTTATTTGGAATAAGCAAACCATAAAAGAACTTGTACTGAGAAACTTTATAACAAAGTTTCAATAGGACAGTATCTAGAAATTGTTTTGGAGCTTCCAGCTAGGAGAAGTGAAGAAAAACACATGCCTGTGGAAAGCCTGATACTACAAAGTATAACTTAAAATGATGGTATCTTACAAAATATGTTTATAATGAAAATATTCTTAGTTCTTTCAAAATTCTTTTTAAGCTGTTGTTTTGCTTGGTTAACTTTAGTCCTTGGGGGTTCTGCCATCGTTTTGTGGCTGCGTGAACACTTATGCCAACGTAAGAGAAGAGGCAGCAGAGGGTTGGGGATGAGTAGGCATGTTGAATTAGGCTGCTGTTGGTACCAGTGCAGGTTTCTGTCAGAGTAGGTGAACTAAGACCCTCTGGCCGGAGTCCCAAAGAACGTTAAGCATTGCGTAACCCCAGACAGAAAATAGATCTTTTGTTAAGACRGATCTGTAGATCTGTATGCTTCTGTTACCCAAGCTAGTTTCTAAGTCTGTTGTTTGTGTCGTCTGTCACAGGAGCTAAGACGCTGAACTTCTAAGTCAGAGCGTTGGTAAGGTTCGTGCCCTGCAGACGGAGTGAATGCTTTAGCGGCTGGCGTGCGGGAAGGGCCACGACACGTTCTGGGGACCTGAGGCAGCTGTYTTGCCAAGTCCTGTTTAGGTGAATGGATTAGCAGAGCCCATATCGAGAGGGAGTATCAACCAGTCACAGGAATTCACGGAAGAAAAGTGTATAAACATAACCAGTTGTGATTCAGACAGAGCGGTCTGGTTGTTTCCCCATGGTGGAAAGCTCTAAATAGAACTGCATTATATAGGAAGAGAAAAAAAAAATACTTCTGCATTAAAAATGTCATTGTCATACCCGTTTCAGGGTGATGACCTGGCTGTCTTTCCTTTGTTTTTCTTATGCGTGCGCTCAATTTTTTTTTTTTTTTTTTTTTTTTTTTTTTTTTTTTTACTGATTCTACTTTTTCAGGCACTGTACAAACCTCTTAGTGTTACAGAATGTTGTCAGTAAAATTTAAACTCTTTGAACTATTTACAGTTGTTACTCTGATTCTCTTTTAGCTGAGGAGGCAGAAGTCAGGCCAGGAAACTGGAAATATGCCATTGGATGAATTTTGAATTGGAAGCAGATAGAAGTAGGGCTTTAACAGTCTAAGAGCAAACTCTAGTTGCTTGTTTATGAGGTCTACAGCTTCTGGGCCAGTGTCTCACAGGAGACTGGCTTTCCTTAATCCATTACAAAGCCTTGATGAAAGGTCTTCTCTTTCTTCCTAGTCAAATGTAGCCACAGTATGGATTGAGGGAGATCATAGCACRAGACCCAGCTTCTACAAGTCCATTTGGTCAATCTACACTTCAGCATTATAGCTGTCACTAAACGTGTGTAATCGGTGTTCAACATCCTCTTTGCTTCATTGCTGATTTAAATTTYTCTGGCTTTAAGATTCAACCTTTGAATCTTRTTATAGCTTTCCTCATTAAATTTTAGAGCCATTTAGTACCTAGTATATTTTCCCTTGGAAGGKAGTTAACCCCCCTAATCGGTCTTCATCTGATAAAATTAAGAGAAAGAGTTCTTTAAATCTTTTGCTGTTGGGTACTTTCCAGGTCTTCATTCGTATTTGTGATTGCCCTTTTATCCAGTTTGACTATGTATAGTGATTRTATATTTAAAGTTCAGTTTAAACCATTTTATTTATTGTATGTTTTTCTTCTGAATGTGTATGTATATATGTGCATGCATATGTCGTAATAARCTGTCAGCTCTACTTCTATCTGCAAAGCTAAACCTTTAACTTCCTGTTATTTCAGTCTGAGGTACCTCCCTGCATTTTTCCCTCTCAGCATGGAAGACCTCTTTGTTTTATCCTCTGCTGTCAGTGAAACCATTGAAAGTCTGGTCATGTGGTTTGAGAAAATAAATGCTAATTACTATGTTTACTTTTTCCTTCCCTTTCACTATTGTAACAGGTCTTTTATTTGGGAGCCTTATGTCTGTATTCTGGATTTGGTAACGTAGTATGAAATGTATTATGCTGAAAATCGTCACATTGTTTTCTGATCCTAATGGAAAGTACTTCTTTTTATTTTTACAGAATACCAAGCTGCCATTTTGCATTTAAAGAGGGAACACAAAGAAGAAATTGAAACATTGAAGGTATACTTTTGTAATGTTTTTTATTTTCTTTTCTATCCCTGACTTTCGTGCAATCTTCAGGTTTAAGTAGTGTGACATATGCTTTCTATCTAATGTTAAGAACATTATTGTTTCATTCTAAAAAGTTGACTGCCAACTTAGTTAAAATTAATTTAAAATCCATATATGCATCTAAATATGATGGGAAATTTTTCATATTTCCWTGTTGTAGTTTTGATAACAATTTTATTTGCTCAGCACAAAGGACAAATTCTTCCCTCTAACCCAGCAGTTTAGTCCATTTACATTTGTTTATGCTATTAAAGCATTGACATTTAATTCATCACTCTTTCTCAGAGAAACATACTTCAATAGAAGCACTGTTTTCTACAGTTAAGACTAAAAGTAATTTTACCTAGAAAAATAAATATTATAAATGCATTTGTGAGACTCTATAATTTTGTGTTACACACTCTTTATTAGTGCTTGTTTTTGTTGAATGTAAACTTGACTAATTGTCTAATTGTCAAAATCAGAAAAAATAAAAGTGTAATATCAGAACTCACTTTCCCCTGACATAGTTAATCCTGCTAAGCAAAGTGAAATGTTACAATTAAGTGTTCTGGTCATAAGAACAGGAACTTAAATGCCAGMATAACAGAAAGTTAATCTGTTGAACAGGAAGGTTATGCTAGTTTAATAAAAAAATAGCAACATCTTTATTTTCTTGACAATTGTGATATATACCTGTGTGTCACAGCACTGTCTGTCAGTTCCAGTAAAAGTCCATATGCTAAATCCTTAGCATGTGAGTCATGAGGTACAAGGTCATTCTGTATTTTCTTTATAAACAACATTAAGGAAAATAGAATAGAAAAAGGCCTACAGAAAGAATCTGCATCCAAGAACATGAAAAATAACAAATTTTCAGAAGCTTTTCGAGTACTTATTGCTTGTTTAATGCTTTTTCTGTGTTGTAGGTGTTGGGTGTAATTTCTACTCACACATTTTCTAATAGTAATTGTCTGTGCTTTTAAAACTCTTCACATTGCATGATTCCTCCTTTATATTTACCGATTCTATGATCCTAATTAAAATCTTGTATTCAATGTTGCTAATCAGCTTCTGATGTCAGATTTTGTTTTCCCCTAACTGTTTTTCTTAAGCAAGCTGCATTTTTTAATTTCAAACTTTCTGGGAGAGCAATGATAGTCATTGAATGCACATCTGCAGCAACCCTGGAAACAGTAGAGGCAGAGCAACCAGGTACTTCAGGAAAACATGAACTGCCATGATTTAATCCCTAGATTATTTGTTCAACTTCTTTCAGCTTTCCAATAATTGAGATATTTTTGTGTTTTTCATAATGTGATATTCCCAATTCTGTCTTTCATTAAAAGAATGTTAGTCTCACACATTTTACTTCCCAGCAATTAGTATTTTAAGGGCTTCCTTAAACAGCATTTCCTTCCAGGTTATGATATGTAAATGAATAAATCATATCACATGCTTCTCTGAGTCATTGAACTATCTGAATGCTCTGCCTTCTGAATAGTGTTCTAGTTCTTTTTCTTTATGTCCTTGACAGTGAATTCTTTGTACTAAGATGGGAGCCTTTTTAGATACATCCTTGTTGGGTATACATTTTTTTAGACCTGTTTACTTCTCTGGAACCTCTAGAATGCCATATGACATTTTCTAAATAGCTCCAGACTATTACACTAAAAACATTTCTGTTGAAAATACTGAATTTCTACATTCTTAATATGTCCTGTGTCATACTCAGGTTAATATGTCCTGCGTCATGCTAAGGAAGGTCAATACTAAGTTATTCATTCTGTGAAGAGACTGTCAGATCTTATTGTAGCATGTTATTTTTTATGGTGGGGTGAAAACTGAATTAGTCAGATGCTGCTACCTGGTAAATCACATAAATATCAAGTGAATCACATAAAAATCAAATAAATCACATAGAATCACAGCATGATTGAGGTTGGAAAGGACCTCTGGAGATCATTTAATCYGACCCACCTGCTCAAGCAGAGCCACCTAGAGCAYGTAGACAGGATCATGTCTAGGCAGGTTTTGAGTATCTCCAGAGAGGATAAATCTCAGGTTGTTAGTTCTGCTTCTAAGTTTTAGTAATTTTCTAATTGACAGTGTGGCATTCATCTTTTCTTTCAATTCCTCTTTATTTTAATATGTCCCCTACTAGAGGGTCTTTTTCCTCTTTCCCTCATGCTCAAACATTTTAAGGAACAATTTTTTACCTTTATCTTACTAGTTTTCATTATTTTGTCTTTAATTTCAAAAGATTTTTTCCTGGTTTTTGTGTTCCGTTTCATAGCCTTTGCCTTTCCCTGAGCCTTTCAGAGTCAAATATAACAGCAAAGGACACACAGCTTTTGTTCATTCTTTATGTGACCAGCCTTTGCACTGGTAAAAGTAAAATGCATTAAATAAGACTAGAAGTTGTGTGTATACTCTTCTTCTTGTGGCTTTTCTTTATTTGAATGAATGGAAAAATACGTATTTTTATCTTCTCTAAGATAAAAAGTATGAATTACTACATACTACTACTATACCATTATAAAACTTTATATTGGAATATATGGAGAAGAAAACTTGTGTCATGGTTTAATGTAATAAATTGTTGCATTTTATTCTTTAAAGGTATAAAAGAAAAAATACGCTGATAGATARCTGTTGGAAATGTATGAGTTAGATATGATTTTGCGCTAAAAACTGAAGGAACCTATAGACAGAAGTTTATCTGAAGTAGCAAACTGATCCAAATCTCATATCTTGTATTTATGAGGAAAGTTGCTTATTATACTATAGAAACCATTAGGGCTGCAACCCTTATCCTTATTCTTTTCTATTCCTAAAAAGTCTAGAGAAACCTTAAGGAGCCCAGTAAGGTGTGTGTAGAGCTGGGGAAAGGTTATTTAAAAGTTATGCAAGTGCGCTCTGAAGATTAACAACAACAACAGCAAAACCCTGGCCATACTGGGAGGGAACTGCAAAGAGCAAGAAAGGCTGTAGGCATGCAACAGAGCGTTGCAGCACATCTAGAACGGTTMTTCCTGGACTGTGTCAGAAGAACAAGTTGTGCGGACTCTATCCCATGATGTGGTAGCTTATAAAAAAGAGGTCTCTCTACTCTAGCGATAGAAAATGCATTCTTAAGGAGGGAGGAAAAGATGAAACCCTCCTGTCCTGAAGTATATGTAACTTAATCTTATTTTCCAGTTTCTGTTCCAGCTTCCTTTGGAAGTTATATTTTTCCTTGACTATGTGAAGGAAAATCCTAGTGGACTTTCGTACTTTTAAGATTTTTTGCTGCTGGGTTCGTTACCTATAAACTTCACGTGGCAAGGAATAACACAGAGAATAACCAGGAGAAACATATGGAAATATTTAACTTTTATGGATTTACATTTAAATTAAGCTCAGTTGAACTGTTCAAAGCATTTCCTGAATGCTTTACCTATTATTTAAGTAATTTTAATGATATTTTTAAAGATACTAATAAACCATTTATATTCTCTACTATTGAAATGTATTTCCTGCTTTTTCCGCTAGATGTCAGCTAAGTATTCTTTCCCAAACCTTCTGAACTCTGAGAATATATGTGGTGGTAACACTCTGCATGACTATTTGTGGAGCTGACACATTCTTGCTTTTAAGTCAGAAGTTACACTGCACATTATGGAAGTAAAATCTAAGTTCCTCAAGAAATAAATAGTAGAGGTCATCATTTAATAGTACTTTTTCCTCTACATAAGCAAACCTGCAATATTTAATAATAAACTAAGTAAATGATAACAATTTAACATTAAATCAAAATAGTGGACTGGTAAATTCTGAAAGGAAGGAAATCATGTAAAGGTAATATTCTAATTGCAGCATGTAATAGTTATTTCAAAACATTAATGCACAATGACACAGTGGCATTTCTAACTTTTTTTTCTATGAGTTTATTGACAAAATGAGTGAAATTTGGGGGTTTTAAAGTTTTGTCTCTAATTTATTCTACCCCCCTGTAGCTCAAAGGTGCCAAAACTTCCCTCTTTTCTGTAACTGAGAAGCTTAATACTGCTTTGGGAAGATGGGATGAAGGTCTTAAGCTCTTTTATAACTCATGAATCTTTCTCTCTAATACAACAAATTTCAGAAGGAAATACCTTTACTTGCACCTAGAGCAGTTACAAGCGTATTACTGAAACCTGAGAAATAAAGTATAATAATGTGGTTGGGGTGTAACTACCCATGCCATTGTGAAAGAACAGACTGGCCTTATTTAGAGGAGAACATACTGTGGTTTTCATGGAGACCTTTCTAGTCTCCTTGGTAATCTATGCATAAAAGATTCAAGAGCAGAAATACAGAACTGAGAAAAAGTGGTTTCCTTGTCGCAGAAGGGCTATCTTAATTTTTACATTGCTTTACAATTTTGAGACTACTGTTTTTAATCTTTCCAAGATTAAACACACACACACACACACACACACAGAGTGTGTCTAGCTGCTTTGTGTGAGTAGAAGAAAACCTGTATCATGTATGCATCTGTCTGGTGAAGCAGAGTTGCAGCTCAAAGGAGCAGACAAGGTCAGCAAGGGTTTATTAGTCAGTCTCTCTTAATGAGCTCTTCAGGCTTTTCAGCATTGCCATGTGTTGTTACTGATGAAGTTCTCACAGCTTGTGGTTAATTATTGATACGGCACTTGCCTAGCTTCAAATGTTTCAATCTTTTGTGCTTAGCTGCTGAGTGTGTGGTTTCACCACTGTGCATGCGTTGAGTGTCTTCAGGGGTACTATTCTCATGGGCTGCACTGTCCTCACGGAGGAATTCCGTGTTTAGTGTGGAACGTCTGCGGTACATGACAGTGAAAATATAAAGGTCATGAAAAGCATAAAAAACTATGAAAAAGAGGAGACTGAAAAGCTGACTGAACAAAATGCTTTGAAGACATCAATTTCAGTATTTGTAAGGCTCCAAGGCAGTGGGAGCAACATGAGAAGACACTTAACGTGAGAAAGTACTTAAATAAAAATAAARATATTCTCCAATCAACCTATTTACATTTTTAAAACATGCAGATTATATGGCCCAGATTCATGTCATAATCTAYAATCAGATTCTTTATGAGGTTCTGTGCTTTGATACTTAGATTCAGCAAAATTCTTCTGCCTCTTTTCCTCCATGGTCATAGACTCCGTATTTTTCATATACTTGATGTAATGGCTGCTTTTCATCCTTACRTTTCCTGTTAGTATGTCTACATTGTGATTGTATTCATGTCAGATAWTTTGAATATCCAAAACCTTTTTCTTTCTTTGTTTTGTTGCATTTTTTCACTGCTATTTACTATCTCTTAGATCGATGCCCTGTTGTTCTCACCTATACAATTTTACTGTAAGAACCTGAACTGTGTAGATACCATGTCAAGTGTAGGATGCTGTTGATTCTATATGTTAGTTTTAGGATTATCCTGTTTACTAAACAAATTACCACAGGACATTTTCTGTATACRGAATGCAGTCATAACCTCTTAACTCTATTTCAACACGTGAAAGTGGATGTGGTACGGTRTAGTTAAAATATGCCTAGAGACCAGCAAGGTAGTTTATAGCCTTAAGACTGCTCAAATTTAGTCCAATTATGCTTAAAAATTTGCTTAATCAGTGCTAAAATGAAACTCTTCTAAGAAAAACAATTTTGCATTCATTGTAATTTGTGAAAGTTAATTGCCTTGAGTAAATACATTATGCAGTAAGGAGARTAAAGCAGAGCAGATATTGTGAACATGCTGACACTTTATTTTGATGGATTTGCAAGATCTCTGTAACAGGAAAGTATATTATTTAGAAGAGAAGTGAAATGAAATGTGATCGTATGATTATATAAACTGCTAAAAGTTARGTATATCGATGTTCCTGGTAGCATTATCTTACTGTTTAGATTTTAAAAACACATACTCCATTACCTCCTTGCCAATCTTAGCTGCTTTTTGAAATTTACTCTATCAGATATTTGTTTGACTCTAATAGTTGTAAGCTATTTCTCTGCATGAAATCAGGGAAAATATATAATTTTTTAAGTCCAAAAATTCTGGCAAACCTTCCTTTGAGAAGGTTTCTTAGAACAGGGTCTTAACTTTTGCAGGGATGTACCTTTTGCTGCTAGAGTGAAAATTTCTCTGAAGTCCGCAGTTAAAAGCTTTTGAAACAGAACTAATTTTTTCTCATATTCAGTAAAGACTTAGATTTTAGCAGCTTCTGTCTTTGCAAATCTGGTGCTCATTGTGCTTGTTTGCACATATTGCATCTCCTGGTGGTGATCAGATTTTTCTTATGCCATTCCCACAAAGTCACCAAATGTGCTGCTATAAAATAATACTGGGGCAAAACCAAGTTCCCCTGATTAATGGGTGCCACAGGTTACTCTTGGTTAAAGTAGGTTCACCCTGTCAAGAATACTTTGAAATTGAAAGCAATTGAAGTTGATGCCTTTTTAGATGATGAGGCACTGTGAAAGAACAAGCCACTGCAATTTTAAGCAGAGCAAATGAAGGCTGGAATGATGGATTGAGATGTGAGGGGTGGAAAATCAGGCAGAAACTGGTGAATAGGGATACTGGGAGTAGAGACTGGCAAGCTGGAAGGGGAAAGAGGTAGTCTGGAAGTTAAGGCAGAAAACTGTGAGTAGGAGGTAGGCTGAAGAGACTGGGATTGGGACATCATGATACAGGCTTTACTTGTAAGTGAGTAATTTTCCTTGGCTCATGTATCCCAGTGTCTGGAATAAATGCGGTCTATTCAATATTTAGTTTTCTTCTTTTATTTGTCAGGGTATTTCATATGTATGAATTGGATATATACTATGCATTTAGATGGGCATATATTATTATTATTCCAGTTTTATGCATAGGGACCTAAGGTATAACAAAGTAAAAACATCCACTTAATTGAGATATCCAAGATACTTGGACATTATCAGGATGCTTAGCTTTKTGTAGCATCTCATATGTTCATATCACAGCTCATTTTAACTTATGCTCAATTATAAATTGGATCCCAGAATCTCAAAATAGGCACTTAGAAAATAACCATAATTGGTTACAGTATGAGAAACACTTTGACTAAAAAGACTTGTGTTATGTCGTGCAGGAGCTTTGCAACTGGGGCAAGGCTCAAGGCTCTGCGACTTTTCCAGATCAGCGTTGTACTGCTTTAACTATAATATTAGTCTGTCTCTTCCTGAGGTTCCATGCTTAGTTCGTTATATACCTTTCAACATCAGCACATATGAAGCATAAGTCTTAAAAATGTACTTCTTTTTTTATGATACAATTTATATCATTTTCTAGAATAACTCCTATCATGTTTACTAAATGAGACACTGGTTCAGTGGAAGCAAAAGTGTTTCCGGGTAGCTGTCTACATAAAAGCAGTGATGGAGAGGAAGAAAATTAAGGTTGCACTGACAATCACATTTGTAGTCTTTTCTTTTTTGTGTGTAGTTTTTTTTTTCAAGTTCCATGGTGCATAATTATCACATAGTAAACTTTTGTTTAAAGTAATTTCCATAATTGAAGATATMTATATAAGAGTATATATCTGCAGAGTTTATAAACTGTCTCAGAGGTGAGTGTTCTAGTGTTTTTACCTGCTATGAAACTCTAGCATAAATATCTTAATACTGTCAAAGAGCAGAGCTATTATAAACATAGCACTGGGTTTTCTCCTGAATGTTACATGACTAGTGAATCTTTGAAGACTGATCTGTTTTTACCATTAAAGTTTATGCTAGTAACTGCAGAATTGGAAGCTTCCAATGTTGAACCAAGATAGGAATCCTGAAAGATAAGTTATGTTGTGTTTGTAGGATCTCCTCATATATGCCTTGTGAAAGATACCTGCAGTTTGTATTTTTCCTTAATAATTGGGGCAGAGTATTATATTATTACTGTAGAAAATCTTTACTGTAATGGAGCTGTGAAGAAAATAAGAGGGTTTTTTTATCATTCTGTAGGTAGTGTGATGAATACTGCTGTATTTTGTTACCGTGCCTTAGTATGCCAAGCTGAATGTGAAGTTAAGCTTTGCCTTCCTTTCCTTTACTATAGAGAAATGAGATTATATATATTTTGTTATATAATAGATTTTATGTTCAAGGAAGGAGTGTTCCACCAAAGCAGTCTGTCTGTTTTGACATGTTGAGGTCCCTCTCTGTAATTGCAAGCATCAGAGAATTAATGCTATAGGCTGCTATGTTCCATGAAGTAAAACTGAAACTGCACTGTTATGTTGATGGTTGGCAGACCCTGAAAATAAAAGAATGTGAAGAATTGAAGATGAAACCATTTTTATGGAAAATCAAGTAAATGACTGGGGAAGATAAATTATGAAATGTGATGGGTATTCGTAAATGTTTTTTTCAATGTGTTTTTGTAACTTTAGGTCAGTTACTGAATTACTGTGTTTTGGCTATTTTGAAAAATCTATATTGTCTGTTTACTTCATTTTTATCACATAGCAAAGAAGTGAGTGGCTTACTAATCCTCAAAACAGCAAATGTTTTAGCTGTTTTCATTGCATATTTGATCTCTGTATATTGATGGAGAAGATGGTCTTCTCAGTGTAGGATATTGTAACAAAGTTATGCTCTTTAAGAATGAAAGGCTTCAATTTCTGAAAGTGTAGATAGATTTCATTTTAAAACTCATAATATTCTCATAAAGTCATGGCAGTATTTGGCTGTATTTCTCCTATCACAAAATAGTATTCATTGTTACATGTAATCCTTTGATGGATATATAACTGTCTTTGATCACTGTTGGCCATGTTGTGTACTTCCTCTGCTTTTTGCTTCAACTGACTTTTGCTTCAAYTAAACCATTTGTTGTAATTTAGCAGAATGTGATACATACCATTAGTTTCCCATGTAGTTACAAGGCTTTGTTATAATGACTTAATCTTGGAGTCTGTTGCCAAAAAATTAGTTCTTTATACTGTGAAGCAATGTTGACAATAAACTCTTTCCCTCTCTACCCTCTCCCCAAAAGAAAAGGAAGAAAAGAGGGAAAAACAAGGTTGCATTACTATTCTGGCAACATCAGCCACACTAATAAAATCAAATTCAATGTTGTTTTACGACTTTGAATTTATGTGACTGCACAGGATCAAAGGATTTGTGTCCCACTGGACTGCAAGGTCTATAGTTCATGGCAGAAAAACTCATCAAAAAGAACATTTTAGTAGTAAGGCTTTTCATTTTAATCAGCCTCAGTAATAAAAAAGCTGTTAGGTGTCCAAAAACATTCTCCAAGATCAGAGACAACTTGCTCTCAACTACAGTCCATTTTCTTATTGGACTTATTGGATCCATACTGCCTCTGCAGTTTGTGTCCCTGAAGCTTCATCTTCAACTTCTTTTCAGCCATTTTTGCATAATTTTCAAATTTTGAACACCAGAACATTAGGCTTATCAGTAAGAGTAACAATTCATATTCTTTCCCTGAAGAATGATAAGTAATATGACTTCTGGAAAGTAAATTGTCATCAAAACAGCACCTAAATGATTAGCTAAAGTGAAGTTTAAAGTATTGGTCTATATTTTTATATATTGCATTTTCAGAAATATCTAAATAATATGCAATGATTTCGTCTTTTCTGCTTGATTCTGAACAGCACCATAAAACATAAAGCATTAGCATTTTCTTTACTTACTCAAAGTACCCTAGGCTGTCCTAAGACCAAGATTACAGCTGCAAGTGGGAGACAAAACAGGTAACAAACAACAATATAAAAAGACTTTTGATATCATGTGGATTCTGCACGTTAGTTGTTCGTGGTCCCAGTTGAACAAAAGATTGAATTTTGGCTGGTTCCATTCTTTAATCAGATTGGGCTCAGAGAAGTTGTATGTAACATATCACTTCGATTTAGTCATATATTGGATGCTGAATTCCCTCATCCGAATTTGCAGAATTAGAAAGTTTAACAGGATTTGAAAATATGGAGAGAATTTGTCAATAGAATTGTCCATATATGTGTCAGTTTTCCTGGAAGTTTGCAGCTAAGTCTCAGTTTAGCTGGCTCTCCCTTTTTTCAGACTATGTGATATTTATTGTTCTTGGGAAAAACTGGCTTACATATGGGAAGAATCAATACATAGGCACTTTCTGGATCTCTCTCTGAATTACACATATGAAATACATACCCAGTATTACGGGTTTTCCTGCAACTGCTGTACAATGTATATCCTGCAAATTTCCAGTGCATGTGATACTCTTCCCTTACTGCTGAGATAAATACAGAGCRGTACTGKTTTTTTTTTCTTTTTCTTTTTGTCAATTCAACATTCGTTACGGTTTCATTATTTTTGAAAACATGTTTTTCTTCATTCAAATGTACCAAAACTTCCATATTAATATTAGAAGACATTTTATAAGTTACTTACCAAACATATAAAATCTACATTAATCTTWGATTATCTGCTGTTAATATTTATTTATTAATAAAATTGAAATTTATCAAATTAAACACATTTAGCTGACAATTTATTTGTTTTATAAGATTAGACTAAATATTATTTTATAAAAGTGCCAAAATTAATCTCAAAAGATGACATTGTTTAGCAAATGATGTAGTCTGTGGCTAGAACTTTGTGATCCAAGGCATTAATACTTTTTTTCATGATTCCATTTTGGTTATGTTCAGCTTCATAATTTTTAGGGCAGCTATATGCTTCTGGATGGTTTGAAGGCCAGTAGGAATTACTTCCAAAGGAGTTATTTAAAAGAGGGTGGCACTCCTCTGTTTCTCTATCACCATGCTAATGTCCATCAGCCTAGATTTTTTAAATATATGTGGAAAGATTTTTTCCCTTTCTTCCTTTACCACTTTACAGTTTCCTTTACTACTTCTTCGTAATGTTCTCTAGGGAACAGAAGTCACTACAAAGTATGATTGTAACCAGTTAACATTAGCTTGAGCCTGTATTTTCATACTTAGGGTCTTTTGTTTCTTTATGATCCTTTTTTAGCCAACAACTGCTGTGCTCTGAAAGTTTTGGATGCTTCCCAGATACCAAACTGTATCAGATTCATAAAGAATTTAGATTCCAATGAGATTTCCCCCTGGGCACAAAGATTCCACAGCAGAATAACTCACTGGCCAGGTGGAAAAGTTGGCATTATTGGATCCTAAATGTGGAGTATAYTGTGGAGTACAATGAACTGTTAGAGATATTTTTCCTTGTATTGAATTCATAATATTTCATTGGGTCTTGAGAGATTACCAAGAAATTTTAGGAGTCATCAGGAGTTCTGTCTGGGTCTTTGGGTAGAAGTTACACAGAGGGAGGAATTTACTCTTAATAAGAAGATTCATCTGAGTAAAGTTGCAAGTAAATAGGACAGCTGAAGAAAAGCAAGAACAAGTGTTGAGCTGTAAGAGCTATGCAGCCTATAACAAAACTCTCCAAGTGAGTTACTTTGTAATTCCATTTAAAAACTTGAATATTGATCCATGCTCAAAAAAAGCCTGCAATCTCCCCCAATTCAGAAAAATATGGCAGCTGCAGCATGATAGTCCATGTAATAAACTACTGCATTTTAGAATTAGCATTAATATTGTTAACAATCATGTAGCGTAGTAGATGGCCAGATTTTCAAAACACAGTTTGAGTAGTCCTGTGATGGCTATGTTTGTTAGCTAAAATGAACAGATGTTAGTAACAAAGAGTGAAAGGACTGAGGGAAGGATATGTATATATGCAGGAAACAAAAACTAAGTGAATGTAATTTTACAGCGACATTTGCAGAGCAGCATATGGCAATCAGGATGAGGCAAACAAACTTCAAGGCAACCTGGAAATCACTGTGTGAGAAGCAGGGAAAAGATGACAGAGCATTAAGAGAGAATCCTTGGTTCATAAACAGCTGGCGGAGAAAATGATGAAGCTTAGGAAAATGTGGGGCTGTGAGCAATCCCTGATGCAAGAGGTGGTTTGTAGCTTGTACGAACTGGTCCCTAGAAATATACTGTCCTGGCCAGAAAACAGCTACCAAGTTCTTGTTTCATAGATCGGCTTTGAACRGCTGTTCATACTCTTCCTGTAATAACAAAAGTGGAGGTGTGTTTGTTACCTTTCCACTTGTAGGATCAGTGAAAACTGTTGTAAAACTTAGCACTGTTGTAAAAGAAATGAGCTGATTGTATTCCAGCTCCCTCTATATTCCACAGTCAGCAAAAGTATTTAAGAAATTTCTATCATTCTTTTTAACTTTTAGTACATAATTTTTTAAAAACAGCTATTCCCTGTTTACTGCCATAATTGAGCCATGTATCTCAGGATGTTCAAATGTACTGGCCAAAATTTTGCCTGCAAATCCATTGGCCAGCACTCAGTGTTTGGAGACAGACACACTGTCTTTGCAATTGGAAGAACAGTAGATTGGATATCATTGATTCCAGTTCCTGGAAAACAGTGAAGAGGAACWGGATAAGATAGAAAGCATGAATAAAGAATCATGTTGCTAAAAATGAGATTTTATTTAGGAGAATATAGGAGAGGTGAAGGATGGTAACAAGCCTTTAATGACTACAGKTATTTCGGTGACACATTCCCCTTGTGGTATACCTTGGAATATGCCTAGGAGATGAAATAGGAAAGAGGAAGAGAAGACCAGCACTGGGAATTGCTAGGAACTGAATTCAGAGACTAAAGCAAAAGAATAATACAGAGRGAGGAAGATGAAGACTAGCTGATGATGTTAATAAACATATCTGAATGTTGGATGTAGAACTGAGTATATCGAATAGAAGCRTTCAGAGCGTATATAAATGCAAACTAATTCTGAAGTGGCCTATGGATCTGGCTATACCAAAAATAGTTTTAAYGGAAGTTGGAATAATAAATGGAAGAATATTATAAGGCACAAACACGTGTGAAAACTTAACAATATATGAATTGAAACCTATGGAAAGATCGTGCTCAATTTCAATGCTTTTGGAGTACAGAAGATAGATGCTCTTACATTAATTCCTTCCATTTCACTTCGATTTTCTGTATTTTGAGAAGTGCAGTTTGCTGGTTTTGAACTAGCTCTATCCAAGCAAAAGAAAAAAAAAGCTCAAAATAACACAGGCCTGGAGTTTAAAACATAGCTCATTTCTTAAAATGTACTTTTCCATAGGTTACTTTTAAAAAACTATATTGAGTATGTTAGTTGCTCATAAATTCATTCTGTTTCTCTGTAATTCGTTTTGTTTCTCTGTTTGTTCTTCCTTTTTTTTTTTTCCTTCTTTCTCAGCAACTTGTGTGTAACAGAGAATTTGATGTTCAGTAGACTGTGTTTCCTCCAGATAGGACAGTAAGGAAAAAGCTGATATAAGGTGCCGCATACCAGTTATTTCAGGGCAATGATAAAGGCGAGAGAGGGAAAAAAAGTTTCTTTACCATCTCCTTCCCTTAATAGCAGTCTAGAAAGACAATTCTTTTTGTATCCATCTGGATTGTTGGCATAGGAAGGAGCAATTCATGAGTAAATTCAAAATTCAAGTTTGTATTTCAAAATTGAATGTATTTCAGTTTTGTTCTTATGGTATCTATTTCATACCACTTTTGCACTTACTTATACTGACAATCCTTTTTTTACATGGAAGACTCAGACCTTCAGATAGCATAAATACAAGTCTTACTAAGGCTGCAGATTTGCAACTGTATCAAGYTTTCTTTCCTTTATTAGCTAATGAATATTTTATAGCCAAATATAATAAATGTATTGCTCTTTTTAAACAATTTATTCCCTGTTTCTAAAGTAGAGTTGTTTAAGCTTTGTTTCATTCCAAAATATCTAATGTATGGGAACTTAAGTTGTTATGGAAGATGCATTCTGAGCCATTCTAAATGTATAATAGACGTAATCAGATTCTTAATTATTGAGATTCCTAATACAGAATGTACAATTTGATCATCTAGACTTACTTCTCATAAATAGATTTTTAGTAATACATTTTATATCTGAACTAGTCAATATCGTACCTCAAATAGTTAAGCTATTAAATGAAAATTGGAAGATTTGCTGTAATTTTTGGATGTTTAATGATACTTGGCGTGTCAGTGTGCAATGTTGTATAGTAATGCAACTTAATTTTTTGGAAGAGTAATTTCTTATTTTAAATGTATAACCAAATAACTTACGTGGTTGGTGTTATATTTGTATGTTTTATGTAAGGATGGTAACATGAGATTGAGATCCTTCTAAGTTTGTGCTTATAGCAATGGTAGTTGTTCCAAGGATCATAAATCATTCTGTATAAGTAGTTTTGGGTGCCCTTAAATCAGAGGTTACATTTCATAGTATATAAAACATGATATATATTTTCAGAATAAGTATTTCAATTAACAAATTTGAAGTGAATTACTACTTACAATGTAATGTGGATTTTAGGCCATCTGTAACGCTATATATGAACAATTGTGCATGTGCTATTTTTATACATTTTCTGCATGTTATAATGTAAGTGGGTATATTTTAATGGTGTGCTATACTAAAAATTTTGTATTGAGAAATTACTTGATATAAAACTTTATTTCTTTCTCAATCACCACAAATGCTAGTAGTAGTTAAATAACAAAATATTCAAAATACATATAGACATATACACATATGTATAGCAGGTTTTATATACCTGCTTTGGGAAAATTTCCTTCCAAATATTTTTGCTTTATTTCCTATATAATACTGTGCAGTTTATGTTTTTAAATAACAACAAAAACAAGAATAGGAATTGGACATAGCCTAAATAGACTTTGATTTCTGGGAATGTTTAAGAATGGTCAGTCTTTAGCTTACTTTTTTACTGTTAACTGTCAGAAGAGTCTTTACTGCATGCCTTTGAATATGTTGATATCCATATGTAACTGATTATATTTGTTGAGGTATTTGTTAGAGAGTCATTTTGAGTTTTATGCAAATTGGCACAGGTTTAATTTTTTTCACTGAAATATCCTTGCATTGCTAAATCTCTGATTGTTGTTAAAATTTAAAACAAATGTATTTTTTTCAAGATTTAACAAAAAAAAAAACTTTTTTGCTCTATGTCAGCACAATGCAAGAATAAAAAGTGTGAGCTCTTCCAAAAAATGAAGACAAAATTATTTAGAATTAACATAAAAAATCAAAGCCTCTTTGAAAAAAGTGTTTTGTTCTTCACTCTTCTAGGCACAGTACTGTGACCAAAGTACTGTTTTTTAATTAGGCTGTGAAGTAATATATTTGAGCAGCAACTCAATAATTCTTACCTGTTCTCTTCTGAGGGCATTTCCACTCATAAAATAGTACATGAAACCATACCCTCGGATACTTTGTGTCTTCTTTGTTCCCCTTTTTGCTTTTTTTTTTGGCTTTGCACAAGTAACTAATTAGATTTA
The DNA here is from genome assembly GCF_003343005.1 of Rhea americana. Taxonomy (NCBI): domain Eukaryota; kingdom Metazoa; phylum Chordata; class Aves; order Rheiformes; family Rheidae; genus Rhea; species Rhea americana. Next base: position 1,157,758 of record NW_028186363.1, on the reverse strand, counting down.
ACAATCCCTATAAAGTCAGAGAAGGGAATAAAATTGAGCTCACTTTCTCTCTACCGTGTTGTTTTTCCAGGCTAATTAGACAAAAACTAGTAAAAGCGTATGTTTCTCAGTTTAAGATGAGGTCTGTCTCTCATATACAGAGAACAGCTTTGTTCATTAAAGATGTGTTATTTTTACACAGTTACTTTTCAGAGTAGAATTGCATTGTAAACATCAGTGAAAAAATATGTATTAACTGTGAAGCATTAACTTGCTGTTTCCAAAAAAGATCATCTGCATTGCTTGTTCTGAGCAGTATTACAGAGATTTTCTTTTTATGTCTTGCAATTACACTTTTCAGGGTTTCTTTTAAACATTTGCAGTGCAAATGAGTCTTGAATAATAACAAGCTAGTAACTAAATTTTGAATGCAGATGGCTGTAGAGATTTATGATTTCCTCATGAATTCCTTTAAATATTATCACCAGAGCAATTCCATATCATTATCAGAAAGTCTTGTTCTTTGACCTGATTGCATAAAGTCATATCATATAAGGCAGTAATGCAACTAATGTACTTTGTTGCATTTAATTGACTATATTGATCAAACTAAATTAGACTTTAATCTTTCTGTCACCTATCAGAGCACAGAGAAAAATTATTTCATGTTGGTATTAAGAGATTTGTCCATGTCAATCCATGCTACCATTTCAAAGAAGTTTAGACAGCCTCCAGGTTACAATTCTCTTATTGTTTGTGATTAATTACATACTCTACCMTCTGGGTTTGTCATGCTAAAGGAAGTAAAATATGCTGATTCTATTTTTGTCCTTTCTTCTTCCTCTTGACCATATGCTTCAGATCACTGAATCTCACAGGACCAAGGCTGAGCTTTCTGTATTATTTCAGAAAATATCTCTTCTTGCCTTTTTTTCTTTGTTGTGTAGTCACTTAGCAGGTGCAAAAAGGATACTCCTGGAAGTCACTCATAAAACAAAGCTGGGTGTAAAGGGAAAATGTCAGAAAACAGCAGAAAAGCTCTTCTTATTTTTAAAATTTACAATGTATCGATATTTTGGGTATTTTCATAATCATSTTTGTATTGTTGCAATAGCATGTATTTTAGCAAGAGTTTGGGGGCTGCTTTTTACTCTTTTACCCATTGACAGTGATATATTTTTAGGAAGAGGTGAATGCATACTTGTAATCTTACGTATAAATGTCTGTTTAAGGGAACTGAGRATCGGCCAAGACCATTCGTTTGATGAAGTGATTCTACTCAAGGGCATTACAAGGTGGAGTGAACAAGGTGTCTCGTTCCAGTGGCAGATACAGGACAAACCTTGAAAAATTAAAGAAAYTCACTTGTGAATGCAGTTGTATTGATGGGATTCAAGGTTTGAAGATTGAATAGGCATGGTCCTTATTTGGTCAGGATCTGTGGTGCAAAAACTCTGAAACATGCGTTTCAAGCAAAGTGGAGAAGAGGCCAAAGAAAACTTAGAAGGGAGGGCTTTAGATCTAACTGTATATTTATTCAACCTCTTCAAAATGGATACTAGGTAGAAACATAGAGCTTATGGAGGAATGGGAAAAGAGGTATATCAGCCAGGAAGGCTAGTTTTAGAGATCAGAAAAGCATAGCATTTAAAGGACAGCTGTCAACCATCAAGCCGAGCCTTGCAGAGCAAATTTAAAGATACAGCCAAAGATTCTTCAGCCACAGGAATAAAAAGAAACTAAGGAAGGAAGAAAGGCCATTATTCAATGAGGTGAGGTGGAGAAAAAGGTAATATGTATAAATAGAACCTAGAAATAGAGTACTGAATATGCTGCTCCAGATTTAAGTAACAGTGATCTTAAATATAGAGAGGGCATCCTTCTCAAACTGAACATAGTACACCAAAGCTTTTTCCAGCACCCGGTAGAGCACCAGGGTAACTGTTTTTATTATATATGACATTTCTGTTTATACATTCTAATACAGAATTGTTGACTCATGATCAGTGTGTGATGTGCCATGCTTCACAGAACGTTTTCCTGGAGAATTGCCATACTTACTGATCCTTCCCTTCCGTGGCTATGTACACAGCAGTTCTCTCTCACTCTCTCCTTTCTTTTTTTCTTTTGTATTGTAGTATGTTTTTTCAGAGTACTTCTTTGTGTGTTAAAATTATTCTAAATTCCAACATCGCTCTTCAACATACTAGCATGGTGTTATTTGCACGTACAGTATGCAAAGTGCTACTCCAAAAATTGACAATGCATGCATGAAAGATTGTACCAAGGGAAGACAACTTTTTCCAGTAGCATATTGCTGTGTGGATCGGGTTTAGGATACTCAGGAGATACTTTCAAATTAATAACAGAAATTTAATTTCAGCTCATTAAGGTTTTTCCAGTACTTGATTATAGGAATTTATTTTTATGCTAATATATTCTTCTGAGCTGGCAATTTGAAGAGGAAATAATAATAATATGGTTTTACTGGAAGGTACCTGCCTTTCTCATCTGGTACTGGTAATGATAATCTGCAGGAAAAATATCTCTACTGTCATGGAAGTTTATGTAGCTGTTAAGTAACAATTTTATGTGTGCGTACAGAAGAAGGAGAAATAGGTAACAAACTACTAGATAATGTCACTGATTGGCTGGCAAGAGTCATGAGCACAGTGAGAAGCCAGTGATGGTCTACTTGCCAAGACTGAGGGCTTAATTTTATATGCTCCCTGAAAGAGGTAAGTTAATGCTACAAGTATGTGAAATGGTCAAGGGAATACAGTAATGTGTTCCTTGCACTGATTTGTTGGATGTTGGATTTACATAAACAATCCCAATTTTGTCTTGGATGAATGGTGTTGAGAAGCAGACAACTACAGGCTTCTCAAAAAATCARCAAAGTGGAAAATGCATTTTTCAGCTGAAAAAAATTTTTATCCTTTATATCAAAAACATGCTCTCGAACATCCCCCACATTGTTCTTCATAACATCCTCCTTTCATTTTATACAGACCTACTCTGATAGGATGCCAAATCCTTTACCCTTCTTCAGGGATAAATCATATTCAWTCATGCTGCACAGAGTGGCTTTTAAAGCTCTGGTTTCCAGCTGTCTGCCTGTACCTTCCCTTCCTCACACATCTTGTTTCCTGCTGAAGAAAWATTCATACATTTCATTCTGCTTAAAATAGCTGTGACCAAACTGTTATATTGTTATGGTAGTCACTGGTCGTTGTTCATCTCCCAGCAGTCCCAAAAGACCCTGGGAACCGGTTGTGGGAGTGCCTCAGTAGATATATTGTGTGTATTGCCAAGATGACAGTAGGGCATTGATAGCGAGCTAGTGAGTATTTTGAACTGTATCTACCAGTAATGCCTATAAATACGAATTTATCGAAAATCAGTTCCTCCCAGCAGCCACAGATGTGTTCTGCAGTCATCATAAACATTTTGAAGGGGTGTTGACAGACACCTGTAAATAAAACTGCAAGCTTGGGTAGACATATGAATACTGCAGTAGAAGAAATTTGGTTTCTGTTTAAATGAAAACAGGATTTTAACTTGAAAGGTTGTGCACAAGTACTTCTAGCAGTAATTCATATGGAAGAAAATGTCTGTGTATTTATATTAGATATTTAATACTTCATGCATCCTGTGACAGTATGTAGCATAAAAGTAAATTTTGGTTGAAATTTTGCCACTGAAATTGTGAGATGGAATTACAGTTTTATTATAGTCTGTTTCAGCACCTTAGATTTATTTCATAATGTATAATGTTTCTGTGAGATTTTAAAAGTRCCATTGTTTCTGTCTTTTTTTTTCCTGAATTGTAAGAAAGAAAATTCTTTCCTGGATATTTATTGTATCACCAACTTCTGTAGCAAGATTCAGAGTCTTTTCTTTATAATAAAAATGCTAACTATAAATTTGACATTCAGTACAGACATCAGAAAGATCCTAAACAGATATGAACACCACAAACTCTAAAGAAACAATCCATCTCCCTAGGCTGCTTCCAGATTTGTATATTGAGGTCTAATAATTATCAGTAATTCTGCAACTTGAATTCTGAGACTTTGGTCTATTAGCCAGCACTGTGTAGAAAGAGTTTTAAACCATAGATAAATGAAAATTGGATTTTTTTTTCGCTATTAACTTAATTTCAGGAGTCAACRGTGTCTAAGTTTAGTAGACAGTGTTTTTCTTTATCATGTATGTATATGTTGRTAAGATACCTAAATAATTCTTAGTGATGATATAAAGAAAAGCTAGTAGGCTTCACACGCAGTTGTCATGGTAAATGAGAAAAGGAGAATGTTTAAATGCAGCCTACATACATGCACACATGTACATATACATATACACACATTTACATACATATATAGCATTGAAGTCTAAGTTCTGTACATTGATAGTTGCCAAATAGTAAAATCTGAAAAACGATAAAGTGTGCCCTAAACCTGAAATTTCTGTTACAGCTTTCTGTTGATGACACTCAAATGTCACTTTTTCATCTCCTGACAGGTTTAGAGAAAAAAAAATCTAGGTACTATGATATGAAAACTGGTCATATAAAAGCTCATATAGAAGAATATAGACTTAGCTAGTTTGGAAAATGCTTAAAATAAAACTAAAATAATTTTCAGTAGTTTTTTGAAACAACTGTTTTTCAATGTTGTTATGTGATGTTAATTCTTTGATAATTACATTGATCAGATTGTATGTGAGGTTGTAGCTATTGTCTTCTGGTATATCCAGAGATCTAATAACTTTATTTAAAAACAARTGTATGTCTCATAGTCCATGAAATGAAAATTTTATTTTTATTTTACAGAAAATCATTGATTTTAATACAAATGCTAATTCATTTATAGAGGAAGGATAATTTAAAAATGATATTTTTGTTTTGTTACAAATACGTAGTTATTTAATCTGCACAGATTTCAATATTGCGTAACCTTATTGTAGTRAACAAGATTTATTTTGAGATATAGGATAATTAACCAATACTTGTAAAATTATTTATTACTATTTTATGTTGCGGTCAGTCAAGACTGATCTTTTCCATTGATGGGATGTTCAGTACAGATTCCCAGTGTATCATTTTTGTTCAGCCTCATTTTTCTTTTTGTCCTTAGTAATTTTAGCTCTAATTTTTCTTTATAATAGTTTTATTATTTTTGTTGACAGAAAGTAGTGATCAAAATGTGTGATAGTAAATGCAAAAGAAAGGATAAAACTGTCACCTAAAAGATAATTTTCTTGGAGTTTCAACCAACAGCTTTATATTATATATTAAAGACTATAGACCTGTAACTGAAAAAGTGTATAGTACTAGCACACTTTCTTTCATGCACAGTTAAATCTAATAAGTAGTTTTGTTAAATACTATGCTCATTTTACAGTGTGTTTTTAAGGTGACTTAAGATTTACTGCTGGGAAAAACTTTAATGTTCAAAGTAAATTGTTCTTTTTTGGAKTTTTTGATGTACAATAGGGCAAAAATACTATGATAAACAAATTAAATAGCTAAATTTCCTAAGGCAAACTTACTTCATTACTCATTTATGGATCACTCTGCTGAGTTTAAAAAGAATACTGTTGCTCTGGAACAATTCAAATAAATAGCAGAAAATCGTATAACAGTTGAACTGAATTTGTAATTAAACCGAGCTGCAATAAACTTTGGTAAAGTAACTGTACAAGAAGAAGAAAAAGCGAAGTCAGAAATGATTATTGATTTTACCTATTAAACCTAATTCTTCTATAAAACTAATTGAAATTGGGTTATTTCCAATACAAAGCATTGATTGATTATTCAATTATATTGATTATATTAGACTTTCARTTTGATTTTCCACCATTACACATGCCAGTTAAGCTAAGGAACATTTTATATCCAATATTTTCAGATTGTTTACTTCGTACATTTGAGAGTACGAGACATACAAAATGATTTCTTTTTTCCTCCCTGTCATTTCACTCTGATTTTTYTTATATAATTCTTTTAGTAGATATTCTTTTAGTATAATTTTTACATAATTCTTTTAGTAGAGAGAAGGGAAGAGAAACTTCTATTTTTAAAGAAAAAAAATGCAGTTAATTCTAAGACTGCATAAATTTTGACCCCAGGAGATGGGGATAATTTAGCAATCTGAAGCAATCTATCTTAACAGATTGACTAGAATGCAAGTTGATTAAATTCCTGTAAGAAATAATGCATGTTTTTTGCATATCTTTTCAAAACTTCATTGCATGATATAAAATTACAGGATATTACATTATTGTATTTACTATACAATTACACACGCATCACTAGGGTGCATATTAACTAAAGCTGTAAACTGTTAATCTGACCTAATACTCAACACAGTGTGCTAACTAGGGAGTGCCTTGTTGCCATTTCTGACCATCACTGTGGGGATTTTTTAATGTAAATTGCTGTGCTTACAGAAATGCAGTAAGATCACACAAAAATAATGTGCAGCTGATTAGCTGCTTCTGCTGAAATGTTGGCTCCCCTTTCTACAAAGATCCGGAAAGAGCCATGGAAAATGCTGTTTCAGGTGTCATTGGCTTGCATAGAAGCAAAATGACACTAGTCAGCTGTGTGGCAGTATCATGGCGTATTGGAAAATAACCTGTAGGAGCTTGAGCAATAGTTGATCATCTCAGTGCTTTGTTGTCTTGTGACCAACTGCAAAGCTTTGAAAAAAGGAATGAGGGATGTAGGAGAGAGTTGCTATCTTGTATAGCATTATTATATGGTAAGAAAAGCTTATTTTTCTTTCTTACTTACGTATATTCCTGAAAGAAATTTATTATTTGCATTTACCTCACGGAAGTCCTCTAAATTCCTTTCTTTTGGGTCTAAGATTCATTTTGCTGAATTGTAGTTTAAAACATGCTCAGTAAAACTAAAAGTCAGTTTTGATCTAATGGGGGGCAGATTTACCTCAGTTGGTTAGAGCATGGTGCTGCTAATGCCAAGGTTGTGGGTTCAGTCCCCATGTGGGCCACACTGTGGGTTGGACTAGATGATCTCCAGAGGTCCCTTGCAACCCCACCATTCTATGATTCTATAGTAGTAATGGGAAATTTGAAGGAGAATTTATGTGTGTACCCCTGTGAATTTACTTGATGAGGACATTTCTAGTAGATCTTCCTCAATGAGAAAATGTTTGTTTTAATTTGCTTACCCGTATCTTAGAGGATTTTCAGCTTCTGTTCCACTTCAACTATTTCTTACTTCTCAACATGTTAACTATATATGACATGTTTATGAAATGTCATAGTCAATGAAATCATGTGCCATTAAGTAGGATACCATGGGAAACAGGTAACTTTTTTCCTAATGAAAAAATCCTAATGAATTGCATTCAGCAATTTAAAAAAATAAGTTTGCATCAAGACAGGGTGCAGGTTAGAATTTGCTAAACTGATGTTCTAGGTAGTTAGTTATAAAATGTGTTTCACTGAAATATCCTCTGTTTACATTTAATTAAAAGTTAATAATTGCCTAATTATGTAATAGCTTGCAATAAAACCATTTAGAATGGGGAAAGTGAGGTCTTTCTGTCATTATAGTTTGCTTAAAGTAAGAACATGATCTACATGTGAAGATCCTTAATTACTGCAGAATAATTGCTTTAGCAAAATATTTATACTGAGGATTTTTTTGTTGTTGTTCTACAGTCTCAGTTTGAACTCAGGGTATTCCATATTCGTGGAGAACATGCTGTATCAACTGCACAGCTTGAGGAAACCATTGCACATCTGAAGAATGAACTGGAAAATAAATTAAATAGAAGAAATGAAGAAGCAAGGGAAATTGGTGTATCTACTGAAGATGATAACCCACCAAAGACATACCGAAATGTATACATACAAACTGATAGAGAAACTTTCATAAAGCCTAGTGAAGAAGAAAACAGAGCTGTGAAAAATAACCAAACACTACCCAAAAAGCTTAATATTTCTTCTTTGACTCATAGTATTTCTGCCCAAAGTGAAAATAAGGAAATATGTTACAATACACAGTCTTCAGAAAGTGGCTTATCTTGTCAAACAAAACAAATGCTGCCTCTTCCTTCACCACCGCCACCACCACCACTTCCTCCTCCCCTTCCAAATTCTTCACTACCAGGGTTAGTCCCTCCACCACCACCTTTACCACCAGGTCTGACTTCACTGACATCTCACTTCGGATCTGGGCCACCACTGCCACCTCCACTTCCTGAAGGCTGTAGGAATTTCCAAGCACCACCACCGCCGCCACCACCACCACTTCCAGGGYTGGGACCTCCTGTTCCTCCTCCACTGCCTGGATCTGGGTTGCCTCCACCCCCTCCACCTCCTGGGCCTGGATTCTTTTTTAATAGCACTTTATCTTCTAGCCAAGGTCCTCGGAAACCTGCCATTGAACCTAGCCGTCCCATGAAGCCTTTATATTGGACTCGCATACAACTACAAGGCAGCAGGTAAACGATATTTATTTGGATTTAGTGGTGATATTTATATACCATAATATATTGGCATATAAACTATTTAAGCCTTAATAACAAAAAGTAAGCAATGCAGGAACATGCAACAAAGTTAATATAGAGGCAAGGAATTTAATATTTGAAGAAAACAAAAATGGAGTCGGTTTCAGAAGCCTAAAAATAGATCACAGAAATTGGTTTTAAAATGGTAAATATGAATGAAAATTATTTACCTTGTCACTGAAAGAAGTTCTGTAGTTTTTTTCCAGAATGTCGGAGTTCTGCACAACGCCAGCTATTGCTTTTCTAGTAGCAGGGTTACCAAATATACTGATTTTCTAGAATTAGCATTAAAAAGACAACAGTAATGCAGGAGATGCATTTTCTTAAAATCAAAAATTTTAATTAGAATTGAAGTGGTAGAATGTAATTAGATTTATTTTTGCTTTCTAGTCACTTTAGATGATACCATTTTCTGAGTACCAAGTGTGTCTTTGTCTATGATTCCAGCCCTAGAATCAGTTACACTGAGGCTTAACCTCTCTGTGTAATTCTGTGGGAGCGGTAAAAGCAAAGCATATGGATATATACGTACAGCTTAGGGACAGAACGCTCTAAATATCCAGGTTCCTACACAGTATAGTAGTTAAAAAAAAAAAAAAAAAAAGACTTTATCTTACCAATCTTACTCTTTTTACTGGTGTGATAAAACTAGATAACTTTAAAATAAAATGACATCACTGCTACCTTAATATTATCTGAGCTCTAAATTAATTGTATATACCTTTCTCGTAAATTTAAACTTAACGTAAAATACATTGTTTTACTGATTCTGTTTATAAGGGACCAGTTGGTGAAAAGGCATAGAAAGATAACCAGTTCTTGAACTGTGTTTTTTGAATGTTCCCATACCCTCTGTTTGCTATGTATTCATTCAGTTGGCAGCTTATATACCTCACTGCCACAGTGGGATGTGGTTTCAGTGCTGCTCGGCTGCTCTTTTGGATAGAGGCTCCATCTAACTCTCTGATCTTTTAAGTGTTTATTAATGTAACAAGGAGCTCCATTAAGTGAGTTGCATGAAAAAAATGTATTTTTTAAAAGATTCTTAAGTGACACAAAATATTTCTAGTTGAACAAGGAGTTGCTAGAATCTTGAAATATAATTCAGGTTGTGTGTTAGGCAAGTAATGAAATGAGGTGATTATTAGCATCTTAAAATTCGTATCACTATTATCTCTATGCAAAGCAATTTTACCACAAGTGCAGTTATAAAGATGATACCTTGCTTTTTATTTTAAACATTTTAAGAAATGTTTTCCAGATTTCTGACCTTTTGTTTTAGTTAGCTTTAGGGTTATTTTTAATCACTCTTAAACAATTGCATTCTTTAAAATATATTTAAATATGAGATACTTTTATTTTAGTTTACAACCTTTCATCGACTTTATTTTGATGAGACAGGTACAGAATCATAATTCCACAAATTTCATTTTGATTTAATCAAACACTTTAACATGTTCCTATTTTATGTAAAATGTTTGGCAGGAACAAACAGTTAGTGAAATGTCAATTGCATCTTTTTGATACAAAATTAAAGGAGATGAAATTTTTTGGAAGTTCAGCAATTCAGTTTTACTTTCCCAAAATTACTGGTGATAAATTGTTTCATACTGAATAGGTGAATAGTAGTAAATAATTGGTTCATAAATAAAGCTGGTTGTAATTCTTCTGTTGCTTCACTGAGATGAAAATAGTTGTTCTGAAATAGTGCTAGTTTATCAAGCTTTTGGTTAGTACAAGATAGGATCTAGGTCATAGCTTTCTAGTAGACTGCAGGACACCAAGTCTAATAATCCAATATCTTCATGATCTGGACTAGAACTGGAGAGATCTTCCAGGGTTGCTGCTTAGAGAAGCAGCTATCCAGGCTTGGAAGATCTTGTTATGGACCCAGAATGCACGGATCTAAAACAATTCTTCAGTGAAATCACTAAGCTAATGTCAGGAAGAGCGAAGCTGTGGAGCTGTTGACACAGAAGCATGTGCTGCAAAGCTGGATGCTAATGAGCAGATTAGAATTCATTAAACATTCACTTGTAGTGAATATGCAGTTGAGGATTAAGTAGAAACAATCCTAAATACAAGAAAAAAATCATTTGAATACTTGTAGTTCATTTTCCCCTTACATGCTCAAGTATTGTGTTCTGTTGCATATTGTATCTAAAAAGCATATTTTTGGTGACATCAACCATTTGCAGCTTATAAGGGTTTTCACTACTTTTTTTTTTATTATTATTACAAAGCATTTCATTGCCTTTTAGTGACATCTACTGGAAGAAGTGGGCCTGTCTTCTACTGATAAACATGAAACAAGAAGAGCAGTTTGGAGATTATTTTTTCCCACGTATTTTCCTCAAGTACTGTAATTTTGAAACAAAAGTCATTTAGTATTGAAGCACTTAGTTTGCAGTACTACATGTCATTTTTTCCCAACTCCAGATAAAACAAGAGAATTGTGTTAACAAGTTCTAGAATGTACATGTAGTTCTTGTGCATACAAAAAATAGATAATCCCTATTTAAAATTTACAGTTGGTTGGATGGAGCAGAAAACTGGTTAGTCTCACAGAATACTGGCCACATAATCATCCTAGTTTTTCAAACCTACAACAAAGAGACATACAAGCATAAAACATCTGTAAAAAATGAAGTGAACCACATCCTATGCAAATGATCCCAAACTCTATTAAAGCATCCTTTTATTACTACCTTTCCCTTTATAGGAAAACTGCTGTGCCAACATTGTGGGATTCACTAGAAGAACCTGACATACTCGATACAACTGAGTTTGAATACTTATTCTCCAAAGATACCGCTCAGGAAAAAAGAAAACCACTATCAGAGACTTATGAAAAAAAAACAAAGGCCAAAAAGGTATTATTTCTTTATATTTGCTTATTTTGTTGCTGCTTAGTTTATACTTTGAGAAAACTTTTTTATTTATTGCTAAACTAACAAGTAATATTTAGGTTTGTAAATCCCATTTTAAAGTAAAACAGATGAGATTGCTGTTTCAACCTTGCCTAGATAATTGAATTACAGATTATTTTTTACATTGGAAGATTTAATTGCCTTTGAAAATAGAAGTTCCACGTGCCAGTGAGGTAGACAAGACATTGTATAGGCGAACTGACGGAAAGTTCTCGTATGTGTCGAGACGTGACAACATTTCAGACCACATCTGTTCTTGGAGTGCTGTATAATTAAAAACCATCATTATGTTRTTCTAGCAAACCTCTCTTCCAGTAAAGATTAAGTTACTGGAAAAATATGGTATGGAGCAAGACAGCAAAGCTACTGCTGTATGTTTTGAGCAAGTAATGTCGAAACATGGTTTTCCGGTATAATCGAACGCCTTAATCACACCTTTGACTCTCAGGAGCGCAGGCGGCGGCCGGGTCGTTACTGCAGCGCAGGTGTTGTCCGCCCCGAGGGCGGCGTGTTGCAGCGGCAGCGGTGCGCCGGCGGGAYGGAGAAACGGGCCGTGCTGCGGGAAGGGGCCTGCTCCCAGTCCTCCTAAAACTGCGTGGTTGCGTATTATAAACCTGTCCGCACGGTACACTGTTTCGTAAGCCTGGGTTTGCTCGCTTGGAGCCACAAGAGGGCGGCTGGTGCGGACCCTCTGCCGTCCAGTCCCTGCGGGCCTGTGAAGACGCTCAGCAAGGCCAGGTGTCCTGAGACATCCTTGATCCTTCCTGTGCGGTGTGTTGGCAGAAGAGTTAACGGGGGGTGTAACAAGGCTACAGCATTTGTAACGGCCAAGCTGATGTGATAATACGGAAAGAGAAAAATGGGAGCGGCATTCCTGCTACTTTCTGGAGTTTATTTTTCCGTTTCACTAATCTTGCTTCTTCAAAAGCTGTTTAATTGGAGATACARATTCCTAAAGACAAATGCAGGTAATACAACTTTAACATAGAAGTAACATGCACAAATACTTAACTTTTGTATTTCAAAATCTTAGCAGCTGAGTGAATAAACCTTGTTCACTAGGTGTATGGCAGCAAACAAGGTAGAAACTTGTATTCTGAAAGGTAAACGTGTATTACCCTTTTTCCTTGCTGCTCCGTAGCTTATTTACGCGTTACAATACCACAGGGTTTTTTTCTGATCTTTTTAATCTTAATGTCCAAAATCTAACTGCATAAACTTACTTTGTACAATATAGGAAATAATGGTATAAGTTAATTACATGTAAGTTAATTACTTCTTGTGARAAGCCAATGTGTTTTCTTAAAAAGATCTTTTAAAATTTATGTCAGTGTTTGAATTATTCTGTGTTATTAAATGTAAATGTATTTACTCTTAAAACTAGAGATGTTATTTACTGAAATAAAAAAGAAAGAAGTTCCTTGAAAAATAGTACAAAAATACCAGAATAAATCTCCTAATAAAAAAGATGGCTGTTTTATGTAGGAAATCAATGACTGTGCTTTCAGTTCAGTAAAAGTTGTGCAGTTATGATCATGGTGTTAAAAACCATGGAAACTGTACGGCAAAAGTTTCTAAAATGCCTGATATTAAACTTTTTGTGATTTGGTCCGTTTAAAAATTGCAGATAAATTAGCTTTTAGAATTCAAAGAAATCTGATTGGATCTAGAAGCATTTTCTTATTTTAGATTCTATCTTTCCACTTTTCCTTGACAAACGACTCATAKTCGCAACTGGAAGTTTTTACAGACAGCAGGTTGGTCGTCTGACGTGGTCGTGTGCTTTCCGTYGTCTCTCCGAAGCCGGAGATGCCTGCAGGCTAGCCCCACCGGACCGGTCGTGCTGGGCTCCAGGCAGTCCAGCAGCAGGGAGGCGTTACGCTTAGTCGCAGTACGGTGTATTAGTTGAAGGTAGCAGAGGGCTCCTTGTAGATTAATATAGAGCTATCAGTTCTGTCTTCACTTCTCCCTTTCCATGCTCTCTCTYAGCTCTCAACTTGCTTTTTTTCTTACGAGGATATCTATCTGGTGGGGTTTTTGAAACAGTCTTTTCCTTTGTTTCAGTTCAGAAACTTGTGCTTGTCTAGTCTAAAGAATGTTACGAGTATCAGGGGTGTCAGAGTTGTATAGTCTAGCAAAAAACATCCRTACAAACATAAAGGCATATTCTGAATCTCATTACGTTAATCTTATATTATCATTTTTAGCTGACTCATTTTGTGTTTCTTCATAAACTCCTTATTATGTTCTCATAAAATAGTCTTCTAATGCAAAGTATAGGTACAGCTATAGAATCTGCAGTAATATTTTATCTTTGGAATAGGTAAARGATTTTGTTTAATAATATGTCATTACTTCAGAATCGTTGAATTAACTAATGACCTCTTAAATAACAAAATGAGCAGCAAGTAGAAAATGGGGAAATACTGTTGGTTTTGCACAGTTAAACAAGTAGGTAGGGCTACTTCCAAATGTACGCARTGCAAATTGATACTAATTTTTGCACAAACAGTGCCAATTAATAGAGCAGTTCAAAAAATTTCTACAGCTTCTCATGTGCCTGGCTTTATTATTAGCTCCTGTTCACTATTTTTACTTTTTCAGTGTAAACATCTTGCAAATGCATTAATAAATGTTTTGTTAGCATTGACCTTTTCTCTTGCACAAACATTGTCCTACTTTATTCCATCTTATTCAGATTACTTGGGCCTGCTTGATATTTGGAGARATGGAAGACCAATAGGTGGTGCAGGATCTCTTGATAAAACATGATTGCTTAAAACTCTTCTACTTGAATCAGAGTTAAATCAGTGCCTCACAGTCCAGATTCTGATGCAACTGGAAGTGAGGTTCTGTCTTTCAACTAGAGGGACATTGTTTTTTATTTAACTTGGTCCTCTTTATAAAACTAAGGAGACTTTAACATTCAGTGCCATGTTAAATTGTGACTGACTTCTTTACCACCTATCTACATTTCTCTTGCAGTTTCAAATAGAAACCCAATAATTCAATTTATTTTCAGAATTATTTCTGTGAAACCAGTCATCATAATCTGTGTGCCTAGTGTGCAAAAGGAACATTTATGTGCAAAATATCATGTTAAGCTTATAGAAATTTCACTTTATTATTGTATTCTTACCCATATAGGGAACAACTTCCTATAGCACACACCTTACAACAGTACAGATTAGAAATATTCACCACCTACCTTTACAGCTGACAGCYAGTTTTGGCCAGAGATATCAAAATCTTTACCTACATCAAGGGAAATGATAATTTATGCACAAGTTCATGCAGTTCAGGAGAATCGGCTACCTAAAATTAAGAGGGGGAACAATTGCCCAGGTAGTGATTTAGCAAAAAACAATTTGGGGATTAGAATGAATCACAAGATGAGCATGAATTGTCAAAGTCATGGTACTACAAAAAAAGGAAAGCAAACCTCTGATATGTGAACGTCAGTGTTTCTTTTAAGCTAATAAACTTAGCCAGCTCGTAGTTAAGAACTGCATCTAGTTTTGGGTATTGCAGCCTTTCCTGAAAAATGAGTCAAGAGGTGAGACTGGTCGGAAGTGTAGAAGTAGTCTCGGAGAAAAAACTGAAAGATTGTGGTTGTTTAGTGTGGAAAAGAGAAGACTGGTGCAGGGGACACAGTAAGTGCAGCTGGTTAAGAGAAAAAGCTATGAAAAGCTTTCTGAGGGTAAGGATACCAGAAGAATACAGGACACATAGTGCTAGGAAAAATGTATTTCTGCCTCAAGAGATTTTTAAGAAAATCTGTTTAGAATGACACAGGTACAGCTGATACTCTCTTGGAGTACAGAAATGGTTTGGATAACATTTTTAGTGCCTTTCCATGGACATGATTCTGTGAGTCAATTACAAMGTGTAAAGTACAGTTCCTGTCCATCTCTCAGGGATAAAAGAGCCAGAAAATGGCTTATGAATTGAGTTACAGTAATCCCTAGAGGCTAGTATCCTGACATCAGAATGTAATTATTAGAATTTGAAATACAAGTATTAAAAAATAAGGTGTCCTAACAMGTATATGGGAAGAGAGAAGGAAGGAAAATTAAGAACCTTCATGCAGCAATGAAGATACAACTTCTTAAAGGACTGCCTAGARGGTGATTTTACTTATTTTTTTAGGCACTTTTTTGAGAGAAATGTAGTACATTCTATAGTAGTACAAYGTAAAAATAATATAATTTAAAGGTTAATGTAGTTTAAATGAAGGTCAGATATACCTTCTGGTATTTTTAAATGCTTTTGAAGTTTGTTATAGTAATGCTTATTTAGTTCTTAGAAGCTTTGCGAAGTTTTTGGCTGCTCATGCTTCTCTGATCGTGCTCTCCTTTGCAAAATTCCATGGCTGTGGAATAATCTCTTTTTGTTCCACAATACATCCTCTGAAATATTTCAGGAAACCTGTATCCTTGTGCATTTATCTCCTCTGTATATATGCAGTCATGTGAAGTTCTGTAGTAGTATATAGATAATGATCCAAACAAATATTCTTGTCCTTTAGGTATTATGTCTTTAGAGCAGAATTTGTCTTTTTTTGGTGGRGGAGAATTTACTAGCTAGATGAATATTCTAGTTATATCCCAATATTAGAGGAAGATARTGTGAAATCGATTTAAAAATCAGCAGATACAATTATTTTCTCATGAGAAAGGATTTTAGGAGTAAGTGTAAAAGCATTTTAAGGTTATATGAGATAGTTCAATGCAGTTGATTTTTTTTAAGTGTGACATTTATGAAATGGAAAGGAGGAAATTGCTTGTATCRTGACTTTTCCTGAACCTTAGGTGTATAAATAATGTATAGAGGGAGTGGGACTTACTGCCTAAGTTAATTCTGAAGTACCTGTATTTGCAGCAAGTCAAAGTTTTTGTAAAAAAATAAAGACATGGAAGTGTTTAATACCTGAATGTGAATCAAAGCAATTTCTCTCTGGTTTTGGTTAATTGAGTTTAGTTACTAAATATGTAAATTACTGTTACCATGCAGCTTGACAGTATACATTGGAGATAAATGGATATGTGCCATATAAAGATGCTGCAATCTTTAGGTGAGATTTTTCAAGAGAACCTAGCTGATTCATTTCATTTCAAAATGACTTAAAAGTCGTAGCTTATGTAAATCAAGAAGAAAATGCCCTAGTTGTACAGGGTTATTTAGGTGCATAACTTCAATTTAGGTATTGATTCTGGTGGACATTTAGATTGCAAATGACTTTGGAATATGACTCTTATTTTTTAAATCAATTTTGGCAGGAGCAATGACATGCTTTTAGAAAACGTCACTGTTASTCTGGATTGTTTTCAGTCATCATTTCTAAATTTTCTCATGCTTAGATTTCAGTTCTAACACTCATTTTAAAGCATTTATGTCTGGAAAAATGCTGCTTATTTTCAAAGATATATTATAAGTTATATGTCTAAAACTATAAATTGACTTAACTATGAATTTTTATGTTCAAGTATAAGCAAATTCAGTGCACAACCGTTAAAGTCCATAGGTGTTTATGCATTGAAAACAATTAAGCATATAAAAATTCATATCTATTTTGGTGAAAAATAATTTTGTTGTTTTTGAAAGAACTCAGCTTTCAATGAATTTGAATAGATTTTGAAGCATTTAACATCTTTCCCAGACTCTGAAGGCCTTGTATGGACTCTTTTTCATGTCAGATGAAACACTAACATTTTGCATGCAAAGAACTCCAGCTTTMCCTCATTCCAAACTCTTAATGTTTCCTGTCCATACACATCCAGTCAGTTTTTTTAAAGCTAATAGGTACATGTAATTGTTCTCAAGCTGTAAGTTTTCCCTCTCCTGTTAGAACTGTGGAACCAAAGTCTGTTCTCTTCACTTATTTTATTTGGAAAAGGTTAGTACCACGTAGAAGATGGGTCATTATGTGTTACACGATAATGCCTATGTAAGCCTGAAAAGAGGTAACTTAAGAAAGAAAAATTCTTTGCTATAATTTTATTCAATATGTATTCACTAAATGTTGCAAGAGCAACACATATTTCAAAGTTGTATTAGTCTTCCCAATATTTTTGAGGGCTTTTTGGAAGTCAGCCATCCTCCTAAAATCAAGTATTTTCTATACTATTTCAAGAAACAGGATAGCTGGATGTTTGTGATGCCACTCTGTCTTCATCTTACAAAGAAAATGGGTAAATGTCAAGTAATTTGTGTCAGGTGTATGCCTTAAATGAAAGTCCATCGATCATTTTTGGCTCTTTAGTGCAATGATTATCATATCAAAGACGCAGGAGGACATTAAAGATAATGGCTTTTCTGTTGTCTATTATCTCTAACAGACTTCACATAATTATTAACATGTGTTCTCATTTAAGAAGAGTGTCAATATTTTGAGCGAAGAGCATTTTTTTTTAACTAAAAGGGATATGTCTGTCAGCAAGTTTTCTGTCCATCTAACTAAATGAGAAATTACAATTAATGAATTTTGTGATTCTGCGAGAAGGGCAGATACTGCAGAAAAAGTTGGAAGCTTTGTAGGGTTGAAATACAATGACTGTCTTCAACTCTCTGCGTAAGATAATAAACAGTGTTCAAACTTGAGTAAAAGTAGTAAAATGCTAGCGCATGCTCTTCTAAGGCACTCTCACTTTCTTTTTATATTTTATGCCGTGTTGAGAAGAATGAATATGGCATTTCATTGTTTACCACAAAGCTCTACAATCATGTAGGGTATAGAAAGTACCTGGGGTAAATATTTATTTTGTGGCTCTCTTTTGGTTTTACAGTTTTGGTAGGAACAAAGACATTGAAATCAGTTAGTTACTAGCTCATTTCTTACCTCTTTTTTTAATCTTGAGAAATTGTCATTTGCTTGTCCTTTTAAAAAAGCCTAAAAGCAGGGTTTTTTTTCATCCAATAGAATAGCATCTCCTAATGCTATTCTCTATTTAGGAGACTCTAATAGTCTCCTAAAATGTAATGGAATCTGCATAAAATACAGAACGATGGCTCTTCTATATTAAATAGATAAACCAAAAGGGTTAAACTTGACTCTCCTTTGAACAGAAAGAGGAGAGATAAGGTCTACTCTTAAGCATCTGAAATCTCATTGGYAAGACTTGGAGTGTTTATGTAGAATGGCTTGAGGGACCCACTTACCTGCCTCTTGTGTTGCATATTCTTCCTCTGTTTGAACAGGGTTTCAGTAGACTACTTACGGGTCCGGGTTGCTGACTTCACTATTAAAGTTAGTGACTGGGAATGGAGGGAAATGCTGTGATGTGCAGGACAGCTTTTTAGCTAATGGTTTCTCTCTGTGGAAAGAACCCGTGAACCAGCAGGAGGAAGGATTTAGCTTTTAATCGCTACGTAAACTAAATCTGTTCGGATTTCAGCACCAGTAAGTGTCCTGGACAGAATGTAGACATTACAGTTATACAAAACAGTGAAGTTAGTCCTGTGATATTTAACAAAATACATTTCTGGTTACATTAGAGAAAGACCTTTTAATGGGGATGACGGGATAATTTGTCTGAATGTACACAGTTTTTCTGCACTTCTAAATTAGATGGTAAATTTTTAAAAGTTATCGAAGAAGCACTTGTGTGCRTATCCACTGCGTACAAATAAACCAACTTAGCAATGTTAAAAAATAGTGAGGAAACACCACCCAGGACAAATTATGCGGTAGATGAGACAACAGAATGAGTTAGACAACACCGGCAATCTCGGCGTTGTCACTGAGCTGGCAGATGCTGCGCCCGTTGCAGCGAAACGCTCGTTCCTGGTGCAGGCTGCCTTGTCCGTACTTGGGCAAACTCTGCCAGCAGACGCAGCAGCGTCACCTGGATGGATTTTATCAGCTGGATTTTAGCTGCYTACCTGTCACTGCCAGCCACAAGCCAGTCCCAATATGCCGAGAGGTGATCAGTGATTTTTCTTTTAAAACACAGCCCAAATAGTACAATGCCGTCTTTACAAACTTCCATTTTATTGCCTTGTGTTTTTTATGACCTGAAAAACTACTGAATTTTTTTGTATCTGTTTTCTATTTAGAATTCACACACGCATTTAATTCCCTGTCAATTACTTCTCCAGAATAACCATAATTTGAGGCAAAATGTTTATCTCTGGAAATACATCCTGTGTTTTACCACTGATTATACATTTATGTTGTAGAAATTTTCAAGGTACATGTTAGTTCTGAAATCTGTGACRAAAGTCCTAGTTCTTCAGCATTACTACTGTTTTTAAAATAGTTTTATGCTCTATTTAAGCAATTCTGTTGTCTTATTGCCCCCTTCTCTCTAATGAATAAAATGTTGGCCTTCAGTAAGAGATTTGGTTTGGTTGAAGCTATTTCAGGTACTCTGAGTTCTGGTGTCTGGTAATTGTGACCATGTGTACATTTGTCTAAAAATGCTGTGAACGTACAGTTGCTGGGCATTTGAAACATGAATCTCTATTTTAGCTTTTAAAATTGTGTAATCTCTTCTTTCAGTTTATTTTACCAATCTTTCAAGAAGAAAGTCTTGCTTGGCAATGTGAGCTAGATTGATCATATCTGGAGAGTATGCATGTTAGTAGTTTAAAAAATATTCTCATGCCATGATTTCAAATGTCATATTATCTATAAGGGCTGTAGTCTGGAAAGGTTTTACCTCAAACTAGGCATGTCTAATGGGGTTTATGACAACCTATGAATTTGCCCCTGAACAGGGTCAACTTGGAGGTCAGTGAATGCTATACAAATTGCATACTACTCAAGCCTGTAATTATCTCTGTTAGAAGTTAATGTGCTGCCGAGTTTAGCAAATTCATGTATAGCTTCAGAAATGACTGTGATAAACTGTGCAGTTATTTGCATTTGCTCTGAAAAATCACAGATAATGCGATATGATGCTTACAGAGTATTCATTTATCAAATCACCTTGAGAGTTTGTATACTCAGGAAATTAAGAACCTGAATCCTTTCTCATCTAAAGAATATGTCTTAAATAAATTTTCTAATATCTAATATAAATACCATAGATACAGGCTGGAAAAACTTTCATGATATATTTTATTTGCAATATTGGCAAGAAATACGCAAAATACAAGTTCATGACGTTTTGAATCTCTAGAGCAAGATCATAAAGAATCTATAAGATTTTTGTTGAAGGCAGCATACATTCTTATTTGTTCRGGTATTCTCCAGTACAATTTCAGCACATTATAAACAGTAATTAACTTTGCATTTTTCATGTTAAAGTGTCACTATCATTTCTCTTTTCCCTGTGTTTTTCAACTGCAACTCCACTTTTACATACACTAGGTGAACGACTAATTAGTTGCACTGTTAGATGTTCCTAAACCCCGTAAAACATAGGAGTACAATAAGAAATGTTTGTGTGAATTAGTATAAGTTTTATCAGTTAGCTGTCTCTAATATAAGCATCTATAAGAATATTACAGGGATAACAACTGTTTATAGTTTTGGACATGATTAAATATCCAAATATTCATATTACCCAAGTGTTAAATTTGTGTAGGCGTTTGTGTGTGTGTGTATACACACACAAAAAATGTATACTTGTATATATGTGTGTGTATATATGTATTATATATACAGTATGCAGATACTAGGGAATATACATTCAATAAAAACTTAGATGTTAGTTTTAATTTTGTATTTGAGTTAGTACTATCAATAGTTTTTGTTCATCAACACTAGCAGGCCAGCTGCTTGGATCTGAACATTTTTATTTTGAAGAACTTCACATCTGTGTTGAATTTTGTGACTTGTTGCTGTCATATCTTCCTTATGATACAAATCAAAATCACAAATAWAAACAATCCAAGTGTTGTGGGAAGTTTGATTTTGAATCCAAACTTCACATATCAGATTGTCTCTTCTAACATCTGACTTACATTTTCAAAACCTTGAAGATTTACCTTTCATTACTTTATTTATGGCCTGATCCACATAGGCAATAAGAATTTTTTTTTGTATGACTTCTTTTCATATGTAACTTTTTTTTATAACTTCCCCAAAATTACGTGCTCAATCTTGTCCTCTCTCTCTTTTCCCTTTCTCCCCTTCCCTTCCTCCCCTTCCTCCACCTGAAAAAAAATCACAATCTAAGCATCAGGATAATACACTAACAAGCGTTTGCTACCCGAAGTATAAGCAACATCCTCAAATCCATGTAAAATACCGGGGGTGTGGAGGGAGCACATTTAGACACRAGTGAAAGGAATCCTTTCAGTAGCCCCTAGTGTGCCAGTAGTGTTGACAGTGCATAAAAAGACATTTCTTCAAGAAGTGATCCTTTGTCAAAAAGATAGACTTAAATATTTTCACACTGAAAAATAAATTATCAGTTAGACTGAGAAACTTGTGACATACTCAGAATGCTTAAAATAGTTTTACCCTGATCTCCTTAGGGAGAGGGGGAGAAATACATTGCAGATAAAGATTTGATGTGTTTTTTTTTTACTTGTCAATAACATTCTACAATTAAGGGATGATCTTCTTTACTAGACCTAAAGAGAATTCAAGCTTATATTTGTCATCCATTTGTTAAGGTGCAGAAGATGAAGAGAAGATGAAGACCCTACTGTCACATTTAGTTAATAACAAGATTTGAGGGTTGGAGGGACATTGAAATCAACTCACAAGTTAGCTTTTTTCTTTTGAGCAAATGAAATCTCTGTGGAGTGGTTATTTCATTTCAGATCATTTTGTGTTACCTTTCTAGATTATCAAACTGTTGGATGGAAAACGATCTCAAACTGTAGGAATTTTAATATCAAGTTTGCACCTGGAAATGAAGGATATTCAGCAAGGTAAGTCTTTCCGAACTCTTAATGTATCATATTTACATCGATAATTTTTCAAAGCACCCATCAGAGAATTTCTGAAACTACAGTATAGGCTTTTGTATGTGGTCCTCTTTAGGACCAGAAGAATTACTCTTCCAGTAAAGTAAGTATAGAAGTTCCAGTTAAATAAGCTAAAGTGAATTTAGGTCCACGTCTTTGTGTATCTTTTATTTCACATGTCACTTGTAATCTAGATTTTTCCCAAAGCAGTTTCATATTTCTCCCCTATGATTCCCTCCTTCTTCTTAAGCAAGTCCCCCACTGAAAAAATTCAATAGAGGTTTTATATATAAATCTGTTGGGTTTTGAATATGCAGTCTGTATTTGTTGAATGTTTAAATTTTGCTTCATTAGCAGTATAAAAAGCACATCCAAAACTGAGAATGCAGCTACCATGTGGCAGTCAGAAAGATGATGGCATTTTTCAAAGCATCGTGCTACTCAGTGTATAAATTCCATTACTGGTAGAAATTATCTGAGTTTGCCAATATGACAGTAGAGAAATACAGACTTTTCAGAACACTTGGGTAATTCAGATTCTGCTTATGTTCTGCATTTAAAAAGATATTGTTTAGGGATATTGTTTATTTTTTTTTCACATTTAAAAAGAAAAATATTCAACATTTAAAACAACTGCTGGAAGAATTCAAGTTAATGTCTGCTTTTTCCTATTGTTTTCCTTCCATCACATGCAAATACTGGGTAGGGTGCTGAGATGCTGCTGGCATTGATTATTAATTTTAGAAGAGCCTTTGAGCATCTAGGACTGTAAAAGCACAAGGACTTACAGATGGCTCTTGGGGTGCAGGGAAACAACAAGAAGGAATAACTTTGTGCCTGCCAGTATTGTGTAAAAGGTATCAGCATGAGAAGGAAAAAACCTGCCATTATTAAATATTTGAATAATTTGCTGGCAGGAAAGGGAGAGCAGTTAAATTATATGTGTAAAAAAGGGGGTAATATTCTTAAATACCTTTGAAGACATTTTCGTAACTTCTTACTTTCATGCAATGATGTCCTATAGATAGGTCATTCATGGTGCAAAGTACTATTGTGGCTTTACAGCCTTGTTCCTAGTAAAATAAAATATGTGTGACTGTACCATATCTCTACATCTGTCAGTTTGCTGTACTTCGATGACTTTTGAAACTCCCTGGCCAGTTAGCACTAAATTTAAGAGAAAAGAAGTCTCAAAAATGTTTGGGTGTGTCTACAATAACATTTTAGCTTGGATGTGCATTTCTGAAGCAAATCTGCCAGTTGTCCCTCTACTATATTTTAGTTTGCATTGCATAGCAGTCTCAGAGTGCACAAACATCCTTCAGGATGAAACTAAATCAGATGTGCTCTAGGGGCATACCAGCAGTCTCCAGCCTATCCCAGGCTTTAAAGTCCACAGGATCAGACTA
This sequence comes from Rhea americana, assembly GCF_003343005.1. NCBI lineage: Eukaryota > Metazoa > Chordata > Aves > Rheiformes > Rheidae > Rhea > Rhea americana. The sequence goes on along the minus strand of NW_028186363.1, from coordinate 1,134,031 downwards.
GATCTAGTTAAGTGTAATACCCCCCAGTAATGTGTAGAGCATGGACATGGATCCTCAGCACCAGCTATTTCTCTCTACAAATCCATTTCTACTGGACTTGACTACTTGTAATTGTAGACATAAYTAATTTGGTCCTACAAGTTTAAGAATAAATAAAAGGCTAGTTGAAAAGACACACCAAAATAAGTGCCATCGCTGAAGAAAAGTTTATAATTCATTGCTTTTTCTATTGTGAGAGGTAGCAAATAACTGGCCTGTCACCAGTTATGCTGCCACTTGCTTATGGAAACAGCTAGGAGATACAAAAGGATATTTTTTTTTTTTTTTTTTTTTTTGCAAGCAATCACAGAATCATAGAATCAGTAAGGTTGGAAGGGACCTCTGGAGATCATCTAGTGCAAGCTCTCTGCTCAGCAGGGAGTGATTCTAATCAAGATCTATGGGTAGAGTCTCTCTGGGGGAAAAAAATGCCACAATTCACCAGACACAGGGAAAATGACTAGTCTGTAAAGATGGCCTCTAGAAATGTGTGCTGTAATGAATATAACGCTATACTTATGCTTGTCTCTCTTCTAGTTTACGTTGTTACTATTTATCACTTTGTTTTTTATTTAATTGTTTGATTTCTAAATGGAAAAATAAGAAATCTAACTTCATTTCAAGTTGTTCTGACCATATTTGTTGAAAAGACACATCCAAATGAATTTACTATCTATTTATGATGTGTTGGTTGTTCTATCTTAAGTGGTAGTTATAAAAAAACAGAAAAAAATATCCTCAAATTACTTTTATGAAGAACTGCTTTATGGATATAAATGCATGCAAAGTTGCAGAGAAGATAAAAGAAGAGAAATTACACGAACACTTACATACTTCTTTAAATACTGTGAAATTCTGCATCTTTAGGATTGCCCTCTCAAATTGTTTTAAGTAACTGGCTTAACAGCATATTCTTTCAGATAGCTCAGCAGTGGCAACACATGTAAGGGACCATATCTGGCACCCAGATGTTTCGGTTTGCATTTGATAATGAGCCAGCTGCCACACTTGGAGAAGAGAATCTCCCACAGATGTTTCTTCGAGAGAAGGAGGGACACCCTTTGCAGATAAATTTCCATTCTTGCTATATCTGACTACAACATAGGGAGAAAACAGCCTAAACCAGAATAATTATTTTGTCAAGCATTGAGGCCTGTGTGATGCAGACAGACATTAAAATTGTCATGCTGCACCTGTCCTAATGCCCTGTTAGTTGGGAGGTGGAAGGGGAATAGCAGAACTAGGTGCTGCAATGTTCTTAGAACACTAACAGATTTTACTGGTGAATCTGCTACTGAAGAGGGCGATATAGTTTCTACTTAGACCACTAATAATAGTAATAATTTCCTAAGCAGAAGAAGCAGATGGGAAACTGTCTATCTGGGTTTCACAGAATCTGTATTTATATTTAAAAATCAAACAGTGCTAATCAAATTGTGCACAAGTTTGAGAGTATTTTCAAGGCTTCTTTCCTATGGTTTTTAAAAAATCTCTTTGTACAAAAGAGACGAAAAATGGAATAAATCAGCATTTAGGTAAGGAATATACTTTTAGCTAAGGAATATACTTTTAGCTCTGCTCAGTTACAGAGGTGACTGCTTTTTCATATCAGCACACTTCTGTATTACTTTTCCTGTGGTAGTTCAGCTGAAGTGTAACAGCTTGAGAAGCAAACTTGTGACTCAAGACTACTTGTGTGGCTTTGCTGTTAAAATATTACAGCTTACTCCGTGGTGGGGAGGTTCAGTTTTGTTGCTAATTGGGTATGTTGGTTATAAATGTATGTAAAGACCCTCTGTGGGCACTGGTCTCAACTTATTATAGGCCCACATTCCAGTCACTGAAGCYGTTCCCGGCATAAGTGGCTAGTAGTAGAAGTATACGATAAAGCAAATAATAGTGCTTTTTTCTGCAGCTTAGGTCATCTCTGCTAGCTTGCCATGAGCTACTGAGTTCTCTGTTCAAGAGAAAATTGGCAAAAACAGGGACTAGCATAGATCAAAAGTTTTAGTTTCATCTACTGGAATGTAGATATAACATAGATGCTCCAAAAGAGCATCTATCCCAAATGTCTACCTACCTCTCTGGTGCCTTGATTTTGCAACTAAAATCGAGGGGCAGCAGAAGTTCTGCTTCTTTACAGTTGTGGAAATAGCTCACTAATGCCCCTGATTTTCATCAGGATACATTAACTAGATGTTCTCACATATTTGCATATGTTCTTTGTGACCAAATATAGGAGACGTGGTAGTACCACATCCATTCTTTATAGCATATTGCGCACTTTATGGCATATTACTCCTTGCAAAACAGCTGCAGACTTTGCTAGAACATTTACTAAGGCAAATGTTTAATACTCTGGCACTTGTAAAGCTAACAGATCTTATCCTATATGGCAAAGTGATCACTGACACTTGGCCTTAAGAMTATTTCTAATGCTGATGTAGTGTTAAAATAATTCTTTCTTTTCTGGATTTAAGCAATTAAATATAATGTCTGAAACCTCGTTTGCTAAATCCAAATAGCAGTGACTAGCCTGTAATACCATGTAAGGTGTATTTATTGTGCATTTCAAGTACTGTTGTGTTCATGAATGATGTGAACTATGTGGCTTCAAAATGTTCAAAACTATCAGAGCTTGAAAAATACTAGAGAAATGTATTTGATCACATCTAGGTGGGATGGATTAGAGTGGATTTTGCTACAAAACCTACTATTTTTGCAAATTTGCCTTCATTATTGTTTTTTTCTTCTCACTCCTCAAATATGGAACTTATTTTTAGTATCACAATAAGGATATTCTTATGATGGGCAGTGTAAATACCTATCATGCTACTCTGCATCAAATCTTTTTCATGGTATTGTATTGTAGGAGGAGACCAAGTAGAAACGACACAATTATAATATTTTTACATGTCAGCCAACCAGTTCAGCAGTGACAGATTGCTTTATTTGTGATTCACCTTCAATTATTAACATACACGAGTAAATAATTGGAAGAATGCAGACAGCAGATTAACATCTTTTAAAATTAACTCACTGATAATATAATCACCCAGACTGATGATCAGTCCGATAAGCATTCTGATTATGCATTATGTTTCTGCTCATTCACTTTGATTTTTGCATATTTTGAAGTATATTGGAAAATAAAATACTCAGATTAAGGTAGATATAACTAGATATTTTGAAAGGTAGAGTCTGATGGTGATAGTTAGTCCTGTTAGCTATTTATGTTTTAGTGTTCTCTACATTTTCTCATATTACAATTGGTAGAAAAAAAGGCAATCAAGACACTGACAAAGGTAAATAATACAGAATATGTTCCCTACTCCCTTAAATTTTGGAGGCTAACTGCATCCCTTGTGAAATCGCACAAAATGCCTGAAATCACATCTAAACCTTAGTGAACGATATCATTGTTAACGCAACACATTTCTTAGGATCTGAAAAACTGTGTTTTATATGAATAATTCAAACTATTCCAAAGCACTCTGCAGATTGTAGCCATGCCCAAAATGTTTGAATCACAACCTGTGTTTTAACTAGACTATGCAGCACAAATAATTTCATGGTTCTTTTCTCTATTGTACTTTGGAAATGCTTCAAAATTAAGAAAAATGCTTTGTAATGTTTCTTGCTTTCACTATATAAAATGAGTTTTATGGGATTTCAACCAAAATATTACCAGGAGGACAGTATAGATTATAAAAAAAATTAAAAAAAMCTCTTTTCTGAAATTGTGTGACTTTTCTGTCTACACAGAATATTACATATATGCATGCATATTCCTATGCATGAAATACAGAGATAGCTACATACTCATCTCAGAAATTGGGAAACAATTTCCGTTAAAAGTTATTTTCTTTGTTCTGGATAATTTACAACATATGTTTTTGTGAATCTGCCTAGGGCATCTAGTCTGATGTGGGTAGGTTAGCATTAGTGCCAGAGTCTTTTGCTCATGACTTCATGCAGCAGTTGAGCTTTCCTAGTCTTCTAAACCCACATTGTGCCCATGGTGCTTCTTTGCATTGTACATTTGAATGTTTTTGAATTGCATGGTAGTTAAATGCTGGGGGGGGGGGGGGAACTTTAGGTGAATTTAGATCTTCAGATMAATTTGTCTGAAGCAAACTAAAGCAGATTTGATACTTTAGGTAGTTTTGCCAAACATAGATTTGTCTTTAACAATCATAGTAACTTTCTGGTTGACTAGATCAGTCACAATTTCATCTAAATTTCCCGAAGAGAGGCTTCATTTCTCCATGAAATCAAACCTTACCCAGCAGAATGTACTAGGTAAAACCATCAAGTACTTCCAAGCCAAATAAATGTAACTTTGGAAAGCTCTTTTTCATTTAAATAATGTATTTCTGTTTTATYATAAGGGAGCAGTTAAAATAATTTCTTCACATTACACAGTTTAATTGTCACATTAACTGTTCCAAAACTGCTGAGTATAGGTAGGTTCTGTCAGCAGGACTTAAATCCTGATTTAACTAAAATGTGCTTAGTGTGAACGAGGCTGTATATCAGAGTCAGCCTTAAGAGTGTTGGTATTTAAGGTAGTTAGGAGGAAAGAAGTATTTTTTTCCTATTAAATCTTTAAGATCTACAGTTGTATGTAGAGTGCACACAGTATGCTTTAAATGCTTAGCTTTTCTTTGGTTTATGTTTCCAAAATGATRAAGTGATGAGCGTGTGAAAACGTTGGTTCAATAAGAATCTGGCTTTTACAGTTAAATCCATTTTTAAAAAGTAACTGTGTTAAAAGCCTTTGGTAAAAGTTTATATTTGAGGCAATACCTTTAGTATGTGAAATGCAGTTGGCAAGTATTTTTATGTGTGCCTGCTAGTTTGAACGCATGATGCTGATCTGTTTTTTGTCCTCRCTGACGGTTATTATATCCTAATGGGTGCAACCCTGCACTAATGATCCTTGTGTATATAAATTCTTCTTGTTGTGAGCAGACACCATAGACCACATAAAAATGTTTGCCTCAATTTCCCTGCAAAAAAGGATCTCAGAAACCAGACTTGGCCAAGTAACAGATTTTTTAAAGGTAGAGGAACCCAATAAAATTACCAGCTTTTCACAGCATGAGTCTACTTCCTTTCGGCATATTGTGAGGTGTAGGTGAAATATTCTAACTGAACTGACAGTGTAGGGAAGACAGCTAACTAGAAAGCAAGATAAAAGTAAAAACCACCAATGATGATTGATATTGTAATAGCTATTAATTGTTTTGGAGCCTCTTTTGTAGATTTATGATACTTCACCTATATTACTAACACTTATGTGAGTCTTGGTATAATGGGATTTAATGCAGTAAAGTGACATAGTTATATTCTCTGTATTAAGAAGAGCATTTTGAAAACTGTATCAAGTTTTTTGTTGTTATTTTTAATAATGTTAAAAATACCTGTTTGAAAATTGGTTTTGCTTTTCACAGAAAAATTAAGGCTTTATTCCTTGTAGTTCTAAGGAAAAAGTAAAGTAACTGAAGTTTCTTTCATCTAGTGTAATGGATTCTTTTTCAGCTGCCCAAACTCAAGTTAATATATACAACATTCTGTGCAAGTATTGTGCGTGCTGTATTTTAAGAAGAATATGAAGAATAATACTAAGACATCTCTGAGTCTAGGGATAGCTTCCAACTTTCCAAAATTAAAGCTTGKTTTTTTTCCATAGTTTTACACTTTTTCATTTTTGTCTCATGCTGCAATATTTACGATGCTAAATTTGATCACTTTGAATGAAAAAATATGTAAGGACAAAGATAAAGATAATAAAATACATGGAAATGGAACACAGGAGTCGGCTGTGGATTTTGGCAGTACTCAGACTTTTTGGAAGTCTGTTTCTTTCTGTATTAACATTTTAATATGTCAAACTGTCATTGAGTTGAGTCATATGAGTAGATCTTTAGCTGGCAGCTGGTCCGCATGGGCATTGCCAATAATAGCTGGACTGGTCCTATAGCAGATGGGTCAGAAAATATTTCCTTGGTAGTTTTCTAAAAATATTTAGTTGTCCCAAAAGATAAAATAAGTCATATTAGTGTCTCTTAACACTGATTATCATTAAATCTGTTAAAAACGTGTTAACACATCAAATTGTATTTTATTATTTCAATCTGAAATGTTCAGGCTTTAGTGAATAGTTTAACATGTCACTTCAGTGTTAACTTGTTATAACTGTTGTTAAGTACAGAAAAGTAGATCAGAGAGTTCAGCATAAAGGAAACATTTTGTGATTTTAGGGGCTTTCTTTTGTCTGGCTGAAAATATCAGACATACAGATATTGGTTTGCATATTAGTATGTTCTCTTTTTTAAACTATTAGCTATCRTTAAAACAGTTCTGTACTTAAAAGATCTACTGTTACRTTACGTGTTTTTGCATTTCTATTATGAGTTAAAGTTATCTTGTGTACGTTGCCTTTGTAGTAACTCTGCTTTGCTTCCTCGCAAGTCAGTCTACCAAGCTGTACTGAAAAAGGGGCATGTTGTAGAAGTAAATGGAAAGGCCCAGCTGTGAAATATGAAATGACAGGAATAAAATGACAGATAGTTCTCTTCGCAAATAGATTTCACAGTATCCCAAAATAGAATGGAAGTGAAACTGACCTAAATATATGTATTTTAAAGTCATAATAATTAAATTTATTAGGCTGTGAAAACATTTTTTCCAACAGATTTTCCAGTCCCTCAGGTTCTTTTAAAATTTGATTGGATAGTACAGCAGATAATGGAATTCAGGCAGCAGCCTCGCAAGGGCAAACACGTGATCTAATAGATGCAGTCCCTGATGATTTTTCTTTAAGCAGAGACTTGTGACTAGTTCAGTTGTTCAGTTTTCATATTCGATTAAGGATTTGGGTTTTTTAAATCTTCAAAAGGGATAAAAATAGATGCAGATATTGCTTTTTTCCCCACTGATACAGCCTCTCTCTGTATAATCCTTTTCTTCTCACCAAGGTGTAATGTCAACAGATGGAATCATAATTGACAGGCAAAATTTTAAAGCATTCTAAATGTCACTGGTCCTTTTAATAAAATTAATTAGCCTGCCACAGGGAAAATTTACTAGCCTGCTGGTTAATTTCACAATGTAAAATCATGGGTAGGTGGGAGAGTGGGCGAAAGCTTATTACTTTTAAATAATTATTTAAAGATGTGTGCGCCTTACCCCTTTCAAACATGGATTACAAATACAGCAAGAGCTTTTAAAGTCTTCTAAATTCACATGTAGTTAAGCCTCCGTGCATAAAGGTGAAGAAATCTAATACAGCTGAAATTAAAAGTTATCAMGTACCAGCTAACGATGGTTTAGTGGTTATGTAGAAAGTTGCTAAGGGCTTTAATCTTGATCCTTCTGGCATTAATGTTCCCAGTAACATTTTAATGTAAGTGGGTGGGTTGGAAATTCTGCCCAGTAGTGTTAAGAATCATGATGAAATGTAGGTTTCAGAAAAATTAAAGATCCTAAGTTCTTTATCCTATGCCATTGTGCACTGCTTAGCTTACTGGAATTTAACATTTCAGAGCATTAAGAGAACTGTGAGAGAGCATTAGAGAGCACCAGGAACCAACTCTATTTAGTTTTCAAAAGCAGTCCCAATACATTTCCTAAATTGTAGTGGGACTTGCAAATGTTGGAAACACATGGTGCCATAATCCACAGTGCCATATAGTTTGGAAATAAGGAAGGAAACATTCTGAGACTTTTCATCTGTGGTAAAGAAGCATCAATAATCGTTGGATAGTACAGTTTAGGTATCTCTATATGAGATTTAAAGGTTTTTGTTTGGAAATCTTGAGGTGGTAGTTTTCTAGTGGATAAAACTAGTTTGTGAAGATACCTTTAAAAATCTGTGACGTAATCTGACTTTCCTTGCAAGTTTGTCTCCCTGTCTGCTTCCCAAGATTGCCAGCCCCAAGATGACCTGGTGTTCCGGTATTTGTATCTGCCTGATCTCCCGTGCACACAGGCTAATCTAAATGGCCTAACTCTCAATTCCTTGCTATCTAGTCTTCCAAGCTACCTTAAAGTCTGGACTATTCACTCTCTGGTATGTGGTGCTGTCACGTTCTTCTGGCTGGCCTACAACACAGGCTGCTGAGCACCTGGCAGGTCATATCCTTGACTGCCCAATACACTGGAGAATAAAAGAACTCCATTCCCCTGCCATGTAGTAAGTATAGTAAGTGAATGCTGTAATTTCAAGTCAGGACAAAAATAAAATGTTGAAAATGTTAAAAGTATTAATTGGATATAAATATTTCTTTCAGCTATCTCAGATCTCTTTGATATGTTTCACAGAAAACAGTTGAACTCAAAGTGTGTTTTCTAGCATCTAATTTATGGTTGTATCCTATACAGCTATATTGTGTGTTGATGACTCRGTGGTAGATCTGGAAACGCTGGAAGCACTGTATGAAAATGTAAGTATGTTGAGATAAAGCTGTGGTTAGTCAGCACTGCGTTCAGAATGACAGATAAGCAATTAATAAAAKTTTGCTTTATGTTTTTATTTTAGACTGGAGATATTTTATATAAAAAAATATTTAAGGAACGTAACAATAATAAAATGGCTATCATCCAAAGATACCTATTGAGATGCATATTTCTCTTATATCTCAGTTCTTAAAATCAAATTTAAACTAGTAGAGTGCATTTGGAATCAGGTTAAAATGTAGGAAAAGAGGCAACATACAGTAGTGTTCTCTCCTGAACTGCCTGAARAATACTGACCTTACTGAGGTTTTTATTCTTTTATCAATATCCCATAATGCTTAGGCAGAACTCATTTTTGCTTAATTTGTGTCTTGAACATGGGTTCTTTTCAGATATTCATTATTTCTAATTTTCTAAGGCCTCTTGTGGACTAAGATAAGTTTTTCTCCTTCAGATATATAAGTGGCTAAAGCAATTACTTCAGGCGCTGTGCATTGCGGTCCCTACCCGAGTTGCTGTGTAGAGTGAGAACGTTTCAGTTGTACACCTGTAGATAGAATTCRTGGAGTGAGTCCGTGTGAATCTGGTTGCATGCAAAGCACATTTACACTTAGCTGTAGAAACCTCTCAGCTGCCTCTCTGACCTAAGCTGAGTCCTGAAGCACCTTGTAGCTATATTTCTTTGGTGCTGTGCTCTCCAAGGATGGTTCATTTTGAGGCCAGGGCTGGTGAATCTGAATGATACCGCAGTGCACTGTAAGAATTTACCAGCTTAGGTGAATGCTAGCTCATGGATCTTTATGCCTCACTTCTTTGCATGGTCTAAATGTGCCCCAAATAAAAATATAACTGTGATCTGCTGACAGACAAGTAAATTAGTGATTTATTAATTTGTTATAAATTAGTCATTTATTAATTTATATTAATTCACTCAGAGAGCACAAAAGGATGAACTGGAAAAAATCAAGCAACATTACCAGACTTCAAAAGAGGAGGAACTGAAGTTCCTGGATAAACCAGAACAGTAAGCTTTTGTGTTATTCTATTATTATATATTTTTGGTAATGTTTTATCATTATGTAGTCTATCACTTTGCTGATAGGTTAGAGAGGCTCAGGATACATAATTTTTGCTAGCTAACTTTTAACTTCTTTTCTGTATTTCAAGGCGTAATATAAAGCTTGCCTTTATCACATAACATTTTTGATATATTGTAGATAATACTAGATCAGCTTGGACCACCAGAACTGGTTAAATATATAGCCTTGAATCAGTAAAAAAAAAAAAAAACATTCTGTTCCCATTTCCTTATTCTTCTGTTGGAGCCTTAAGGCTAAACKAGGGTGTCATAAACCAGGGCCAGACTGATTTTGGTTACATGGAAGAACTACACAAACAGAAGGTTTTGGTGAGCCTGTAACCAAGACACGATGTGCTCTAGCAGTGCTGCCTGCAGACCTACAGGCTCGTTCCAGATTTCCTCTCCCTTGACTCTTGTAGGCAGTGACACATGTTAAGATAAAAATGTAAAAATGTTTTTAGGTATTGCTCCTGCTGTTGCAATAAGCCGTAGACCAACATGAAGGTCATAGGAATCCCTGAAAAGAGTGATAACCTGTATTTTATTATAATGTATATGTTTAATTCTTTATTTACACCTGCCTGTGGCATCTATCTTCTGCTTTGCTACACTTCTCSCTTTGTACTTCCATCCTCTCCTCCTTTTCCTGCCCTGAAGCCCCTCTGCCACCTCGCTTTCTTTTCTCTGTTGTCTGTTTTTGTCATTTCTGCTATCATCAGCATAAGAAAGYGTAGGAAGAGGAGGCAACGAAGCGACAGAGGTAGAATCTAATTGCCTGATGTCAGAAGYAGTATGTGTTTCTACCTTTTTTCCCCCATTTGGAGGCTGATGGTGATGAAGAACAGAATTTTTTTTTTCTCTTTCCATAAGGCAGCCAAATACTTGTTGCTGACAGCTGAATGTGGTTCACTGGGGAATAGGTTAATGCTGGGAGATGAGACTGTCATCCCAGGAGCAAGACTTAAGAACGTGAATATCCCTAAAGTGGACGTATTGGCTTGTTCATGCCTCCCATGTCCATGTTTTCACTGCCTTCGCTTGGAGCACAAGAATACACTGAGTGGCTAGTTCATGTTTTCCAGAGTTGAAGTTTTGTTTTGCTGTATAACTGAGTGAAATAAATGTAAATATATTTTATATTCAGGAAAATACGAATTGTATAGAGCTTGTGTAGAGTTATAAAAGGTTGTTCCAGTTCTGTAAGTTACAGTGGAGTGAGGCTGATCTTCATTAAACACAAGGTCAGACTTATCCTACCATTGTTCGGCAATTAAAATTGAAGAACTGTAAATATAGTAACTATGCCTAGTCATTCAGAGTGAAATAGCAGTATCAAAGAAAAATACTCTTTATCAGATGTTCTCTGGGTAAGTCTTAATTATCTTATTATATTATATTATAATTATATATATATATATATAATATTATATATATATAAAAATATTATTATATTAAAATACATTAATTAAGAAAACTRGCTTTGTAAAATGTTGCTTCAAAGTGAGACAATATACTGATGATGCACTTGTATAATTTTTATTGGTCCTTCAAAGTCATGTCCTTTCTGAAAATCCAGTAGGTCAGGTGCTGCTGGTATTGTTGTCTAGGTCAGCTTCAATAAATGCAGTACTGGAGATCTGTTGAAAGTCTAATATTCCTGTTAACTCAGAAAAGATTAAAAACAGAAAAGTGCTAAATTTGTACATGTGATTAAAGTTAATTGCTACAGGGCATAAGCCTACACAAACAAAACCATTTGTAAAAAGTGATTGCAAATACTGATGATAGATGTTCGTATACCAAAACCATTAGCTTGAATTCACTGAAGTCTAAAGGAAACTTTTGCCAGTTTTTATGTTTGGGATTTCCAAACAAAAAGAAAGCTTTGCTGGTATTATTAAGGCTCTTCTGCACAAGTGATTTTGATTTGTTTGGCTGCCATGTCATATTTGCTGTTGTTAGCATAAAATGAAAATATATCTCAGCAACATGACAATATCCCCTTTGATTATGCTTTGTGATAACAGTTGTTAAAATGCTAATATTCATTAACACGATAAAGCTTTTTATATGCAAAATTGGCCACAACTTGGGGCTTTGCTAGTAGAATGCAGATGTTTAAGCTAGTTTCCAAGAAGTGTCTTTTAGCTTAATACAATCTCTGTGAAGTTCTTCCTACTATGAAAGAAATATTAATGAAGGAAATGGTGGCACAATATGGTACTGAACTTTTCTGTTCTGTATGTAACTGGAATTCAGGAAGCAGAGAGCTACTGATATTTGCAAACAAAATATGAYTTTTTTTTCTGAGTAATGTCATTTTCTTTCTAAACGTGATATTCTTGGAATGTTGTGGATGAATGTGAACTGGTAAATTGTTTACCTTCATAGAATCAGCCTTCTTTGTCTGTCTTCTGAATATGTTCTCACTGTTATACAAACATCATGGACATATGTCTGAATTGAAAATACTCTGAAATCCTTTATTACAAGATTCTGTTAGGATAAAAGACTTCTCAAGTAAATGTACTTTTTATTTACAGTTTCTGCAGGAGAAGAATAAAATGGACCTCACACAGATGAACAGCAAATTCTCTGTTTACTTTAGGCCATGAAAAGTGAAGCAATGAGAAACCCATCAAAAATTATGTTATGTCAGATTCTTTTCATTATTGCTTTATGTCAAATCGTACTTTTCTCAGTGTATGACTACAAAAATAACTGAACTCAGAATATTCTTTTTGCTTCAAAAATTTTTTCTAGGGCCCTCTTACTGGAATATGTCTGTCTTTGGTAACCACAGATTGATGCAATAACTTTCTGCTTAATAACTGCATTTGTAGTCACTAAGATTCCTTTTTGTGACAGGTTTCAGTTATAATGTTCTGTCTGAATATTTACATTGGATACTTTGAACTTTGAAATCTGGAGATATTTTCCTTTTTTGCTGAATTACTGACTCTCAGCACAAACGAGGACATTGTGTATGTGTTGTATTCTGTGACACTGTGTATTCTGATGTGTGTACATGATAGTTCCCTTTTCAAGGRAAGGCAAGAAAATGTGCCATTTGAATTTTTAAAATTAAACTTTTAAGATGTATGTACATTAGAGCTATTGTGAGGCAGTTTGKTTTTTTTCTTTCTTTTGTTTCACTCACACAAAGTGCAAAGTATCCTCTTGTTTCCTGGCAATACCATTCATTCCCAATAGGAAGCATTTTTATTAATACCAGCTTGGCATTTCTCTTTTTCCCACAATTTAAGCACAAGAGCCAAGCCTAGCTTCCTCAGTCCTTCTCTCACAATAGATTTTCTCAAAAGGCAAGGCGGAAAAAGAACGATAAAATGAGAGTTCAATTAGAATGTAGTATTGACACCAGCCACAGGTGGATTTTGCCGAGTTTTTTAGAGACTAACTGTGCAGACAGCAAAGCATTGCAAGCATGAGAGACTTATAAAGGAGTTTGAAAGGTACTGATGTTATTTACTATGAAGAAGAAACAATTCAGAGAAATCAGAATTATTGGCTGAAATAATTTTTTAAAATAGTAAAAATTCAAGCCAGTAGAATAAGTGGTTTAGAAAATTTCCCAGGGTTCAGGKAGACAGAAGGATCTTTAAGCCATCACATTAATGGGATCTAAGGATACCTGTAAGCAGCAAATTCAGATAGTTTTTCTAAAGTGATATTGAAGCAAAAGACTGTTTTTGAATGTCATGAAATATGTAACACTGAAATCTTAGACTCAAAACCCAGAAAGCAAATTAGGTAGATCCTGCTATTATAAGACATTTTAAAGTTTCTTGTATTTTTAAGTGAAACTTTTCTGTTTTAGACTGAGAAAGAGGAGAAAAGGGAGGAATCATTCATTCCTTTGGGTGCTTTCATTTTGCAGTACTCAAATAGGAGATGTGGAATATACTTGTATTTTTTTTTCCTACCAAACAGTGCAAGGAAGAAAGCTGAAATGGACTTATGAGAAACATGGACACATGAGGACAAATTAAGAAAATGAGCTAGTAACTTTGCTGACCAGTGACTGAATCTGCAAATATTGTAAAGCTGAATAGGTAGATAGGTACATTACTATAAAAACAGGCTGTTACGTAATTGAAAGTACGGTGCAAATTAGGAAAAGAAAATTGAGGCTGAACATAAGAAGAATTTTTTGGCAGACTTTTTATGTTATAAAATAACTTTGCAGAAATGAGTGACACATTACTGGGCACATTTTAAAATGAAGCAAAAATGCATTAACGAAAACAGCAAATAGATACTGTTTCTCTAGCTCTTTCCTATAAAGGGAAAGGCCCTTTCTAGGATCACTTCTGAGCCTGAATTTYCAGACAGATTCTTTTTCCAATTTTTGTGATTTCCAGCGAAGATTCTTTAAGCTAGAGTTTCAGAAATATTCTTATAAATTTATGATTGCAGTACCAAGTAGATACAGCAAAAATCTTTTCACAGACTTTCAAAATTATGAATCAGGAAAATAAACACATCTAACAGATCGRTCATTTTTTGACCTATTGATAACTATTATTTCCTGTGTTGTTGAGTAGTCTCCTGTCCTTGCTGCTACCGTTGAGGCTAGCCTGTAACTGGCCTAGATAAAACTTGTCCAGTATTTGGAGAAACATTAGGCTAAAAGGTATTTACAATATTATCTTTTGACACTGCTTATCCCTTAATAGGCCAGTTAACCTACTCGATATACAGATCGTATTCATCCAGACTCTCTCACACAAGCCAGCTTACTTGTGCAACGGGCTGTAATCTAGGTTTATGATTCCTCTTTCTATTACTGGGCAGCTCTGATACTAATAGGATTAACTGCTTGCTGATTTCTTGATATTGGTGGCTATGTTCTTTATGTTTGGTGTTTTAGGAGATCCTGTTATGAATTCTCTCAGATTTAAMTTTTGGTTCAAAACAAGAAAGATTTCCTTATGTGTAGTTTTACTACYACTGCTCTGATTCATTATAGATCCAACAGATATGAAATGTAAGGACTTCTTCATACTCTATTTTTTTCACAGATTTTTATATGARTTATCTCAGATCCCCAACTTCACAGAACGAGCCCAGTGCATCATCTTCCAGTCAGTTTTCTCTGAAGGGATAACATCAGTGCACCGGAAGGTTGATATCATAACTCGAGTGTCCAAGGTAAGTCCTAATGAAAGCTATGATAACAAATTCAAGGTATTTTAGATTCTTTATGCTTCCTCTTTTTTTTTTTTTTTTACTGTAAGTGAGGAACATTAAGCCTAGTTGTTGGCTAAAAATAGATTAAATTTCTTTAATTAATTGCAGTATTAAATGCAGTAATCAATTAAGTGCAGTAATAGTTATTCTCCATAAAATAGACTTAAATATTGAACTAGTTTAGTATGAGGCCTTCCAAACTTATTTTATTTGCATATCACTATTGGTGCCATCAGCAATAGCTGCTTATCACACGCATTACCTTACTACTTTGGTMTGTATACATTTCTATGACCCCAATATAGCAGATTATATACTACCTTACAAAGATTTATCTAAGATTTCTGTACTGTAAATAACTGAAGACAAGATTTTGAAATTATAAAAAATAAAATAAGAAAAGTAAAATGAGATTAGAATTGAAAGAAAAACTAAATAGTCCCTTGAAGTTACGAGATCCTGGACAGGACAGCGTTTTTAAAGTGTTTGCTTTGCCATGTGAAAAATCTAGTTTGAACTGCTTTGCTCTCATGTACTGCCCACGTTCTACCCTTGTGATTTTCTTTCCATATTCTTACAGGAAGAATAATTACTTAGCTCTTACTTTGCAAAGGAGACGTTAGTAATGAATCAGTTTCTATGAGAGAAGGAGAGAGGTATTACTTTCAGTTTATTTATGAGGAGCTCACATCATGATTGATTCTTTCAATAAATAAAAGCTAGTATTGTGAAAATGATAAGCATTCCTAAAATCACTTGATATTAACTTCAAAATTCATCTTCATTTTCAGTGTAATATAAAATTGCTTTAACTGTAATTGAGAATTAGGTCTAAGTCTCAGAGTCCGGGACTGACAAGATAGATGCCTTCATATGGAATTTAAATAATTCATTAATTTTCCACTGAGTTTCTAGATTTCTTCTTTTGCCTTTTGATGCACAGTGATTTAGTTCTTAACCCTGCTATATCTACTCTAAGTATGGACTGAGAAATGTTAATTTCCAGAGCACCAGGAACAATGAGAAGTAGACTGAATATGACTCTCTGAATCCGGCCCAGGGGCAGCAAAAATAGCTCATCTTCCCTTTGACTGTGCATTACACAAAGTCATGATAAACCACCTCTTCGTTAGGATTTTTAAGTTACTATGAATGTTAAGTAATCTCTTTCAGTAAAACTTCCTGCATTAATCTTGCTGTCATCTGCATAGTACATGATGCTATACAATTTGCYTTGTATAGATTGAATAAAAGATAGAATAATAAATTTTGTTTTTCTCATAAACATCTGATCCTGTACCAGTCCTGCACTAGTTAAAGCATGAAACACTTTATTTAAGTGTTTCTTAATTTCTCTAAAATTAAAATAGTAAGAATCACCAAATTTGATTTCCCACCTCTCTTTCAAATTGATGCACACACCTATTGCACTGTCGTGATGGGCTTTTCAAAGGTTGCTTAAGAAAGTCATTAAAGGATAGATGTGACACGTGGAACATAAAGAGAAACATTAGATAGTTTGAAAACAAGGTTTTAAACTATGAGAGCTAACACAACTGCTTCCCTGGTGTAAGCTTGATTATTATTAAAAATGTGACTCTAAAACTGGTATTTTGATAATCTGATTTTACAAACTACTGATTCCATATCAGATTTTCACAGTTGAATTGATTTTTTTGTGATTGCCCACTGTAAGCTCTGTGAGTAAAGTTTATTTATGATGGATGGATTTGTGAGACAACGAGAGACAAGTTGAAAAGCAGTTAATTGCGTGGGATAATATTTGATCAAACCCCTTCTCCAGTATGCATTGAGAAATGAATAGGTTACATGCACCATAGATGAAACCTTATGACTATAGAGCGTTTATGGGTGAAAGAAGGACTGAGGCTTAGTCTCATAGTCCAATATTAGTTTCCCTAGGCAATAGTCAAAATATATCTGTCACTTTTAAGCCCAGAACAGAAGGTATAGAAGTAGTAAGAGATAAATGGGAAACTGCACCCTGCCATTTTCACAGCCTCTAGGCTTCAGGTCTAAATGGAAAGGGTAGGAAGGACAATAGAAATTAGAGAAAGCTTTAGGGAAACTAGGGAAATCTGGTTTTATCATTCTCATTGTAGTGAAGAAAAATAGGAATATTTTTGTACYGTCTGAAATTACAAGCTCATATCCATTTTCCAGGCTTTGCTGAACATGACAAGTGTAAAGGAAATTTTAGGTTTGATTCTGGCTTTTGGAAATTATATGAATGGTGGAAACAGGACCCGAGGTCAAGCTGATGGATTTGGTTTGGAAATACTCCCCAAACTAAAGGATGTCAAAAGCAGAGTAAGTACTCATTTTTATTTACAGATCACTTTTCTCCAGAGATCTTTTTGTTCTATCATCTGAAAAAAGTAAAATCTTTTCTCATTTCTTACTGTTCTTTGCTTCAAACAGTAAGGCACTTTATACTATTTTGTTGCTTTTTTTTCTCCCCACTTTTCACCTCTTCCTTCTAAATATCCCCTGCTCTCTGTAAATCTCCTGTATCTCCTGCCTGATGCCACTTAGATGATTATTTTTTGTGAAAACTTCTGTGTTTCTTTTACTAGTGGGGACTTAATTACAATAGATAGAAGTGAGAGAGCATACACAGCTGAAGAYTTCTCCAGTTGTCCTCATTCTTTTTTATTGCTCTTAAGGTAGTTGGAAGGGAAAATGCTATAAACGTCAAGTTTTAGAAAAAACAAAATATTGAAAGAGGAAAGCTTCAATGTAGGTTATACAGTAAAGTATTATATACAGAATATATATAAAGTATTATATAAAGGATAAAAATACATAATATAAAGAATTCTCTTCAGAAAGATGTGTCAAACTCAACAAAGTATTGCTAGTCTTTTTTTTTTCARTTGGCAGATAGGTAGGTATAGAGCATGAATACAGGCAGTTCAAACACTGCTCTATGCCYCTCTCTGCCGAAGCATACCTAGGACACCACATGGATATGGGAAGTAGCAAATAGCAGGAGGTATCTTCTGCTAATGCTGGTACAGATTTGAAGGGAGAGAAGAAAAATTATTTTCTCCTGCCCTTCCTCTTTTCCTGTATGAAATGCTGTATATAATAGAGTGTAAGCTTTTGTTGCCAGTTCTATATGCGGGGATGCTCTCCATCTGGGAGGCAGGCAATGTGAGATAAACAGTATATGTAGGATGTTTTTGCCTTTCTTGTGAATACCTTCATGTAGGTTGGCACAGAGTAAAAAGAAGATAAAATAAATTGTGCATGAGCAAATGAATGTGTGAAAACTTTTCCACTGGATTTGTGTCCTTCCTCTCCTATCTCCTGTCCTCTCCACTGCAATAATTCAGATGTCCCCTTGACTGCTGTCTTCCATCCCTACTCTTTGGACAAGACACAGCGCATGCTGCAGCTAACCTAGAACCCCAGGCAGAGTTTCCCAGTACTGAGGTGCTCATTGGTCAGCCAGTGCTGACTGCTGTGAAGAAAAATGTAAAACAGCTGAGCTTCGCCTGACTTTTCTCAGTAGAAGTACTAATTTTAGTCTCCCTCTTCTCTCCAACATAAACTTGTAAGAATTTAATTATCTATGAGACTTTCCAATTTGGCTGAATTGAGCTRGCAGGTTCCAAAGTTATGAATTAAGGAAAGGGCTGACAAAGACACAGTATAATTGCATAAGATTTGTTCAAGCTAAACAAGCTAAAAATTTACAGTATTTAGTTTCCCTTTAAATACAGTAGCCTGTCGCCAGTCTACAACGTGCATAAAAAGCTCGAAGGGGCCAGGTACTATAGGCAGGCAGGAAACCTCAGAGATAAGCGTTAGACCATATTGGCCAAGAAGAACAGAAGGTCTCGTATCTTTGAAAACTAAGGTATCTTTCCTGTRTGCTGTTATTCCCTTTCAGGGAATTGCCAGCAAGCAATATGATTTCCAGGTAAAGGGTGAAAGTAAAGTCAGTGCTGAATATCTTTTATTTCACATAAAAGCCATTTGTTGTCACATGAGGCCCAGAAAATTACTTGGTATAGACTTTAAAAAAAGTTGTAGCTCACTGCAGAATCTCTGTATTTTGTCTTCTGCAAATACTGTTTAAAATAAAGTGATAGGTTTGATACTCTGACTTGCAAAAAATAGAATAATAGGCATATTTTACTTTACAAGGGCAATCAAGTATTTTCAGGTGACCTCAGTTCGTTGTCTGTCACGCAACCTGCCAACAATGTATTCTGAAGAAAACTGTTATAAAAGCAGAATGTCTTTGTCTGCATAACAGCAATGACTTGCTTAGTTAAGAATTTTGCTGCTGTATGATATTAATAAAATGTAATATGCTGCAGGCTGAAATATAAGCGAGGCAGCTCTGTACAGGAAATCAGACACTGTACACACACAAACTTTTATCCTGATAMCTGTCAATATACAATATAAAAACACATACAAAAAACATCAAAGACATTCCAGATATAAGTCCCTATATTATGTTTCTTTTATGCTGTTGAATAATATCCTGTAATGTATAAGTCACAGTTCTACCTTTTCTTTTAGTTCATCTGACCTATGATGACCCAATGACATATAAGAAAATAAAATGTTGTTATATACAGTAATAGTAGGGGAAGCAGGATCAAGGAAATGGTGATTCCACAGAGTGAACATTAAAATTTGTATTCATAAGGCAACAGTGCAGGAAATGCACTTGTTAGCTATATGCTGTCTAGTTTTGTATTTGGGGTAATATATGAGAAATTCCTACGCCCCTTTCAGATTTGCATTACAGATGAATTGAGAGTAGAGGAATCAAGAAGTTCTGTTCRCTTGAATAGTTCTGAATTCACTCTAATATTAATATCTCTTAAAAATGCCTTGTATCATTAAAAAAGAAAAGCAAGAATAGCAGCTTCTCCCACTGCATGTTTTCTGTACCAGAAGCTCTAGTCTGCAGTGATGCAGTCAAGCCTGTGATTGTTATAAAGGATGAATTTTTTGGTAAATAATATTAGGGCTAAAGATATTGAGTCCTATTTCTCTAAACWAAATAAATTAAGAGTATATTTCTTTTAATGTAGTAAATTTTCACTTGAAATAATATTCTCCATGTACCTTTAACAGTTTTATATATCCAGTTTAACTTTTTAGTAATGTATCTATTTTTTTTYCTAGGATAATGGTATCAATCTTGTGGATTATGTCGTCATATATTACCTACGCCACTGTGATAAGGTAAAAGATCCATTTGCTGTATCAGTCTCTTTGAAAGTATATTTCTTTAACAGATTGTAAAAGGGTTTGTATTTACTTTTTTTTTATCTGAGTATAGTAGCTGAAAGAGGAAAACAGTATCCATCTCTTCTGCTTTTAATAGTTGCAGGCCTTYGTAGGTATGAAATTTGCTACAGGTTCTGTACAATTCTGGAAAATCTAACATTAACTGTGGAACTTCTGGGATTCTTTTGAACTAAACATTGCAGGTGATTGCCTGTGACTGCTGTGGGCTGGAGAGGGGTCATTCCAGTCCTGTCCCCTTACACTCAGGTTACTTGTAATTCTGACTTCCATGGGACAATAATGAAAGTCAGAAGCATGATTTCTCTCTAATGACAGAGACAGGTTAGTATTTTAAGATAGATGAGTCAATTGATGGTGATGAAGTTAGAGATTGGAAATGCAGGAATAGGTTCTGCTGCTTTGAATTATTTACATTTATGGAGTAGTACCCGGAGTTTTGAAGTACAATATTTGTACTGTTTTCTTTTAAATTAAAATGTCATCATTGATTGATTTTAAGTATGGAGTGTTTTTTTAGGGGGGAGAAATTAAAAATATGCCAGTACTTAACTTCTGAATTCTCAGATCAGAATTATTTTTCATAGTCCTGTCTCTAGTTGAATATAAACATCTTTTTCATTTATTTTCATTTGTTAATTTTGTTCCTTCTTATCTATGGGTGGTGAAATGAAAGGTTAGTAGTCGTAAATATTTTGCAGGAGTAAGACTGAAGTAACTGCAAGCATCTCCAACATTGGAGGGTCTGTATACAGCTCTTCAGGCTGAGCTGTAGAGATTGAAAACTAGCAGTTATGTAGAGCTGTACTTTTTTTTTTAGAAAACAAGGTGTCGTTACTTTACCATAAATAGCTTTCTTGTAAAAAGATGCTCGCAAGAGCAATTTTGATAGCCCTGTGTGTTTCTCAGTTGTCAGGGTATTCATATGTGTAATTATCTCTTTTTGCATAATGTTGAAGCTAACAATTTAATTATCTAAAATTTTGTCAAGTTTTTGCTAGACTGTAATTTTACTATGGGAATTTTGTAGGACAAAGCAGTTTATCTTCTGTTGTAAGGAAGTGGAGGCAATTTCATCCACTTAACTAACTTTTTTCCTGAATGTTCATGTCTTTATAACAGTGTAATCTTTTGTTTCACTGTTCAAAAAACAATTAGTCCTCCAAACTATGAATTGTCCTTTTTTTAAGACTGAAAGCTAAGAACAGATAGTATTTAAACAAGTATATACTTGTGAAATGTAATGTCATTTTAAAACCRTTTATACACTAGAATTGTTAAAATTTCTATTGAGATAAAGCTTTCTTTTTTAAAAAAATTCTGAATTTTCTTATTATTGTTCTAAATATAAGGTATATGCTTAGGAGTTCCCTATAGACATAGACGTTAAACCATATGATTTGTTTAGCTTCATAAACCCTCAACTGTATATTTTTATCTGTATAATACACTYTAGGCAATATATAAATATTGTTTTCAATTTAGGCTTATAAAGTGTGTGTATATTTAATGAATTGTGAAAGACGGAAACCACAAACTTGGCATCAAGTCACTTGTTCYGTTAAAATAGTCATTTATGTTTTCTGGTTTTAAGAAACTTTTAATCCCTTATCTAAACCTAGATTTRTATAAAAAGAACTGAAATTTGATGTGCTCAGTATTGTTTCATAGTTTAAATTAAGCACAGTTTGCATTACAATCTCTAAAAAGAAGTTTCAACGTTAAGAATAGATATTTTTCCCGAAGACATGTTCTGTTTCAACCACAAGTTGTGAGTTGCAAAGCAGTTGAGGCATAGAACCCAAGGAAATTGAGGTCGCGTAACCCATCTGACATTAAAATCTGTGAGTTAAGCAATTTGTATTTTTCTGTAGAAAATTACAATGTGACTATATAATCTTTGCCCTGCAGATATGGGAGGGCTGAAAATGAAGGTTGAAATGCTGGTCCTTTTCCATTCAGTGGTAATAGTCTCATTGACTCAGTAGGGTCAGGATGCATCTGAAACAACACATAATGCTGTCTTAGTATGAAATGTTTTAAATGTATTATTTTTGCAGTTTTATAATGCTATTTTATAGTTAAGTTTCAGAAACAGCAATTTATTTCACTGGAAATGTATTTAATTTTCATAGTGGTCCGTTTGTTTGTTTGTTTGTTTAGGAAGCAGGAACAGACAAGAGTATTTTTCCTTTACCAGAACCACAGGATTTTTTCCAGGCCTCCCAAGTTAAGTTTGAAGACCTAATAAAAGACTTAAGGAAACTGAAGAGAGATCTAGAAGGTAACTGGAAATTTTCACGTTTGTTCTGCTAACAACTAAGTGCCGTTTCAAACGTGACCTTTATGAGGTTTGCTTATTGCTAATTAGGTTTATAGTGCTGATTCATTTAGAGGTTTTACACTGTGGCACAAATTACCCACATAAAATAGAAGAAATGATTTTAAACTCAGGACTTACAAAATGAAAGTAAAGATACTGAAAAGTAATTTTCTCTAATTCCCTTTTAAAGATCAAACGGCCCCTAAATAAATTGCTCWGAAATTTTCTTCAGTTATGTGTGAATTTTGCTTTGGCTTTTCCAGAACACTGCATTTAACTGTGGTTATCTGTTAGGTCCATAACATAAATACTTTTTTCATACTTGTATAACAACAATTTAACATTTACAAGAGAGAGCTTGAATATTATTAATGTAGAAATAAAACACAGCTTGCCAAGGCACAGCAAAGGGAAATGGAAAGCTCCAGTTCAAAATATTTTCACCCTGAGACATAAAATAAACATTTTAAAATGTTTATTATAAAGAGGGGCTCAGAAACCCAAGTCATCTATCAGTCAAGGTACTGAGTGGAAATAAAGTAGGAAGGGTGGCTGTCTAAGTGTTCCAGCCAGTTTCGTTTTTATTTTGTGCTTCATGTGACTTTTTAAAATAAACTCAGCAAACGATGACTGAGTATTTTAAGCTTGTCACTTTTGTTAAGGAAGAGTAACGCTGAAGCGGCGTTATGTAGAAAACGGAGTTCAGGCAGAGARTCCGCATAAAAGCCTGTTAAAATCTTCTCCGTTTGCATTTGGATACTACAGCTCTGCATCAACGTGGAAGAGTATTTTTAGAATCGGAGTCGAACGAGATCGTTGTTTCTAATTTTTCAGTGTAAGACAATGAAAAGCGTTAAAGAAACATTTATCCTTCTAGTTCGAAATGGCTGAATTGGGTCAGTGCCGTCTTTAGGGTAGTTTCAAAGGTTAACAGTGGTAGGAAAGTATCGGTTGTTGTTTGTTCGACCCGGGCATGAGCGAGTGCTCTATCTCCTCTCATCGCGTGGCCCTGTAAAACCCTTGGCCTGCCCTCTCTTAGGCTCGTTTGTGCAGAAACATGATCTGTGTTTGATCTCGTACTTTTTCACCGTGTAGTCCTGCTGTTATACATCTTAGTCTTGCAGAATCTCTACAGAGGCTTTGACATTCAAATCATTTTTGTTCTACACTGCAAAGGGGGAGAGAGAGGGAAAAAAAAAAAAGGAAAAGCTAATGCACTTTACCTAACTTTGTAAATAATAACCACAACTGTTTTATAATCACTGATTTCAGTTTTTACGTTATTTTTTTAGATATTTATAGAAAACGTAGAAAAAAGTTATGTTGAGCTTGTATATAATACTTTCTTGTACATGTATTTGAAACGCAGCAAAACCAATTAACATTTAAAGTTAACGACAACAAAGATTTGAAACAAAAAAGGTTGTGGAAATGTTTTCAGATGTTGATATTTTATCATGCGGAAATATACAGCAGAATTTGAACAATCATAGCTGTAATTAATTTCTTACGTTTAAACAATGAATCCGTCGTATAAAGATGTTGCATCTCTTTCAAATATTGCCTTTCACGTTCTTCTCTATAGATAATGCTGTAGTTTATTTTTAAATAAAAATCTTAATTGAAGGGGATATAATTTTAACACGTACAACAAAGATTTGATGAGTCTCTGTAGTTTATTGTAGCCATTAAAAAGTTGTGGCTGCTGGCAGA
The DNA here is from genome assembly GCF_003343005.1 of Rhea americana. Classification (NCBI taxonomy): domain Eukaryota; kingdom Metazoa; phylum Chordata; class Aves; order Rheiformes; family Rheidae; genus Rhea; species Rhea americana. Next base: position 1,109,903 of record NW_028186363.1, on the reverse strand, counting down.
ATACCAGTGAAAGTCTAAAGCTGAAACAGATGTGACTAGCAGAAAGCAAGTCCAGGGAAGCGTCGGGCCCAGCTATCCAGACAGGCGCGGCCCTTCAGATGTGAATAATTTGAACAATATTAACTGGAGCTGCCTGTGTTATAGGGTACATTGGATTTATTTTACAGTTTGGTTGGCTAAGGTAGTCGTAAGCAGATTACCCTGCAAGTGGGATGCRACCCAGGTAATAAATGAAGGAGGGATTTTCTCATGTGCCACTAGGGAACGGACTGATGTTCCTGTTAGTGACTTATTTTTGTCAAATCTTTTTTTTTCTGAGAATCGAACAGAATGATTAAAAAAAAAAAAAAGTGTCATCTATTCCACCTGAAATGACAATTCTGGTAGAAACGTTTCGTAAGAGTACCTATTTACTATTTTAGAATATTTTTTCACTAGTTTCTCAAGGCATTCATTTATCTTTCTATCATGGATATTAAAATAGGAAAGATTGAGCTACCATTCCAGAGGGGCATGTCTTAATGGTGTAAAGCTCTGGTTTGAAATACCTAGACACTGTGGAACCAAGAGTTCAAATCTAGATGGAGCACAGCCCCTTTCATCCTGTTCAGATAAACAGATTGAGTTCCATGCAATTTGCTATTTGGAGGTCTTTCAGGCTGGACTTTAAAGGGGCAGTGTCAGCTGAAGTTTGGCTCAAAAATTAAAACAAACTTTCGGAGAACTTTAATCCAACAGGTTTTTAACACGCATTCCAGCATAGTCTTTGCAGTCRTGAGCATTTTTAGGTTAAAGATGATGATAAACAAAAATATGCATTTAATGTAGGCTTTTAAGGGGGCAGAAGTATTAAAGGATACACTATTAGGTAATGAAATGGCAATTTTAAGGGCAAAATCTGCTTCTACTTTAAAGTCATAGGAAAAAAATGTTTTCTGGAAGCCCAAAATTTCACTGCAGGTCTGTATAGTCATTTGTTTTCAAGACTTTCAACTATTACATGGTAGCATGAGCAAATATCTTTATTCATTTGACAGGCATTAACTTTCCAATTAATCTTTCTTTTTTTTTCTTTTTTTTTTTTTTTTTTTTTTAAAAAAAGAATTTTTTTCTTTGCATTAATAGTTTAAGATCATTACATTCCTTATTTCTTCTCTAGGGCAATGATTTCCACTTTTTCCTTTCCCCAGGACCAAATAAGATTTTTCTTCCGTCTGTTCCTGACAGTGCTACTAGATTTGTATTCCCACAGAATAAGTGGGGATACTTTTGGGAACTTTTGAAAGGCGTAATCATATGAAGATTTTTAAAAAGAAAGCCCTTTACCAAAGCCTGATAGACTTGTATACGTTTTATTATGAGCCTTCTTATTCATCTCCCACCAAAGGTGAACAATCTAAATTATTTAAAATTAGCTACACTGGAGATTGTTTCCCCTCTATGTCGTACTCATTGCTTTTCCCTGCAATACAGTTCATAAAATGTTAGGCTATTACTCCATGAACAGTAGTCAAGAGAAGGCATCAGTCTATTCCTTGTATCATTTACTGTGATGTTCCTAATCATTGCAACTTTATAGTATTCTTGACTATGACAGCTGAAGAAGCAAAGGTATTTATTGAATGATGAAAAATAGAAACCAAGCTAGGCCCATTCTAAATACTTTCAAGAGCCCAAACTTTGTTACTTATAATTACTTACATTTCCTATGAGCTTTTGACATTCTAATCCTGTTGAAAAATCACATAGTTTTTGCTTTCACCTTCTTTCACAGCTGGCAGTACAGATATTAACTGCAATTTTCATACTAATAATGTTTCAGTGTTTTAAACTTCACCGAACTTAACTGTGTATGAGTGCATATGTGGGTGTATGTGTATACACACAGATATTGGTGATTGAAAAGAAATAACTTCCTCTAAAATAGAAAAAAAAACTTTTTGGATATAAACAGGTCTCAGGAATGACCCAGCCCGTGGTATATGTGTGTATGTGTGTTGTCTCAGTGTACCCAAGATTGAATTCTACTACCCAGAGACAAAGCAGTAGAATCCTTAAGCTATATTAGAGTTGTATAATACTGTGTCATTAAATTTTCACATTTTCACTTATTTTCTTAACAGTATATCATATCAGTTAAATTTTAATACCCCGTAAAGGGTATACAACTATTTCTTAACTACACAATCCTTTTTTATGTTTATTAAGACGATGGCTGAGGATGGGCCCTTTGTCCCCATGCAATACACAAATATAAAGTAGTAGAAAATCTCTGTTCCCAAGATCTCAAAAAAAATCTCTATTCCCAAGACATGTAGTCAAGATGGCAAAGAGTACAGGAGAAAGTTGATGGTACAAAAAATGAATAATGTAATAGACTGTTAGGTGAGTGGCATATTTTGTCCTTCTCTTAATTAGGGTTCTTCATGGTATGCAAAGGTGCAGAAAAAGTTCTGATGTCATTATTATGTGCTAGAGCTTTGCAGAGAAACTATTAAAGATCTTTCTRTGATAGAGAATGCAACTATCCTTACAAAATGTTGTACTGTGAAAAAAAATTCAGAATTTGTAGTTTAAGGAATATTCTCCCCATTCTYCCCCAAAAGTATCCTTGCTCTGTGTCCGGTATAAATACAGTTCTGTTGTGAAAGAATAACCTTTGTGTACATTAAAATGACGAAGCCTTTTAGATTTTAGAGCTGTTAGTGAGACTTATTASTCATTTTTCTAGCCTGAGGATAAGATATAGTGAATCTGAATTCTAAAAATATATTTAATACAGAATGTATCTTTTAAATTAGTTGCCTTTTAATAATCGGTTGAATTTCAGTAACTCCCAAGATCCTTGGTTTGGGTTTAGGGCTTTCTTARTCTAATTGTTGACAGATCTGTCTCTTGCAGAAATATTGTTTTACCCATAAGTTTCCCACCTTTACGTAATTCACCGGTGCAGAACATCAGTTTATGACATCCCAAATTGCAACATTGTATAGTTCAGCTATTAAAAAAAAATAAAATTTATAAAAAAAAAAAAAAAAAAAAAAAAAAAAAAGATTAAAAGGTAAGTAGGTAAAATTATGTACTAAAAGGGGGGAAATTACATTATTTCACATTGTTTTTCATACAGAAGCATTACAGATATCTTAAAGTCATACAGTAATGTATGTTGGAAGGTACCTCTAGRGGTCATCTGGTCCAAAGCCTTTGAACAGGGGCAACTAGGTCAGGTTGGATGGGGCCTTATCCTGCCGAATTTTGAATCTCAGGGTGGAGATTACAAAACCTCTTTTGGCAACTTTTGCTGTGCTGAATCACTGTCATGAAGTTTTTTCCTTATTTCTGTGCTGCAACTTCTGACTATTGCTCCTTGTCCTTAAGCTGTGCACCTCCAAGAAGAGTCTGACTCTGTYTTCTCTGTAGCTCTTCATCAGGTAGTTGAAAGCTCTGCAGCATCATTTCCGAGAAGCAAATTCAGTTCCCTGGATGTGACTAGCGTGGTTTTGCCAGACCGGTACAGGCACCATAGCTGATGAACACTGGCTCTTAGCAGGACTGACTAGACTGGAGATAATACTATACTATTACAGCTACACCGCTCTCATTCAGTGCCTCCCCGGGGAGGTCTGTAACATGTTATATTGCAGAGTGTATTTGTGCTACAAAACTAGGACGTGGATAGAAGAGAATTTAGAAATGAGAAGAGGAAGGTAGAAATTGAAAAGAGTCATTAATCCTTGATTCTTACAGACACTGTTACTCTAAATAAATCCAAGGAGAGAATTTCAAAAAGAAAAATAATCAGTTCATGCCATTCATATGACTAAAACTCTCTGATTTTCCTGATTTAATCTCTGCAGAACATTTGTTTTTATCAAAAATTGTAAGGGAATGTGTTTACCGATAGGAAAATCTACAGAGACAGAAAAGTTTAACAAGTATTATTTGCAAAAAAAAATTGAAACTTTTATATGCATATATATCCAACAAGACATGGGATGGTCAGAGATTTTTGCAACAAAATGTCCACTAATGATCTATAAACAAGTTTTGCTGTAGAAATTAATCAATATTTTCAATTAAAGAATCAAGACATTTCCAGCTTTTGACTTCTATGTAAGCAGAAATGAAGAAATTAATTGAATATGTTACGAATTATTCAGATGGGATCATACATATACATTTAGTTCATTTAGAATATTGTAGGCTTTAGCTAAATTCTGTTTTGTAGAAGAGCGTTATGTAAGAGTAGTGTTATAATCATGACAAAATAATTATTAATAGGGCAAGTATTACAATATTGGGAAGGTTCTCCTGTTGCTTGGTTTGTTCTATAGATAGTAAAGTTACCAAATTACTTTGTGAATATTCTAAGCCTTAAATCACTTTGAATGTTCGCTTTCTTTCTAAATAATTTGTTAGATCAGTAGTTTCAACAAAAGGTGATTGCTTATTCAMTGCAGGAGGCAGATTTTTAAGAAGTATCAAAGGCACTTTTCAAAAATATTTTCAACAAATTGAAGCCTTAGTCTGCCTTATTTGAAATAATATAAGCCACTTCAAAAGTGTCATTTAGATGTCCGAGTCCCTTGCACGTTCTGGAAAAGTTTTTGTAGCATGAACAGGTAAGTTGGGTGTTTCCAGGTATTAGTCACTTTAATATTCTTCATATCAATAATAGCTTTGAGTTTTAAAATTAACCTTAAGAATTAAGGTTAAATTAAACCTGGTAACAGAACATGAGGAGCCAAATAGTTGCATGCTATTTCTATAGACGTGAACATAAATGTGACTATCGCTATATTTTTGCTGTCCAACATTTATGTTTTATTTTGAGGCAATGCAGAGATATGGAGGAGAAAGAGCAGAAGAGCCAGCCTCGTGCAGGAACAATTATTTTGTTTTCAGTAGTTAATAAAATGACTTTCTTTTTCTCCTCAAAACTTTCTGACTTCTTTTTGAATAGTCACATGCCTCAGCAGGATGAGACACGTTTCAGTTTGTTTTTGTTTGGCAAAGATGCAACACAGGCATTAGAAAGTACATTTGTGTATGTGCACTAGAATCTATTGTATAATAAAACTGCCATTTTGACAGTACTCCGTTGGTAATGTTCATATGTGAATACATTAACTGGAAATTCTCCTAAACTGATCGTTTCTAAAAATTCCATTGAATTTTTTTGTTTGTGATAATACAGAATAGTATAGGATACTTTAATAAGATTTAGAAAGATAGTGGACAAGTAAAGGAATGATTTTTTAAAGGAGTTTATTCCATGGAAGCAGATGTCTGCATGTGTGCACACAGGTCAGGGAAAAAGTTTTCTATTAGTTAACCAGTAGCACGCTGTTTATTTTTTCCTCTATATTTTTCCATTGGAAATTTCATATTAAAATCATTATGCAAATAGTAATCATTACTTTTTTCTAAAGTGAATCTTGGAAATACCAAATTTAAGATTTTCTGTGCAATTTTCAGATTCTCCTTTTGTATATATGTTAAGCACTAAGTACTTAACTATACTACATATAACTAACTGTGCATGTACCTACACTGCATTACTATGTAGTATAAATCTGGGAGTGCGAGAAATATTGCCCATATTAATGTGTGATGGATAATGAATTATGCAGTTTGGACAGTATATAATACTGGAGTTGGGAGGACCAGTTACTTTATATTTATTGGGCTATCAGCTTTTTCTCTCTGAGGGAGTACACAATCAGAGAAAATGCAGATCTCTGCTAGAATTGAGGCTATGGATGGTATGTACGCTGTCCGTGGTCAAAAATTGAAAGTACCTGTGTAACTACTTTCAATTTCTGTAAATGGAGACAATAGGATGCAAATTTGCAATAGTGAGAATAATTAACTCTTAGAACAGTGTTCCTGTGAATATTGTAGAGCGTTTAAAAATTCACATCGTTTTAAAAACAAGAGGAATGGTCTAGCTGAATCAAAGCTAAAAGCTTAAGAGAAGAATTAATTTGGTGTAACTTCACGATCTGTCTTGCACAGAAAATCGGAGATCCAGCACTGCAGAGAGAAACTTGAGATCACTTCTGCCTCTACAGTTTTAGCTCATACATATACTGTTTCAGACATTGCTTGGTAATTCTCTTCTATCTGATCACTCTTAGGTCCTCTAATTAATAATTTGTTTGTGGGCCTGCAAGGTCTTTATTTTTTATTTTTTCTATCACTGGAAAAAGCTTAGCTCATCTGGATTAAAAATACTGTATTTCTTCTTAAAAATCTCATCTTGCTCTAAATGAGCCGTGAAATACACTTCAGTTTCTGAGTAGACATTTGCTATACTGGTCAGAGAGAAGTGTAATTTTCTCACCAGGTTCTGTTAGCCCACGTTTCTACACTCTTGACAAATCCTAATGATGTGCAGAGTTTTGTATGTTTGGATCTTGATGGCAAAGCAAAACTTGCTCCTAATATTGTGTGCTGGAATCCCTTAAGGAATCTTATAAAGACTTGACTGGAAAATTATGAGGGTTTATTTATTATATTCATTTATATGTGCTGGTCCTTCCTTTGCTTTGTTTTCATGCTGAATCGTGCACTGAATGTAAACTACCATTTCGCAATACATTAAGCAGAGTCTTAGATATGTTGCTATGGCGTGAAAAATATTTATTTCTASTAGCAATCTTTCTTCATTTTGTTAAATTTATTTTTAGGCAATAATCTTAACAGAAAGGATTTTAAATGATTCATATAAAAGGTTGATACGCTTTGTCAAAAAAAAAACTTTTATTTTTAGTTTATTTGAAGTTAATATAGACCTGACATTTCCTCTGCATATCATTGCACACTGTAAAGGTTTGTAATGTTGGTAAACATAAGCAATAACAACAACAAGTGAAAACTCACAAATCTCAAATCTGAAAAGCAAAGTCGGAATACCTAATAAAACTTGGAAAAACTGTGAAGATCTACTCTGGTCTTCCATTAAAACTCCATTAGAACAGGTGAACTTTACCGTGTGTTTTGTATGTCACTAATTCAATTATTACACTTTGCTCAGCTTAAGATTTATCACTGAAAACTATTTCCATCTCATTTATACCTGAGAATTATTGCCAAGAACACCTAAGAAGATATTTCTTTCTGTGTGTCACAGGAAGACAATGTATTCAAGCAGACAAGGATCAGTCTGCTTCACGTTTACTTTTTGGCTCCTATCCTTTTTTATAAGAAAACTGAGTTACTTATGAGTGAAGAAAATATTTTTTCATAGAAGCACATTTCTTGTACTGAATTAACTGAAAATAACTTTGCATGGATCTGTAACTATGCAAACCATTAACAGTTGGAACAGCGAATTTAGTTTTATATGTGTCAACATTTTTTTCACTTCAAATTGTTGACCTTTATTTAAGACTATAAAAATAAAGCTTGAGAATACAGAGAATCAGCACAACTTGTTCCCCTTCTATATTTCTCTCAGATCCTCTTGTCTCAGAAAAACTCACCGCACTTTGCAGCATTCTCCCATCTGTATTTGGTGCAAGGGCTTCTCTGTTAGTTGATGTTGCTAGACGAGACAAAACGGTCCCGTTTTCGGTAGTGGCCAAGGTGGTTGACACCACCCAGCTCAAGCTGCGGTRTTAGCACACAAGTCTGTATGTTGCCGCCATTGATATGTGTACAGGTTGTCAGTGCGAATGCAAAAACAACAAATAAAAAAGCTTTCTCTGAAATTATCCYGGGACAGTAAGATAAATGCTTCAAGTTAGAAGTCGTCAGAATTCTTGTGTTTTACTCAAACTGCATCTCCCCCCTCCTTCTCCACATTTTTTTGAAATTCAACCTAAAAAGAAGTTTTGTTACAGAATTATGAATAAGCAAAGGAGTTGTGGATAGCATAGTTATAATGTGTTGTAACAAGGTTTAATGTTCTTATGTGCATGCCTGCAGTAATAGTGCTTTGTAAATATAGATGTACACAATAACAGGAGACTATAACCAAGTGGTACAACAATTCCAATGGATAAGTATGTCTTTTGGTGTGCATCTCCTGTAATTTTGTATTTAGTATGTTTGGAAAGTTATTTGCAAGTAAGAAAAAGTAAAACAGCAGAACAAAACGAAACAAATCATGAGGAAGTTATGTAGTGCTTGTTAATTTAAATTTACGCGTCTTTTGCTGGAGTTTATTACATCCTGGTTATTGTATATTGTCCCCAATAGTGTGTGTGACTGACTTCTGCACTGAAAGCTTCTGCTCGTCTTATACAGAAATTTAGGGTATTTTAGTGGTACAGTGAACTCATTTGAGGTCTAGTTTCAAATCTCCTTTGTAATAAAGATGAGATAACATGGTAACTCTCCTGCAAAAGCTAAGCCTGCATTATAAGAAGAAAAATAAAGTAGCAGGACTGGCGATGTAACCTGCCAGAGTCTGAGCAGAGAGGAGGAGTGGTGGTTGTTAGCAGCTTCCGCTGTTGCTAACTCATGAGGGATAGGGGCAGTGACAGGTTTATAGGAATTCGTGGTGTTGATACTTGGTTTCATTATCAGGATGATTCTTGTAAATGCTACTGGTAGGTCCTAGTGAGCAAATGGTTAGCAATTTACTGTTACCAACATTAAACTATTTCTGGTTTTGCGTTTATTTTAAAAATGATGCTTAAAAAATTCCAGTTCATGTCTGATTGACACTGAAATGCTCTTTACGTGAAAGTTTGTTTATGGGCAGTGATTCTTTTGATAGATTTACAAGTGTCTGTGGAGTTTTAAAAGACTATTGCCCAATAGGCATTAAGTGAGAGACATTCTATTTTGTAAATATTTTCACTTATATTGGGGATTTTTAAAGAACGTTTTCAGCCAAATACTGCATTAAATCTGAAGACAGTGGCAAACTGATAATAAGTAGTTTCCAGCTTTGTTCTAATGTTTTGCTAATGGTTTCCATTTCTGCAGCCAAGATTTGCAGTGTGTGAAGCATGATGTACGTCCAACAATTTGTAAGGGCTTTCAAATACTATTCCACACTCATATTTTCTTTTTTTTTCCTCTCTCTCTTTCTCTCTCTCTCTCTTTTTTTTTTTTTTTTTTTTTTTGCAATAGTTCATTTAGGAATAAACAGTTTTCAAAGTAGCATGTTACAATTACTGTACTGAACATAAAATGCATACCAGGAAAATGAACCAAAAGATTATTACAGTAGTGGAGAACTTGCATCTGTYTGTACTAAGTAATGCAAAAACAGGTTATTTATTTTCTCAGAAAATTATTTTAGAGTGAGATGGGGAGAGTGGAAATGTACATTTGGTATGTTTTGCTATCTGTTCAAATTCCTTGGAATTTCAGAAAGATAACTCAGWTGTTTTTTCAGAATTTATTTCAAAGAAGGAATATACAATATGCTTCTTACCTCCAAATCATTCTAATAAAGAAATCTGCTAAAAGATTTTTCTTCTAAAAAGAAACCGGTTTCTATTGTAATCAGTCTGAAAAGAGAACAGTATGTAAAAAGTAAATGTAATTCTCCCACAGGCATTATAGCACTGTAGTGTAGAAAATCAGAGCAACTGATGGAACAATTCATTTTTAATTGCTTCGTACAATTTTTGGCCTCACTTGGCAGTTTTTTTGTTTTTTTTTTTAAGTATTGATCTATTTTAAGTATTAATATATTTCAAGTACACATAGACAAGTGAGTAAACATAGACAAATTTATTATGGGACTTATATATCAGGAGATCCAATGAAGATTAGCCATCAGAGATCAAAGTGACTCTTAAAGTTCTTAAGTCAGTATATCTTTTCCAGTTCTCAATAGGTACAAAGTTTCTTAAATATTTAACATAAATGCCACCATAGAAGGTTGCGTATTAGAGAAAAARCTGCCAATAAAAACAAGTTCTTTAATTAGTGTTTAATTCATAGAAAATACTATATTCCAATGCAWAGAAGTACAAATATCTGGCTTAGGTCATTATAGAGAAAAATTGCTTTCAAAATACATGGTGATGAGGAGCCATAAATGAATGTAGGAGAGGAAGGGAAGCATTAAGAAGATAAATACAGGAGAAGTGAAAAGAGGTGTATATCTAATATCAAATTACAAATGAAAAACGATGGAATACAGAAATTGTCACAAATGGATCAGACACATGCTAATCTGATTGGCAGTATGTGATCAGTATGCAATATCTCAGAAGAAAACTCAAGAGGTCTCAGAGGTGGGAAATACTGGGTAGTTTTCTTCAGGTAGATCTCATCCTGTCTCTCTTGATAGTTCAGAGTTATCAAAGATCAGAAGGGTGGATGTTTATCTCAGCTAGTATTTGACTGTCATATATTGGCAGAACAGATACACGCCAAAGGCTTCTGACTACATGATTCTGTCACTGCTGTCCCTTAGCTGGTGTCTCTGAGATTAAAATTTTGGTGTAAATAGCGCTAGGATAGATGAGCTCTTAAACCACCATTAAGTCAACAAGTTAATTATCTATCTTAGCATTTAAACTCCCTGTAGCTTACAGTACATTCCAGTCAAGGGGCTGGTGAATTTGAGGAGTCTGGGCTATCCTGTTACTGCCACTGGAAAGTGTGGAAGAAATCAGAAGTAAGGATGGAGGTGGCACTTCGAGATATGTTGCTATTGGGGCTTGTGACTAATCAAGGTTTCGTTATCAGACACTTCTGAATTTGAGCATTTGGGATACTTGGATTTCTCCGTGAGCCCATCTGGGGTACTTTTTGAACTGCACAGTTACTGAAAGGGAGGAGCTAACTGCGCCCTTTCAAAAAAGGAGGGTGTCCCAGTCTGGGGCGGGACAAAACGGACCTATGTGAGGATTTGGCTTACCATTTTATTATTGATGATGCTGYCCTCATTAAAACAGCAAGGAGTTGATGAATCATTCCCCTGTATGGGCRTACTGTTGGCAGACAGTCTCTTCCACCCACTGTGCGCACAGGCTGGCGTCTCCGAAGCCTTTACATTATGTTGTGTAGAACTGAGGCAGTTCATGGAGTTACATGGTAGCACTTTCACTAATACTACAAATCCCAGCTTGGCAAAGACCAGCTRACTTTAATATTTAGAATACCACAGCTATTTTAATCAAAATCCCAGATTTAGCCCTTTCATGAAAGCCTTCTTCTTCCAAGTGTGTTTTCGTTTGTATCTGATTTATGATCCCTTTGAACACATTTGCACGATTTTTTGCTCTATCTGTCCCTAGGCAAATTTGATAATGTTGCAAGGTTTCTCAGACTGAAATATAGATCTCATTGATGCTTCTAGCCATTATTTTATTATAGATATTGCACAAGGAATCATTGTTCTGCATAGAATGGTTTGTTCCTGAAAGGAAAACTGAGAGAGTGGAGGGATTTCAGCAGAAATACAAAGTTTTTGAGACTGCAGTTCCAGCTGAAGTTCATGACTGCTTGAGTCAGAAGAGGCTTCATAGCTGTGTGATGTGTCTTATTTCTAGCTTTAGCAAGGAAACACAACCCCTTTATTTAGCTATTTCAATGCAGTTGACCTTAACCAGCGTTAATAAGCCTTCATTTGTCCAGAAGACTACCTTTCTTTTGGTAGACCAAAGGTGTAGTTGTTGAGTTATATGTAAGCTGAATTCAGAATCAATTAAATAACTGACTAAAGAGTAAGAGAAGGATTAAGCAATATAGTGCAAATATTTTATATAATCGATGACTTAACTTTCAAAACATCTGTGTCACTCTATTGTAAACTGGCATGTCTTTACAAAACTTTTTTTTCTTAATTTTAAATTAAGTAAGATTCAGATCATGACCTGATAAAATTACTATCCTTTATCTTTTTCTACTCATGCTCTTGTGATTTGTGGATTCCCACCTCATCACAACTGCTCTTGATTCCCTTAGCTCRAAGATAGAATTTTTTCAGGCCCTACTCCAGTCTGATTTGAGTTATCTCATAAACTTCAGAAAGCAGGCTGATAGGTTTTAGTTTCAGACACATAGGTACTTAGATATATCCAGTTACATATGAGCTAGTCAGCTAGAGAGGGAATGTTCCAAAGGTGTCTTTGAGAGAGGTCTTTTTAAGGATTTCCAATAATGTAATTCCTTAGAGTCTGCCAGGATTTATTTGACTTCCTTTGTCTCTTTCAGTTTTATGGCTTTAAGATGACCTTTATTAACATCAGTAAAAAGGAGTTTTCATCTCATCTTGATATTACAGTTTTAATCAGCACTGATGATGACTTGTGTGTTATCCGGCTCATTTGCCCTTCTCTRCTGTGTCTTTCCTCTTCTCCCCTCACTCCAAATGTTGATCTTCTTACTAAGGTTGATAGGACTTTAGAATTCATTCCTCAGGTTAACTTTTTGTCTATACACTGGTGCTTTTATTTGCCAGTGTTTTCCCTTAATTTCCATCATCTGATTATGATTAATGTTAGTCCTCTCCATTCAAATACATTTTTTTACTGAAGGAGTTTTGTATGTGTTTTCTTTATAATTCAGAAACAATAGATCCCAGTCTTGATCCTTTAAATATTCTTATGTGACATATCTGAGCAACMTTTCTAATAATCTTGTGTTAGTAATGCTTGTAGAAAGTATCTAGCATGCCTTAAATGGTCAAAACACTATACGTTTGGGAAAATCTGTTCTAATGCCTTTTTGAAATACGTTAAAATATGTCCAGATATAGCTGTTATTTTCAGATTATTGTTATTATTATTATATATGGGACTACTTGTAYAAGATTATTATAAGATAATCACCACCTTGCAATCAGTGATTGTGATAGACATGTACATTGTATAGTCATCATATATTAAATGGCTGAAAAAATATATTTACTAATACTTTTACACTTTTTTTCATTCCATATTTATCTGAAATAATTTCTAAATATTACTTTTTGTAGCATTTTTCTGAATATTTTTGAAACATACAGAAAATTAGCCACAAACTTGTAGTTCCTACTTTGTTCAAATATTGAGTTGAAAACTTAAAAGTATTATTTCAGTTATTTTGCTAGATTCTTTCCTACACCACCATAATGTCCCTGTCTTTTTCCCAAGTATTACAGTTTGCTTGAATAACTGAAGAAATCTCCATCTAATTCTTCAAATTTAAATACTGTRTGTACATAAGTTTCATTCCGTGTATGATAATAGTCACATAAAGTTSACGTTTTTAATGGTAAGAGGTATATGTCATAAGAAAATCATCTTACAAAGTGATATGAATTTGAGCTTCTCCAGTGTTGACATCTATTTCTGGTAGATGAATTCTTCCACAAATATCTCTCAACTTCTTTTTGTAGTTTCTGAAAAGCAGATGAAATTAGTTTGCAGAGAATCTTCAGAAGAGCATCTCCAGCCCTTCAAGAAGAAATTAGAAGAGTTCTTCCAGAAAGGTAACCATATTTTTTTTGAAATTATTGGCACTGTGTTTTTTTATGAGGTCTGTCATATATAACGTAAGCTGCTTTAGATAACTGTTGCCTCTGAAAATTTCTACTATCTGTTATGGGTTGTGTTCCTAAAATACTTAATATACATTAATGATCCTGATACACTTAATATACATTAAGAACAATTACACAGATTTTAGACATGACTTKTCAAAGATAATTGTTTCTTTGATCTCACCCATTTTCTACTGATTATTTTCTGCTTTGTTTTTATCATTATTTGTAGGTAAACTAAAGAAGGTTTTCATCATAGAGCAAACTTATCAGATGGAAAATAAATCTTCAAGCTTATAACAGATTAGAATGAAAAATAGCCTTCTAGAGAAAGTCCATACATGAAGTAATGGCATATTGTATCACTAATGTGCTCATTAACTCATAACTAATGTGCTGAGTAAGTCAGATTTAAAGATTTTTCTCTGTGCGAGGATGAAAAAGGCTTAAGGAAATGATTTACCAGGATAGAGTCAGGAGTTACGGGGTCACATCTGAGGGTGCAATTTGTTGATCAGTTCATGACAATATAAATGCAAGTTGCTGCTGCTGAAATGTGTAGCCCTGATACCCTGCTTTCCCAGACCGTTCCCAAATGTCACCTGCGTGTGCCAGCAATAGTGTGTCTGGAGCTGTACAAGACAGACAAAGGAACTGATCATTTTGGGGGGAGCAGTACTTTTTTTTTTTTTTTTTTTAGGACTAATGGCTATTTGGTTAGCAGAGCTAGCGCTGTATTTATGATGACTGTATTAAGAAGTAAATATTACAGAATGGCAAGTATTTGTCACAGAATCTTAAATGGTTTCACAATTTGATGTCTCAGAAGAATTATCTGAACATTTGAGTGGAGGGAGAATGGGTGCTTACTATTAGTGATCATTCAGACTGTTGTAATRGTTTATGATTTAGCTTAATCCTTTTTATAAAGATCCCTCTAATGTCTTTTTAATAACTTTATTTCATGAGGCTATAATATTTAAATAATTTGCTAAATTAAAACAAGATGTTTTAAAAATAGCAGTCCTTGTTAAGCTGTACTGTTAAATAAGCTAATATTCTTTCTCACTCTTCTCCAGGCCATGGACATTAATGGATATATTTGTTTGATATATTTTTTCTTTTAGTTGAAAATTTATTTGGACAGTATTAAAGCTGCAAATTTCTTATCACAAAACTTCTAAAACGCAAATATTGCAGTGGGAATCTTTGTGTTGCAGCAAGATAATTGTGTTGGTCTTTCCAACCTAACTGGAAGTTTTTACTTAGAGTAATAGCGCCARGTTTGGGATATTACAGTATATATTTCTGCAGTATTTTAGGATCTCCAGCATGCTACTTGATCTTGCTTGCCACAGTATTGTAGCATATCAATACAATTATATTTTGTATAGATTATTTGATTCATAATGCTATAGGGATTATCCTGTCAGAGCAATTCAGTACTGAATAATGTTTGTATTCTTTTCTCACTAATAGCCAGAAATGCAGTAAAATGTGCTGCTGAAATGATTGGTACAGATCTGGACCACAATTAAATTTTGACAGAGTCTTGCCAAAACCCTGAGCAAATGTTGACTTCCACATTCATATTGCAGATTCTGTAATTCTTATTACACCCTGGATCTCTTGAGGAATAGCAAATACTTATCACCTTAGTTCCAAGCCGTAAAGCACCCGGTCCAGTACCTGGTTTCTCTCACTAAGCTGAGGTGCCATACTTTCTGATGAGTGGAATCTGATAAAATGACCCAGTTGAAAGACCTTGATTGCAATTAGTTGTGCAACATCATTTCATGTAGAAAACCATATTCCTTGCTGTAGCTGACTTGTTTATACCTATCCCAGTGGAAACTGAGATTCTAATTTTGTCCTTATCTGTGTAACAGAAAAATTTATCTTTATATCTGTGAATGGTATATGTATTTTTTAAAGGATAAGATTTCAGCATGGTGTCCTGGGATAGTGAATTCTTTGCATAATTACTAATTTTACTGGACATTTCTTAATGTTTCAGGTCTTCTGTATTCTGAGAAGAGTAAAAACATATGTATGTCCTCCTTGTTCATTTTTTCATATTTTTCCTGTGTTCTCCTTTGCTTTATAATTTCATATTTTAAGCTAGTTGGTCATACTTTTATTTTTCCTAATTTAACTTCTCATCTTACGATATTTCTTTTTCTTCTACCTTTTTTTCTGAGATGAGTTGTCAATAGGTACCCATATGATTTAAAGCAGTAAATGAGGCATTATGTCTCCATTGCAGTCCTTCTGCTTTATAAAATAATTTGTTTTACCTGTGTGGTGCTGTGAAGGACACATTTTCATTGATCTGCCTATATTGGCATCGAGAACTTCTCTAGATTCCATACAACTAATTGAGAACTTATCAGGGTGAACCATGATGTCAAATCGTTCCATAATACCTGTCATTTCTTAGCTTTCTTAAGTTTTTTGTGTGAAAAAAAATGTACCTCGTGGAAAGGGGTTTGCTGGAATTTGTGGAACTTTTTTGTTGTCAAAGAATTGCAGCCTGTGCTTCTACTATAAAGTGCTGAAGTTCTTGATGGTACTTACCTCCTACAAAAAATGATTGCACAGGCTGAGCTAGCGCCTGAAGAAACAAAGCGGTTTTGTGAAGGGTACACAGATGAGTATCTCAAAGTCATTGTCATTGCTGTATTTAGGTGGCTGCTTGTCTTGCGTTTTTCCACATTGATATATTGTTGTAGTAGATAGTTATTTTGAACTATTTGGTGTTTACTCTCAATTCATTAAATAATTAGCTATTAATTTCCTTAAATTATGTTTTAAATTAAATCTATTTTTTTGGTAGAATCAACATTAGTACTTTAAAAAAGTGTTTACTGACTTTATATATCCTGCTCCTGCCGTTCCCTGATTTTTTTTTCTTGTTTTTTAATATGGGTTGATTTTCTTTCTTCCTGTCATGGGCCTGGTGATCTATAGCAAATTAATTATTTTAATTGTTCCATCATCTCTATCTTTAACTGGTCTTCTATAGATTTTTCTTTTGCTTTCTTTTCTTGTCTATCGGTATTGCTGGCAGCATAGTCAACTGTTAGCAGCAATGGTGTTTGTCAGTTCAGCTGACTGGCAGTAAATGTTCAGCCGTAACATCATTCAGATGTGCTCTGAGTATGTAACAGTAAAGGCAACAGTACCTGCTATAGGTAAGCAGTCTCCTTAGTATTTTCATCAGTGAAAACTGTGCTCTTTCTACAGGTACTTTTTATAGCAAATAACATTTTTTAGTAGGCTAAATGAGATTCTGTTAGAATTTAACTTAGGTCACTTCTACCTAGAATCTAATGAGTTTTACCTTTACATTAAGATAAGATAAGAATTCAGGATGGTCCTCTGTGCAGCCACTCTAGCCTATGCCTGTGATTTACTGATAATTCCTATCTGCAAATTATTTATTTGAGTTGTGATCAGTAGTGCAAATCAATGTCCTTATTCTTCTTTGGAATTGATGATCAGTCTCAATCTAGATATGTCTGTGTGATGATGTTGAACATGCAGACACATAAATAACCCTGAGATGATAATAACCTCTTATTACTGCTCTGACAGATCACTCTGTTCAGTCTACTTTGAACAGTGATGAGGAAAAAGATCCCATATC
Organism: Rhea americana; assembly: GCF_003343005.1. Lineage (NCBI taxonomy): Eukaryota > Metazoa > Chordata > Aves > Rheiformes > Rheidae > Rhea > Rhea americana. Next base: position 1,092,813 of record NW_028186363.1, on the reverse strand, counting down.
TGGTTACCAAATACTAAGCCATTCTGTTTCACAGTTGATGTTTTTCCATCAAAGATTGGAAATGGAATTCATTTTTTCTAGTGTAGCCTTTTATAGATCGGTAATTCTGGATGGAGAAAGCTGCTGGAGCTGGTGGTGAATTCCTACTGTCCTTTGTCATTATTGCTATTTCTGCCTCCTGTTTAGCTTTTCACTGCTGTGCTACTATGACTGGGTGGGTACTTTTCCGTTTGTCTCCAGAAAAAAAATATCTTTCATCATCTGTGTATGTCTGTGAATTACTTGTAAGAAAAACAAACTAAAGGCAAACAGGTCTGCATCTTTTAGGAAAAAATGTATTGACTTACAAATCAAAACAAAGAAATATTTAATGCTAAAAGAGAAATAGAATCATATAATCACAGAATCAGTAAGGTTGGGAGGGACCTCTGGAGATCATCTAGTCCAACCTCCCCACTCAGCAGGGTCACCTACAGCATGTTAGATAGGGCTGCATCCAGGCGGGCCTTGAAGATCTCCAGAGAAGGAGACTCCACAACCTCTCTGGGCAACCTGGTCCAGTGCTCCGTCACTCTCACAGGGAAGAAATTCCCCCTCACGGTCAGGCAGAACTTCCTGTGCTTCAGTTTCTGCCCATTGCCTCTTGTCCTGTCACATGGGACAACTGAAAAGAGTTTGTCCCCGTCCCCTTGACACCCTCCCTTCAGGTACTTGTACACATTGATCAGATCCCYCCTCAGSCTTCTCTTCCCCAGGCTGAAGAGGCCCAGCTCTCGCAGCCGTTCCTCRTAGGGCAGGTGCTCCAGCCCTCTGATCATCTTYGTAGCCCTACACTGGACTCTCTCCAGTAGCTCTGTGTCTCTCTTGTACTGGGGAGCCCAGAACTGGACACAGTACTCGAGATGAGGCCTCAGCAGGGCTGAGTAGAGGGGCAGGATCACCTCCCTCGACCWGCTGGCAACACTCTTCCTAATGCACCCCAGGAGACCATGAGGTTCCTCTCCGCCCAACTCTCCAGCCTGTCCAGGTCTCTCTGAATGGCAGCACAGCCCTCAGGTGTCTCAGCCACTCCTCCCAGCTTGGTATCATCAGCAAACTTGCTGAGGAGGCACTCTGTCCCCTCCTCCAGGTCATTGATGAGTAAGTTGAACAGGATGGGACCCAGTACTGAGCCCTGGGGGACACCACTAGCCACAGGCCTTCAACTGGACTCCACACCACTGATRACAACCCTCTGAGCTCTGCCTTTCAGCCAGTTCTCAATCCACCTCACTGTCCACTCGTCTAACCCGCACTTCCTGAGCTTATCTAGGAGGATGCCATGGGAGACAGTGTCAAAAGCCATGCTGAAGTCAAGGTACACAACATCCTCTGCTCTCCCCTCATCTGCTCAGCCAGTCATTCCATCAAAGAAGGCTATCAGRTTGGKTAAGCAGGATTTCCTCTTGGTGAATCCATGCTGGCTACTCCTGATCACCTTCTTTTCCTCCATATGTCTGAAGATGACATCCAGAATGAGCTGTTCCATCACCTTTCTAGGGTTGGAGGTGAGGCTGACTGGCCTATAGTTGCCTGGGTCCTGCTTCTTGCCCTTTTTGAAGGCTGGAGTGACTTGGCTTTCTTCCAGTCCTCAGGCACCTCTGCAGTTCTCCAGGACCTTTCAGAGATGATGGAGAGCRGCCTGGCAACAACATCCGCCAKCTCCCTCAGTMCCCGTGGGTGCATCCCATCCGGGCCCAKGGATTTGTGGATGTCTAGCCTGCCCAGAAGGTCTCTAATCCTTTCCTCCTCAACCAAAGGAAAGTCTTCCCCTCWGCAGACTTTCTCCCTCACTTCCAGGGTGCAGGATTCCTGAGGGCTGCCCTTAGCAGTGCAGACTGAAGCAAAGMAGGCATTCAGTAATTCTGCCTTCTCTGCATCCCTTGTCACCAGGGCCTCTGCCCCATTCAGTAGCGGGCCCACATTTTCCCGAGTCCTCCTCTTGCTGATGTATCTGAAGAAGCCCTTCCTGTTGTCCTTGACATCCCTTGCCAGACTCAATTCCAGCTGGGCCTTAGCCTTCCTCGCAGCATCTCTACCTACTCTGGCTGCATTCCTGTAATTCTCCCAAGCAGCCTGTCCCCTCTTCCACACTCTGTGTATTTTCTTCTGTCTGAATTTGGCCAAGAGCTCCTTGCTCACCCAGGCAGGTCTCCTGCCCCTYYTKCTGCACCTCTTACTCATAGGGATGAACTGCTCTTGAGCTTGGAGGAAGTGRTGTTTGAATACTAGCCAGAATAATTAGCTGGGATGCAAACATTAGAGGTAGATGGAAAGTATTTTTCTCTGAGACATGTCAAAATGCTTTTATTTTCTAATAGTGTCGAACAGAAGTTCAAATATTACCATAGATAATTGTACAAAATAGGAAAGAGAGAGTAGGACTAATTAACTAGCCCACGAGCCTGGAAGTGAAGGAATTGATCTGGAATTCCTGGATTTAAACACCCTATTTTCTTCAAAATATATAATGGTTTATAAAAACTTCATGAAGAACCACAAGTCACATACAGTTCTCTCATTTTTTCACATGCACCTAATTTAAAAGAAAATCCTTTATTCAAGTTAGTTTAAAAATATTTTAAAAATATATATTTCAATATGTTTCTATACATCAGCCTCTATCAGTCTCTTAGTTCTTGTGATTCCCTGGGGCGGTGAAGTATTTTTCCTAGGAAAGAAACTATGCAAGGTGACACAAGAAAACGTTGATAAAAGTAGGCAAATGGCAACAAAAGATGAATCAGGGAAGTTTCAGAGTACATCAGTAAGAATGGAGGATTGCACTGTGCTGCCTTTTCAGGTTTTCCTTTGATACATTTATTGTCTTTGCTCTCAGTTTGTTCTCATTTTCATCAGATTATGCGAGTATAGTGCCCCGAAGACCCTGTAATTATTGAGCCTGTTTCTTCTCCAGTCATTTACATAATAGATTTGAGTTTTTATAATTGGTGGGTAATACTCTGTGTGGCGTTAGAATGCAGGTCCTATAAAGTTCTGCACTGAAGTGCAGAATAATGCAGAAAACCATCTTGATTTGTGGTATTAGAATAAGTATTGGACAAATTTCAAAAAGTTCAGAGGTTCAGTTTAGATAAGTGTCTGAAAACTCAGCTGTTTTTCTGAAATCAGGAGTTAACTGATAATGCTGAGCATCCATTAAGCATATGCTTTCAGTTTTGTTTGTTTAAAAAAGAGTTGTGGCTGGTTTAAGCAAATGTATGAAAAAATTGCCTGCCAGCTCACAGCAAGTATCCAAAGCTCAGATGCTTTTCTGAAAATTCTGGCTTGAAAATAAGACTGGAACTCATAGATACTCAGGTTTTTCTGACACATATGATTTCCCATCATTTCTGGTCAATGTTAAGTGGAAAATGTAAGAAAAAAAAAATTGATTTGCTTTAACTGAACTGTTTACATTTCTGTAATTACAATTAATGCCAATTAAATCTAATACTTGCTGTGTTGTAACAAAAAACAGGGAGAGTGTTATGGAGACTGACATTCTAAAATGCTAGAGGGGATAAACTGTACTTCTGCTGATGTCAGTACTGGTTTGTGTAACTAGATGTAATGTAGCTGAGTGCCTTACAGAGGGAATTAGGTGCCAGAACCCTTAGCTTCTATTCCCAGTTTAGCTATTTGACATATGATGCTAGAATAGTTGGTTAATCTCTTTAGCCTTCAGTTTTCCGGTACATAGAATGTTAAATAATGATACTTGCTATTTTTTATAGTGGAAGATAATCTTTGTAAAGTCTTTTGTGGTTCCTTGATGAAAGACTTCATGTGGAAACTGTGTTAATGCTTCATTTCTCTATTTCATATGCATGATTTTTTTGGAATGGGTTTAAATTATTCCCAAARTAGAAATAATTATTAATAAATTTAATTTTATTATATGCAACAAATTATACTAATTTTATTAGAATATGGAGATCTAAGAATTACTATACACTTCATGTATTGCCAGTGGAATTGTTTTTTTCCAAAAATATTTTCGCTATGTTTTTCCTTTTAAATTGTCTTGATATGCAAAATGAATTGAATTCATGAAATTAATGATTGGTTTGGAATGCACTTTAATTTATAAAATTCTTACTCAGAATTGCTTGAAGAAAAACTACTCTTTGGATACAAGGCTGTCACAAAAAATTAGAATAGCTAAACTAATATGAGAAATATTTAGTAACAAAATACTATACTTTGAAAAGGAGAAGAGAGTATGTTGGTACTGTAGCTGTGAAGCTCACTACAAGGGATGCTGGCAGGTAGCCACTGGTGCTAGTTTTTCATGACCCTTTTTAGTGTCTTGGTGCGTCCTCCCAAGAATAATAGAAATCAGAAAGTGGACAGCATACAGAAGAGGGTGACTAGCTTTAATATAATTTATTTACTATTTCCCCACTTGATTATCTCATATTGTCTGCCCATTGTCATAAATATGGGAATATATAATGCAAGTAAATCCAGGATATTGTAAAAACTGGTCCCAAAATCCCCTTTGCTGGTTCCAGGTCAGAAAGTATTTAAAAACTCCACTCTGGGCTCCATGTCTCCTCATTTACTGGAATGTGTAAATCAAAAAGTCTTCAGGCATCTTTGCAGTTAGCAGAGGAAAAGCATAGCTGCCTCTTTTCAATTCTCTAAGAATAAAACATYTTGATGATGGAGACTTTGTGATTAAAGGAATTAATTTCGTTTACAGCAGAGTCTGGGAAGCAAGTAGTCTGATGTCAGGACAAAACAGTTTTTTAAAATCATTATTAACAGAACAAAAAGCTATTTGGGAAAGGCAGATGATCCACTGAAGTGCCTAAGGTAACAGGGGCATGATGGATGGAGGGGGATTTATCAAGGAGTGTAGATTTGCTGAGGTTAATCCCATAATAGAAGAAATTGTCTTGTAGTTAGAATGCTAGCCTGGAACTTGGGAAACTTTGGTTAGATTCTTTGCTTTGTTACAAGTTTGTGTATCTCTTACACTGTATAAGAGATCAGCCTCCTGCTATTCGTATAGCCTGTAGTCAAGAAGCTGTACGACAGAAAAATAGGATAGCAGACCAAACCATGCTGCAGCRTTCTGTCAGCAGGTAGTGCATTTCTCAGACAAGGTTAGCAACCACGTGGGAAACGTCAATAAATCTGGGTTTTACTGCCAAGTGATTTCTTCTCTATCATGTTAGCCAGGTTGCAGTAAGTGGCTGGGCATGCATCCAATTTGTTGTGCCTTTCAGTGTACTTCTGGTGCAGAACAGGAGCGTTGTTCCACGCTTCTTCATTTGCCTGTTTGAATGCAGCATAGAGGATCATTGAAATAGTCCACTGGAAAAGAAGATAAAATCGAAACTCTGTTAAGGCTAGTCCCCTTCACCTGTATCTTAACTGCTYTCTATTTTATATTATTCTAAGGGGAATACCAAGAAATTAAGAAATGTCRTGGAAGAACAATACACAGGTATACTGATCAAAAGTCTTACATCCTCTGGCATGAAAAAGAGGAAGAGCTGTCTGATTCTGTATGATACTTGAGTACTGGAAAATAGATTATCTCCTGGCCTTTTCAGATGCATGAAGCAATTCCACATGAGTTGTTTGCTCTGGGTCACTACAGCCTGATGCTGTTACTTCCTTTCTCATTCATGTTTCATGCCTTCCTGCCTTTGTATCGTTTCCACCTTGATAATTTTACTTTCAGAAAAATAATTTCTATTAAAATTTAAGTAACAAATGCTCATTGGATRCTGTGATTCTATATTTTCTTACTAATTTGTTCAGTGGTAGGAAGACAAAATAATGATTCGTTATTGGAATCTCTGGTTTGGGGATCACAGAGTTCCTTCTAAGTAACTTGTTGACATATGTTTGACTTTTTTCAAAACAAATCRTTGAAAGCCAGAATCATTTAGACCTTGATTTCAAGAAAGTATCCAGGAAGGTATTTTGATTATTTTTGTTTTTCTTTCCTAATATTCTTACTCAAATAATTATGTTATCACATTACTCTTTACCAGCTTACATTGTTTTCACCCAACTTCACTTCTTTCCATTTACATACACACCGATACAGAATATGCYATTTTATAGTAGCATTCATATAAGAAATTTACCCTACTAATTTCTCTGTTAAYGCTACTGTGGTATATTTTGACTGATAGTGTTTCTGTTTCTTGTTGATTATTTCCTATTTGTTCTTGGCTATATAGATACTCCTTGTCTTGAATGTGGTTCTTATGCTGTAGATGCTCATATGTGGTTATTTATTCTGTTTATCTGGTAGTACTCTTTGTATTGACCTAGGCGAAGCATCCTTCCTTTCTTGGTTCGTAGTCTATTTGATTCGAGTGTAGGAGCGTAGGAATTTCTTACATTAAAGCAAACAAAAGTCTTTTCACTCAAAACTCTAGTGCTTCAGCAATCAACAGTATAAAGTCAAGAATACTCAAAGACACCATTATCAGTAGCATTTTTAAAATATAACAAAATTTTGTGCTTCTGTCTTACTACTAACAGGAGGTATCCTTATAAAGTTTAATACAGTCAAAAATAAGGAAGAAATTTACACTAGTACTTATTTTCTTTGACAGTCTGACATTACACTGTTGTTTTAAAAACAAATATAGAAATTATGTTTCAAGTCTTTGTTCCTAGCTGTTTGGTTTAGCTTGTATGTACTTTACTTACCTAAAATATCAGAAAACTCTGCAAAATATTTAACATTCTTGCTTCTTTACAACAAAAATAGAACCTTTTGCCAATGAAGGATTAATATTAACAGAAATAAAGATATCATGAAGTCTTAGAAAAAATACTCTAAAACTGCATATAAACTAACTCACATAGTTGTCTTTAAACTAGTAGTGAATTTGTCTACCTTAATCTATATATTGGATCATGATACTTGKGTTCCATTTTATTTGTAAAGCTTTTGAACCTTCTTTTAGTGCTGAATAAACAAAGCAAGAAAATTGAGAATGAATTTTAAAAATCACTGAATTTCAACCGCATTTGTCTTTTTAAATGCAGTACTTAAAAAAACAGCAGAAGAGCAATAGTGTTTAGAAGGATCTCATAGTTGCCCTGATTTTTTGTTACCTGCAATTAATATAGCTGCTTCTGTCAACTAGAAAACATTTTTCTGTGAAGGTAACCAGTTCTACAGGATATCGGATGCTATTGCTGACACTGTGACTGTTCAGTCTGCATATCAATACTGATTCTCCATTTTGTGAATAAACTGTGCAAATATGAAGACTTTTAACTTCAAAGCTTTATCTTCTGTTCTACATATCATAACTCTTTTTCTCCTTCATTTGTTTTCACTGAGATGTTTTATTATCTCTGCCACACATATGCAGTTCTCACATTAAACAGTGTGGGAGGATATTTATGTCCAGTGTCAAACATGAAAAATATGTCATACTTCCTTGCAATGATAATGTTTGCTTAAAACTTTTTATCCTTCCCAGCAATGACATTACAGACCTTGCGAAGTTTGTGTTTAGATGTGGAACGCTGTTTTATATGCCAGCAGCAGAATTACTTTAATCTTTCAAACTGTTTGTGACAGTCATAACTGTTTTCATCATTCAAAGATCTGTGTATTTAAACAGATGAAAGAGTGATTTACATAAATTGGCRTGAGCCTGCGAAGCACAGATCCTTATTGCTGTGGTACTTGGAGATTTTACAGTTAGACAATAGCCTCAGTCCGTAAGACACCAAATAAGGTGTCCTGGAATGTGATTGTATCCATATGCCTCTAACTAATGCAATATTGACACAGGGAGCTGATTCAAAGAACAAGAGTTTGCTCTGAAATGAACATGTTTCTTCCCATGCTAGCAGAAGAATTACCAGCATCAAAGTTCTGAAAATTGTTAGTTGAAAATACGACTTTTCAGAAATTTTTCAGTCAGTTATTTTTGAGACAGGCGTACATCTGATTGCTATAATCAGTTCCACTGTAATCACAAATTGCTATAAAAATTGAAGGGTTAAATTCCACTAGAATGCAGAATACAAATGTAATTTAGGAGCACTTATAATTAAATGTGCAATAAGTCATCCTCTGTTGGAAGCCAGGGAAAGAATTTCTGAGACCACAGTTCCTTCCAACTTTTTTTTCAGTTGGATTGTCTGTGTTACACTGAATTATGGTGGCTGACCTAAAATCGTTGGCATTACATAACAGAGGAGGATTTCCTATTAATGGCAACTGAGTGACAAAATGAATGTTAGTATCAAAAATGATGATATATGTGATAGTTATAACACGCATATCTAGAATTACTGATACCTTTATTATAATCACTGTTAGCTTGTCTGCAATCTGACATTTTCTTCTTAAATTCTTATCAACATCCATATTTTCTATTCAATTACTGTGGATTTTTTCCAGCACTCATTAAAGGCCTGTAATCAAACTGAATCTTAGGTCATATGTGTTGCATTTCCATAGGTATCCTGTTAGGTTGTTCTTTTCGTGCTTTCCTCTTCTTTACTGTATTGTATTGAATTTCCTGCATGATCTCCAATTTATCTATTTAGTATCTTGTTGTGTCTCACTATTCTCTGCAGCTCCACATTAGAATGCAGCTGGATTTTCTCCATCTCTTCCACGGCACGTCCTGGTCTTATAACATCCTATTTATGCTGCTGTTGAAAGTTATTGTACTAAGAGAATTTAAAAATCCCTCTGCAAGCTTTCCTTGGCAAGAAATCAGGATACTTGCTGATTAATTATTTTAGATTATATTTTCAGTGAGCAAGTTGCTTATATGAATGGAAGAAATTACTGCAAGGAAAGAACAGAGTCACAAATTAGAAGGGATAGAAGAGATTAAGGTCCTTATTTAAGTAGTGAAAGATGTAAACACGCTTTTTCTCAGAAGACTTTCGTAACCACTATCATACTGGTCACTCTCTCCTCGTGTTTGTCCCTGACCTCTGTAATTTCAGATGATACCCTATGGATCAAGTTTGCAAATACCTTTCACTATAGCATTTCCTACTTCTGGTTTGTTGATCATTTTTCTCAACCATGTTTGTTACCTGTGTAGACAATGAATATCCTGTTTTAAAGTTTTTCACAAGGGATTGATACAGGTATGTGTTGCTGAAAATTTGAGCAAGAAAATGCAGCTCTCTGGATTAGGATCTATAATGGTGTAAGCTATAGTTTTCTTTGTGAAACAAATAATAACAGGTGAAGTCTGTACGCCAGACATGAAGTAACCATCAAAAAGAAAATTTTTTTGAAGACATAAAGACAAGTAAATTTGACATCCAAACTTGATGAGTAGGGTCTAGTAGAACCATTTATTCTGAGAACAAAAGCAACCATCACAGTATTCTAGGGGAATTCTGAGACGTTTGAAGCTAGTTAAAAGACAAAGGACCAGGACGCTACTAAACTCTCATAGTTGGAGAATGGCAGAGTAAAAAGATGATCCAGTGTGATTACAATTGCCATATAAGACACATACTCCTAAATCCAAGAAGCATCCCTGATTTCCAAAGGTCTCTTCAGCTTCTCTTGCAAGCTGTACATTCTTTGCTGTGGTATCTTTATGTCTAAATACTTCAGATGCCAGGGCAAGGTATTTAAAATACTTTGCACTGAAATGCAATTTCAGTGACTTTGTCCTGGCTGTTTTGGTCAGCCTTGAAGGCTTACTGCTTATCGAATTATGATCGTATCATTCCCTTGGATTTTCTTGCATTTCTGTATTTTTTACCTTCACAGAGACTAGGCTTCTTCTGAGTCATGTCTGGCATGACCTTTCATGATTGATGTTCAACACTCTGTTCAACGCCACAAATAGCTTTGTTGTGAAGCTTTAAATTCTAGTACAAGTATCCTAATTCCAAGAGTTTTCGTCCTAGTACTGAAACTTAAAAATAATTTATCCAATTTTGGGATCCTAATAAATACCTTTGTTCTGTGTGATTTCCATTCTTATAGGAATGTTTTTTCCTGAGCACTTACAGTGCTTCTATGTGTCAGCGTACCAGAGGAGCAGTCAGTAGGTTTTTTTTCTCTTAATAGATGTATGAATGGAATTGGAACTGTATTTCTGTCAGAGCGTATAAATCAACCCACTCATATTAGTTTCAGGAGTTTTTTAGCTATCTAATCTTTATCCAAAGTCAGCTAGTTTCAAAGTCTAAAAGTAAATAGAACTTCTTTGCAGCTACTGTAGAGCATAATTTGGGATATAAATAATTGTACAAAACGTGTTTAAAGACTTTCATCCTGAAAAGACTAGGCAGAGCCCGAAGATGCCTGCCTGCCGGCGTTGCCGCCTCTGGAATGGAAGGTGGTGGCCGGGAGTTCTGGTGCCGACCCGGGCAAGCAGATCTGACCAGGGCAGGAGGGTAGCCTCGCTGGCCAAGCAGGAGCACGGAAACGCTTATACGCGTGGAAAGGAAAAACTGCTGTATGAAATCTATCTGTTCTGATTGTCTGTAATGTTAGCAGTGCAGTTAATCAGTGTTTTTGACGCGATTCTGCACCTTTAATTTTTGCCCAATGGGCCTGGCCCAGGTTTGACTGAACTCATTTAAGTGACTTAAACTTGAATGGGTGTTGGATACTTACTTGTGTATAAGGTTATTTAAGCTTTCCACATCAAGTACTCCTTCTTTACATGTAATTAGGCAGCTCCTAGGACAAAGAAACTCCAGGCTTGATTAGGAGAACTAACTCTACATTTTTAAATGAAATTATAGTTGGTAAACTTTGGCTTTCCTTTCTTTTAAATGTCAGACATTATCCACTTCAGTGTAATTTCAGGTTGTTTGGGGTTTGATATGAACAATGAACAGAGTAAATTGCCTTAAGATTTAAATTTGCCTTTTAAACTTGAAAATTTCCCAAAATGTTGTATAGTAAGTTGTCCTGTTCAATTTTTGRTGTAAAGAAAATTCTGTCATTATAGATCTTTAAATTCCGAAATATATTATTAATTTTATTCTGCAAACAGTTTTATAAGTCCATTCAAGAGTTTTTTTTTAGTAGAGCAACAAATTAAAAGGAATTGAGTTAATTATGACTGRGTATATCACATTAGAGTGAATTTAGATATGGTGTTGATATGGTTTGTGTAAATTGCCATTTTCAGAAGTGTTTGTATCTTTTAACAGTTGAGATTTAATCAAGTGGTAGTAAAATAAAACTTCAGTGCTATAACTATAACTTTTCTACTAACATTTCAGTGTTTGAATTGTCTCCATCTTTTAGGATTTTACTTCAATGATTCTTTTCATATATTTCTATTCTTTTGTTTCCCTTTTGCAATGGCCTTCTATTATATTGAGTGAAGGTCATTTTCAAGAGCTAAAAGGTAACAATAAGCCGTGAGRTGGCAATAAAAGCCCAAAGGTATGGTGAAAAGAAATTCTGCAGCCATGGCCTTAGCTGCTGCTGCACTCATATTGCCTGATCATRTTACCTAATATTAATATTATCCTCTTTATTTTTACATGAGGAAAAATATAAGCAATAGAAAAACATATACATGCATACGTTATGGGGAAAAACCATCAGGATACTGCAGCATGGAGTCCAGCACAGAAAACAGGCAAATTGTAAAAGAACAAAATAGCATAGGGAGAGGCAATAATAATTATTATTGTTGTTGTTATTTTCCTGGTCTCGGTTATGCTACCACATGATTTTTTTTCTTTGCTGCGCTGTTTTCATTTATTGCTCTCATGATGGTAGTATCTGAGTGCTTTGTAGGAGTGAATTAAGCAGCATGACTAATGTGTGTCATGCATGCTTTACTTTTCCTCTCATCCTTTCCCCATAAGGAAAATTATAGGGCTTTGATTTAGAGATTTWAAAAAACATATATTTTGCTATGTGTTTATTTTAGAGAAGGGAAGCACAGAGAAGTGTTTGCCTTGTACTTGAATGGTTTGGTGTTTCTTGGTTTTTTGGTTTTTGGTTTTTTGTTTTTAAAAAAAGTCCATTAAAAGAATCCTGGCCAAAAAACTTCTTAAAACTTAGTATACTAAAAATGTGTTGCTTACCTCTGTATTTTGTTTGTGGCAAAAAGGAGAAGTATTGCAGGTGCAACTTTGCTTTTGTTCTACATTTTGTTTCAAATTAGAGGTCTTTCAAAAGTCACACTTACCTAATTTTTCCTGCTCAAGGCTAAGTTGTAGAAGGATTTTGAGTTAAAGATAAGAATTGAATTCACTGGTAGTGTGACAACAAATCATAAATATTTGTGATTTTGTAAAAGAGGTTATTTCATTTTGGTTTAGGAAATTATTACACTTATGGTTATGATTTTTTAATCTGACTATCAAGTATTTCTGCATAATATAACTATATAGTCCAACAGAGTTGTTTTTTCTATTAACATGTTCTTTAAGTAGACATTAAATAAGATGTTAAGTCTTTTTAAAAAGACATAGGTGATTTTTGAAGAATATAAGTTATTTTGTCACTATGGTTTTTTTTTCAATAGAATCCTATTTATATTTTGTATTTCCCAAGCTGAATCTTAGGATTTCATATTGAATGTGAGCTTTTATAAACGGGAAGTTCATTGGCTTAGAATTCAGAATTTTCTTAGAATAATTTCTCTCTCTTGTATAAGACACACCATTGTTTTTTCTTAAAAAGGATTCTTCTAAGAATCAAATATTAATTAAGGAATTAAAAAAAAACTTTGTAATATCAATAAGCTTATTAATAGGGTGGAGAAGAAACCGATAATTTTATTTCTGCTATGTTTCAGAATTATTAGACTTTTTTAAATGTCTAATGCCAGCAGTTAGTTTAGACTTTGTTTTCATTTTGGTTTGATTTACCTTTAAATGTGGGTAGCCATGTATTGGCTGATCAGTTTGGGCTTGAGGTTCCCCCCTCCCCGGCATGTCTGTGGGGCAGAGCCGAAGGGGGAAGGTGACTGTCACGCTTCCAAGCAGCACGTTTTTAGAAGGTCAGAATGATTAAACTCTTTCTCAATAAYGTAGTTTTTCTATTCGTGCTTTTTATTGACAGCCTTTGTTTCTTAAAGAACCTTCATTGCTTCTTTTATTTAAACAAAAACGCAGCAAAGAAACAGATGTGTCCCATATAAAATATGCAATAAATCTTGTCTCGCAAATTCTTTGCTCTGAACTTTCTGACAGAAACTGTCAAATATCCACTTTAATTCTGGTATAAAATGCTCACTTTGTGTCATGGCGCCAACCACCATATGCTGGAATAAAGTCAGTAACCAGCAATAAAAAAAGGCAACACGCGCACCTTTGAAACCGTACGAGCAATCAGCGGCGAGAAAGGTCCGTGTAAATCTATGGAGAATTAATCTCAGCTTTGCCACTATCCTGCTGTGCGTTTACAACGAGACTTTGCTCCCGACCACCGCGAGCGGCTTGCTCTGCCGAAGGAGCGTGTCCTAATGAGGGGGAAAGGCGGGAAAACAAAGCCGCGGCCTTGAAGCCCCCTCGGGGCCGCGGCTCCGCCGGGAGAGCGCGTCCCGGCCTGCTCGGACCGGGCGGGCCGCTGCCCACTGCCCCTTGCCGTCCTCTCGCTGCTCCGGCGACGCCGATCTTTCCTCAGCTCAGTCAGCGGGAGCGACTTCAGCTCCGTAAACCGCGGTTGTCCTCCTGCAGGAGCAGGCGGTGCTGTGGCTTCGCTCTCCTAAAACGTCTCAGGCCGCCGGTTTTGCAAGCTTTCCTGAAATTAGCTTCGTTCCGCTGGTGTAATTACCTGTTCTTTACCCCCCAGAGGAGCTGCTGGCTCGCCGCCCAGTTAACGCGGTGTTTTGGTGTTGGCGTCTATCTCGTGTTTCCGAGAAGACCWGGTTCCCGTTGGTGATAACAGCCGTTCATCCTGCCTTCAAACGCATCATCTTTGATTTAAAAATGTGCTGATCCTTAATGTTTTTACTTCTGCTTACAACAGAAGATCGTAGCGACAGTAAATCTGGATGGTTAATTTTCCCAAACACAGAACAGATTGGATTTAACCTTGTTCTGTTGGAAAGGATTAGAACTAATTTTCCAGTTCTGTAAACTGTTTAGATATGTTTAGTCATCTCAAAGAGATTAATCTGCAAAAACACATTTGGAATTAGACCACAACACTATAGGAGTTTATTAAAAAGAAATTAGAACTGTAATATATTTCTATACTGTTTAAGCACTAACAGGCTTTAAAAACTATTTATTCTCTGGAGCCACAAGGATGGGAGGATGAGAGCTTAATTCTGGCTAAACTGCATCTTAATAGAGTGCAGTTCATAATAATTTAATTGGAATAATTTGAAAAAGGTACTGCTGATCCTTGCATTATAATTAATAACTGCAGAATACTGGAAAAATAAGATCAATGTTAGTTCTAATTTGAATGAAACATTGACTTTTTGTACAAGATAACTGAAAAAAAACTTTAATTTGGATATCTACTCTTACAGAATATTGTAAAAGCATCGTATTGAGAAACATAGATACCTGCTGAGARAGCTGAGAAAATATGTATAAAAAGTTCTTTTTTAGTTGTTAGTTCTAATGTTCCAGTAAACTGACCTTTGTCAGTGCGTGTGTATGTACACAAAGGTCTGTACTTTGTATGCTTCCRTAACATAAAAAATACTAAACGTTTTAAAATGCTTAAAATTTTCTTCATATTTAATGTTAATTAGTCCTTGTCTAGTAGTCCTAGTCTACTTGTCTAGTAGTCATGATTACTTATCAGAAAACRTAGTTGAAGCTAACTTTTCAAGACTGCACAGAGACCCTTTATGTGATGGAAACATTTGTACATTTTCATCATTGAATGTGGGTTTCTTAGTTTAAAAACAATTTTTGTACCACTGCAAAGGAAAATAAACTTGTAAGGACTGGTTCAGGGAAGCATGATTAAGACCTCATGGACGCAAGTGTTCTGAAGATTGTTTTGAAAGGTTTTAAGATGTCTATACCAGTATTTAAACCATCTAAAAAAAAATGCATAGCCAAATCCTGTGTTAAAAATGTGGCATTTTCTAATTTAGAGAAGAGGTAAAGGAAACAAAGCTTATGGGATCATACTGACCATTGTTTGTTCCCCTGCCAGTAATTTTTTAATGCACTGGCCAATTTTTACTAAATGTGATGGAGTTAGAGGTCCTAAGATATTAAGCTCTTAAAATCACAATAAAAATACGTGACTAAACGGAGAACTGTGACCCTATTAGCCTTCCAAGGACAGAAAGGCTGAGTCTTGAACTCAGCCCTTATTAAGCATTAATGAATCCACCTGGAAACTAACCCTATTGTGCAGATCCATAGTAGACAAGTTTCATTAGTTCCTTTGCTCCTGGAACTGCTTGTTTAGCTCATACGACTGAAGAAAGATCTGTTGCAGGATGGGGATAGGAGTGTTTGTTTAGGGGGGGKTTGTGTTCTAATAGGATAGAATAGAAAACTGTGTTAACATACAATGAAATACTTAGGTGCAGTTTCCAGGTTGTCTGTTGAATTTCATGAGTTCGTAAAGCCTTCAAATAAAAGGTTAGTGACTAGCTAAAGAACGTTAACCAAATAATACATTTTAGAAAAACTAGCTGCTAAGACTCTGTTTTTATTATTTTTGAAATATAACATTGTTATCAGACCAAAAGCTCCTATGTAAGAGTGATGGCCTCTAGCCATGTTAAATAATCTGTATTCGTATTGGGTATGGAGTTTTCTAATTAGAAATTGAAAACAATCGAAAAGGAAAACATATCACACTATTCTCTCGTTTGCTATGTTTATATATGAAGTTAACTCTTAAGTAATRAGATTTCTTTTGTGTAGAACTAACTCAAAAATAATAGAATGTGGAAATGRCAGGAAATTTAGTCTTTATGATACAGTGATATACAGATACAGCTTGAGAGATACAGGGTTTTTTTGAGTATATTCTTCCTAGAACAGGACACACAGTATTTTCAGGACCTATGCCAAAATTTCTGACACTTCATAATTTACTAAAAACCCTTAAAGTTATTTGGAAAGCCTCTTCAAACTTTGAAGTATAACTCTGAAATTACAGAATTCCTTTTTTCGGTGAGAAAAAAGTTTTCATGTCTGAGAACTTCTGTACCTTCTGTTGTTATATACTTTATTAGGTGGTGTCTTTTCTAGAAGTAAAATGAACAGCCTTGAAATTGTATTTGGTATGTATGAACTATGAAGCTTTCCATTATCCCCATACCCTATGATATCACATTCAAAACTGAATTTCCATGTCTTTAACAATTCAAAAACTCAATTTTCATACTCAATATCTTACTTATTCTTGTCGAGCCATGTTTTCAAAATACAGTATTTTCCAGTTTAATAAATTAAAAAAGGGGGAAAAAAGAAAATAGAGATACCTTTCTTCCATTCTCTGATTTTACATCCTCTTGCATTCATATGTATATTTTCATGAACACTTGTTTATTTGCATATGACATTTGTTAATCTCTTTAAAAGATTCTGTTCATTTGATTTTCATTCCTTTAAAATTCACATTTCAGGAAAGTAGATTCTGGCAAGTGTCAGATACTGAATTATATTTTAGTTTGTAATAGCATCCAAATCGGTCGTAAAACTTGCAATATGTTTACTCAGTGCTTTTGTATGCAGGGCCTTTTTTTTTCTAGCCAGTAAGATAACGCTAATAATAAAAAGATTAAATGAATGTTGGTGATACTTAACACTTTGCTTGAGATAATAGCTGCATGCTTCTAACAGATATACTAAGCAAAAGATTTCTTAAAAGTGAGGTCTATTCAGAAGGTTTATATGGTAACAGACCTACTGAAGCCAAAATCGAGGGAGGCCAAATTCAGTCCTGCTGTTGAGCCTGCTCTTCTTTGTATTACTGTAGTGTCTGGGAGCATAAACCTGTGCCGAATTCTGCACGGAAAACAAAGAACATCTCTACTGGTTTTGATGAGCTCTCTGATCTGCTTACCCATCTAGTAGGCTTTCTTTGAGCATTTTCTTCCAACTTGCTAAGTTCTTGATTAAATAGAACAATTAAGAACAATTTCCTTTGTATGACTGTTGTTTTGGGGGATGGAGATATATATATATATATATTGTACTTTTGCCATAGAGTTTTCTGACTTCAGCTTCTGCTTCCTAGGAATACAAGCAATGGAAAATTTGGATTACAGTTTGGATTTCAGAAAATTTGGATGTCAGTTATCAAATGTTGATAGATCTTCATACTTCTAAAAGGGCCAAGAAGAGTAAGGGGCCGTTGTTGCATATTCTGCTTATTCTGCAACGTCATGGAGTGTGACATTTTGTACTTGGAAAGTGCCAAATAGTTTCTTCCTCAGCCCTTGATTAAGAGACCAGTACCATTTTGTCTTTCCAGGTCATAGGAAGGCTTCTCTTGACACTCTTTTGGCATGTCTGCTTAAGAAGGTTTAGTCTCGACTAATAAGGAGGCTGTGTTCTTGTGAGCACAGGAAATGTTATAGTAGCCTCTTCTCATTGTCCTAAAAGCCTCTGTCCAGAGTCTAAAGTTCAGAGAGGAATTTCAGTAGGGTTTTTTGGTTTTTGTTCTCATTTTTGCGTATGTTTTGCTTGTCAGTGTGTCTAAGATTCTGTCTTAATCTTAACAGCAGTTGGTTGGAAAGTGTCAGTCAGAAAAGACTCCGTCTCCTTCCTTGAAGCAAAAAAATGCAAATAGCTTGTTTTTGATTTTTTTTCCCTTCTCAGAAAAGCTTATAATTTTCCAATCTCTAAATGTTCATGAAGCATACCTTTTTGAACCACGTGAACTCAGCCTTGAAATGTAAAACTAATACTTCTAATTTCTCCATCCTGACAGCTAATTCTCCAAGAATTAATGTGAAGATGCTCTTTCCTCCAGAATGTTTATAAAGCAAAGTTTTAAATCAGATCATTCAGTGTTGAAAATAATGAGATTCTGAAAAATGTGAAAGCTGTAATGTGCATAACTAGATCATTAGACTTATGTGAACCAGCCTTCTTAAATGCATTCATATGTTTAATGTCAGAGAGCAATGACAGTAGTAAGTGTTAAAAGCTTTTATTTGGGAGGTAGATGTAATGTAAGATTTTTGTGCTGTTGCATGTCCCCATTTTTCTTTCTTTGTCCTCTTAGAGCAAGTCATCTCATCATTCTGCTTGCCTCTGTCCAACTTCCAGTCTGTACCAAGATTCAATCTTTTTTTTCCCCTTCATTTTTGGGGGAACTATTTCACAGTAGTCCCTGCATAAAGATCTCGGCTCTGTTGTAATTGGGAGCTGCTATGTGTACATAAAACCTATTACAAATATATTTCTTTTCTGATATGTTCTCAGAATAGTGTTATGCATCCTGGTTCATCTTCCACTAGTAAAGTAAGTTTTGTAAAGTAATCAGGGTTTTTACTATTTCTCTCTAGTACTTTTTCTCTCTTAGAACTGTTTCAGGATCATGGCTGTTCAAATTCSTTTTTTCTCATTTTAGTAAAAGGACAGCCCCAGAACTGTTCCAAATTCGTAAGGTAAATTCATAAGATAATCTTCCATTTACTCCTTTATTCTTTGAGCTAGATTCAGGCACTAGGATATGTGATATTTCCCAGTGACTGGCCTTCTGAGTCTATCTGTCTATACCTGTTCGTGTTATAAAATAATATTCTTATAGCAAATTGGAACTTCGTTTTTTGTAGATACTTCCTTTCCCTTCAAAACTTTTGTCTCTAAATACATACAGAAATTCTTGACTGATCCTGGCTTTCATTCCTATATTCAAAGAAGATATATTGGTTAAGATTATCTGCCTGTCATAAGACTGGATCTGAGAGTCTATTCAGGATATGGACTTAATCAAATCCAAACAGTAAAGCATATTAAGAAACTGCATTTGGACATGAAACCAGACAGTAAATTTTGCATTTGACCATTTCCTGTCATTTTCAATGGTAGTCAAGCTCAGTGACTCAGCCACAGAAAGATGTCTTCTTACAAAATGCAGCATATGAGAAGTTATTTTGAAGGACTTCTACATAATCTGTATGCATGTAATGTAGACCATCTATTTCTACATTATAGAATAATTTGCTGCACTGAAAGTGGATCAGGAGATTGAAGCAGCAGAGGCTGACACCGCTATATTTAATGTATGTGGTTTAGGGATTTTACTTCAGGTTAGATCTGCTCTAGTCTTATCTTCTGAAGTGAATGTCTCCACCTCATGCGTGGTTCAAAGCTGTCTGAAGGATCAAGCATTGTTTTGACCCTTTCGTCCCTATTAAGGATCGGAGAGGACTTGGTGTGGAGCTTCCTGTTTAGTTTCTTCTTAATGGAAATTAGTTTGCAAGCACCGAAACTTCTTTGCAAATCAAACTAAACCGAAGCTCAAGAAATGGAGATAGTGAGGAATTCACTTCAAAACCATCCTACTACGACAACAAATGAAAAAACTAATATCCAGAGTTGCTGTRTTTCATTATTCATTTCTGTCATCCTTTTTTTCAATAGAAGAAATAGTAAATGAAAGTGTCAGGAGGCTATTGCAAAACAAACAAAATGAGATTGTTCTTCATGCTACATGTAGCTCTAGAACACTTGTCAGGGCAATTTTTGGAAGCTAAGAGATTTATAAAAGTTTAAGCAGAGACTGGACAAGTTCATGGAAGAGAATCCAGTGAGAATTACATAGAAGTGGCCTCCAGTGTCCAGTGCAGGAAGTCTCTGAACTGCAAAACTAGGAAGACAGAGAAAACGTTGAGGGAAATGATAATTTGCTTGCCCTGTCCTTTTATTCTTCCTGAGTGTCTGCTTTAGCCTCTGCCACAGAGGCAGTTATAGTTATCACCTAACGAAAACGCTATAACTATGTTTTCTATATTAGTTACTGTGCTCTTGTTAGGAGCAATTATATCAAGAACTTCTATTTCTATTGTAACAGTTTTTGATCTCCTTAAAAACTAGAAAGCGATTATTAATGTAATCATAAACTGTAAATTTTATATCCAGTTCTGCTTTTAACCCTCTTTGCTTTTCCATATGTAGTTAATTCTGTATTATGATGAACTGTCAGAWTTCTGAGTGACATTTTCAATTTCTAATGATGTAAAAATGTTTAGAGCTGTGGAAATCATTACCATAGTGTGAATTAAGTACAGCAGATTAACTTTAGCCAGATGAATTTCTCAGGATCCTGAAACAAATACAATAAATCAAAGGTGCCCTACTTCAATTGTAGCTGTCTTGCCACCAGGATTTGATGTTAAGAAATCAACGGTATAGGATTCATTGTTTTCCTTGCCCAAGGCTCACAAAATTGCTCCTTAATTTTCCATGCTGACATAATCTGAGGAAGTGCCTCCAATGCGTTTGCCCAGTATAAGTATGAGTTAAAAGTAATTTATGTTTTGTTAGCATACAGCGATGTTCTGAAGTAAGCCAATTTTTAAGTGATTTTAACTACCTTGGTACAAGCCTCTGTGTAGGTATCGATTTATCAGTGGCGTTGTCTGTGAGGTCGGTTTATGACTGTATTCCAACCAGTGTAAGCACTCTTGTAGACGGAGCCCCATAGAAATACGGTTCCTTATCTTTTTATCATCACAGAATCTGAATTCTGTCTATATTAATATTTGCACTTACAAAATTGTTCCATTGTGAAATAGGAATAACTTATCCAGTTTAAGGTTTTATTTTGTTTTGTTTCTTTGCATAWATGGTATTCTACTGCAGTTTTTTATGGAATTTTTACTTAGAATTAAGAAGAATTGGTCAACATTTTGAAAAGTAACTAATGCCTTTGAAAGATATAGTGCTTGAGTATACAGCTCAGAAAACATTTTCGGAAGTGCAGGATACCCATTCCTTGAGAATCGAATCCTTTTAAATAGTCCATGTGAGTATTCAGTAACAGAGCTGCTCAGATTCACTAACCATGTTTCAAACACTTGGCTGCTTTTTCAAAAAATCATGTACATACCGTACATTTAAAACTTGGTACATGTGTTTTCACTTTCCAGCTTCCTGAACAAAATGCAATAGCTATATGGAACAGTTGGTGTTAACTATGTTTGATACCTGTTCAGCAATTTACAACTATTTGCATTGCAAAAACAGGTTTAAATTTGTAAGTTTTGGTCCACAACAATAAAGAAACATACGTAAGCTAGTGTTCTGTTTTTAAATTAGAAATTCGAGTTTGATTATTTATTTTTTATTTTGATTAATATTTACTACTGYGTATTGTAGTAATGCRTTTAACATGACTTTTCAAATCTGATACACTTCATTGGTACATTAGAAGTGTTCATTTAGGTAATGTATACAAGAATTAAACAATAATTGAAAATAGTTTATCACTTTATTTTGCTTAGTACACAACCTGTCAAATTTTGAATGCAATAATGTGTAATCCGTGTGATCTCTAAAACATTAAGGCAATAATTCATATCTTGGGAATGTTTTTCGTTGGCAGCTAAAGAAGAACATAAAAAAAAAGAGAGCAGTTTGGAAAATGCACAAAAATGGTAAGTTTTATGCTAGTGTTTTCTAACAGTTTATTTTGGTCAAAGATGTTGTTGATGTTAGGAATTGCATTAAACAGGAAAAAGCATCTGTACTTCAAAGAAGAAATACCATGCTTCCTGAAGATTTCTTATGAAGTCTTCCAGGAAAAAGTTTAATGGATAGCTGATCTATTGGTTTGAGGTTTAATTACTGTCAACATTGAACTGGATACTAGTCTTAAAGAATATTGCAATAACTGATTAACTACTTAGTGTAGTAAAAACATATTCCACTGCCACTGCACCTTTTCGCTGTTTAGGCTGTTGAATGTACATTAAGAAACCAGTGAAATTCTAATCTTTAATTGTCTGACCATCTATGCCTTACTTGTGCCAGAGGAGGAGGCACGCTAGGAAAGAAGTGAGATAAACTGATGGTTTCTAGGCAGATTACAAATGACACAAGTTAATATTTCTAATATTCTTCACCAAATTATTTTGGGGGGGTTAAAGGATTTGCCTTTAACCTTACATATGTTAGCTGTGGAACTGCTATAATTTGGTTGAGGTAATTTTAATTGTCACAGCTTTTAGTTGCTTTTTTGTAAAGCTATGACAAAAGTTTTGTTTGCGTGCAAAAAACAAAAACTACAAGATTTTCTTTAAAATGTCTTTCATTTAAATTTTCTTGTGCTTTCCAGGATATTTTGCTCTCTCTATATAGAATGTAACATATTTTTAAAAATGTTTTTGAAAGTTTGCAAAACAGAACTTTTCTTGCATTGTTGAAGAGCATCCATAAAAAGTAACAGATAACAATATTTTGTCACCTCGAATTAGAAAAAATAGTTTTCTCTATATCTCAACTCTATTGTGATGCCATGCAATAAATGTAGAATTGATTATTGCTTCAGAGTGTATATAGCCATAGAGTAAATTCTTTTTAAAAGCTGATCAATATTTTTTAGTCACTGTCACTAAAGGCGTATCTGTGGTAATTTAGATTTTTTTGTCTGATTTGCAAAATTTGGCCCAGAGTCCGTACACTTACCGAGACACCTATGCCTTCTTAGGGGGTCAAAAAGAGAGGTAGGAACTTCCCAAATGCAATCCAAGTCTCAGGTGGACTATTTCCATCTGCTGCAGCTGATGCCTGAATTGGCTGAACTACGGACTGACGGGTCAGTTGGGGCTTTCCCTCCTAATTTCATCTGTCCAGACTGGCTGGCTGCTTGGCTTTCTACCTACCTAAAAACCTGCTTTCTGAGGCACACTCATTTTCACGTTCTACCTGCTTTGCAGCCCTTCTGAAGCAGAGTAGACCCAACAGGGTATGCAGGCACAGTGAACATAATTTGCAGGTGACTTAAGGAATTAGTTATCTAATACAAACTTCGGGTTTTTCAATTGCTTACTAAATGTTCAGTATTTTAAATTACTGCTAAAAAGATCGGTTGCTTTTGAAAGTCATGCCAAGACAGCTGTCTTAGAARTGCTTTCCGAGGTTTGGGATGGAGAAGGGCTGAGTAAGGAAGAAGAGTGCTTGACTTTATCACGGTTACTGTTTTGCGAAGCAAATCTGAGAAGAGAATTTCTCATCCTAATATTCCTGGCTCAGCTATCCTAGTCAAGGGTATGAATAGCYGAGAGCTATTTGGCCCAAATTAATGTAATGGGACTGAAAGTCACCTTAACTCTACCCAGTAGTGATAAACTGTTTTAACCATACAATGGCATTTCAGTATTTTTAGCCATTCTAGTATTTTAAGTATTTGAAATCCCAAAATACATTACACTAATATTTAAAGCCACATTAGCATTTTATTTTTTATTTATTTATTTTCTCCTTGTGTTGTCACTACAGGACAGAGTTAAAACCCCTCAACTGTGAATGTTACGGGCTCATTTCTGTTTCTTTGTGCAGTAGTTACATCTTTGTGATTCCTTTACCATGAATTACTGATTAACATGCTTCCAACAATAACTACCTTGAAGCATCTGGAGCAATTTTCTTGATTTTTTTTTTAATTAAAATAGTCTCATACAAACAATATGCAAGAAATGTAAAGGTTAATATATGTGAAGATTTCAATAACTTTATTGTATTAATAGGTTACCTTAAATGATTTTAAATGTCAACAATATCTGATATTCTCCAGGATGTCCAAGAATTTCTATCCAACTTCATAACAAAAAAAATGGAGCATATTGGCTAGTCCACCTAAATTCTAAGTTGCTTTACTTTGATTTTATGCTTTTATCTTGCCAGGATAAATTCTATGTTTTTGGACGGCTGCTTTGTATTCTTCAAGCCTAACAAAAACTTTGAATCTCAGTTTAAGGCAAAAATCCTTCTCCCTAACCTGAGCATTTCCATATGAAAACATACAATGTGTACGGTGCAAATTCATATACCAGGGAAGAAAGAAGTACTTGCTCAAGCTGAATCTGTTGCTTAGGCAACATCTGTTGCATAATTTGGAGACCGGATACAGTTTTTTAAAACATCTCTTATTTTATTTTCAAGATATATGCTTTCTGTGTTCTGATTTAGGACCTATACACAGCTATAAAAAAGAATGTGATTTTCTTTTGCCTAGATTGAGTGTATATTTCAATGGAAAAAAAAAGAATTATTTTGAAATATGCTGTTATCTTTCCTTTTAAGTTATTGTCTTATTTTTAGTAAGTCTCACCAGATCTTACAAAATCAATGCATCCACTTTGCAGAGAAAAGTGATTCAGCCTTCACAAAAGCGAACTTTTTATTTTTCAGATCAGTTTTCACATACCTATGGTCATATAAGTCATTTTAGTTTATCTCTGCAAAGCAATATCATAACGGCTAAAAGCATAAAGTACCTTCTGTAATAAAAGACTATTTTGAAAATAGTTTTATAAGCATTCTGCAGGTATAGTAAAGAATAAAAGCTTTACAAATTGGCAAGGTACTCTCATAAGATTAATTGCTATTATCTGCTTATTGACACACCTGGGAGGAGATAATTTACTTTCAGTAAAAACCCACAAACTGGCTATTGGCACCGTCTGAGATTCTATCACTGCTACACAGATCTCTTTCTAACTACTTATGAGGTGTCTTTAACTAAAGCTGGTGATTTTTCCCTGACTTAGCATATGACTCTTCGGTAGTCCTTCAGTAAAGGTAAGTGGCAAAATAAGATCTTTACAGAGTGCTATAGAATAAAATTAAAGAAATAATTAGAATATAGCATTTTTCAAAATACAGTAAATTAATTTTTCTCAATAAAATTGAACGCGCCGAATTTGCCTGGGTGGCATGTGCCTATGATGTCCTATGCATCCATAACCAACAGTTCTCCTCCTGGGAATGAGTTAGGTGTTGGAAGGTTAGTTACACTCAGCATGAATTGCTGCTATGATTTTCAAGGCTGAGGGTAAGTTATGGTAATTACGAGTCTTGACTACTGACTCAGGAACCAGCCCGCAAGGGAGCTCTTTCCCCAGTGGGCTTATGTGTTGACAGTCTTTTTTCCCTCCCCTAGCTTTGAAGAAACAGTAGGATACTTTGGGATAAAGCCAAAGCCTGGTGAGAAGGAGATCACGCCAAACTATGTTTTCACGGTGTGGTACGAGTTCTGCAGTGACTTCAAGACCATTTGGAAACGAGAGAGCAAAAGCATTTCCAAGGAAAGGTAAGGTTCTAATAAAGTCATTAATACCATTTTAGATGTCTGGGAAACTGTTCCTTCTCAAACCCAACAAATTATACTCCTATATTTCACAGGCGTCATTGTTTTCTTTCAGATCTAATGGACATCAAGGAAAGATTATTCCCTCAGGGTGCGTAGGAAAATTCACCAAAGGCATGCTGTCCCCACAAAAAGATAAACACATATAATCTGATAAATTACACTTTTGTAACCCCTTCCAATTACTAGCTAGTAAAATGAAAGGGGAGCTGTGCTAATTTGTAACAGATTGCTTCTCTGTGCATTTTCATGTTGAACTAGCCTAAATGAGGCGATATTGCTGTCGCAGACAGTACAGACAAATAAAAGTGAATGCTTTTCCAGTTAATATACTGCACTTGCATCAAAGGGAAGCCCCAGAGATTCAGGCTACACTTAGCGCAGTGTCGAAACCCCACACTGAATTTACAGCACTGCTTCTGACTTTTGATATCCTGCTGAGGACATCAAACTACATGCCGCTAGATCTCACCACACTCCCCTGATTTTATTAGTTTGAGTGAAAAAATAAAATATAAAACCTTCAATTATTTGCTTGATTTTTTAAAAAAAAGAAGCTAAAAATCTTTTACAAAGAGAAAATGATTCCATTACAAGCACAGCATGCTCACCGTATCTCACTCCATTTGAAAAGACAAAATGGGTGGTAATGTAGTCATGCTTTGGAAAAAAAATTGATTAATCACTTTCAGTGTGAAATAGAAATCCAGGTGTATATTCCAAATTGACATGAGTTTAACAGAAAACTTAAAAGGTATCAGCAAATGTAGTAAACTCACACTTACGTTCTCCTTTTGCTCTCAGAAGGAATTTTAGATTGATGTAAAAGCACACTTTTAGAGGACAAGATGTAGAAAGTATAAATTTTGAAACTGTCAACCTTATGAGCCTTGTTTTACAGATATTCTAGATTTTAAACAGTTAAAAATCATAGCTTTTTGCATCATGTATATTATGATTAATTGATTTTAGAAGCTGACAACTGTGAGCATTTACAGAGAATCTTTTATTTTCCTTCTGCCTTGTTCAATGTAATATGGATTATGGATTGAGCAGATTGATACAATCATGCTCAAGGATCATCTCAGGAAAATAATTTCTGCTGATTCATAATTTACCATTTTCATTCCATACAGTTATGAGGACTAAATATTCAAGAGAAGATCTAGACCATGCACCCATTCCTTTTTCATTTATGTCATTACTACCTTGCTGATGGCATACAATGATCCCTTCAAAGAAACTGATTTTAACTGCTGTGTAAAGATTTTAACACTACATTGAGACTCATAGCAAGAAACTTTGAGAAGTTTTGTTGATATATTAAGAAATCTTTTTTTAAGTGAATGGCTATTTTCTGTGCTTTGCACAGAAGGGTGAGGTGAGAATTTCTCATTGTTTAATAAATCTGTAACTAGCATATAAAAATAAAAATATAGTGCAAATATTTGATCAGTTCCTTTAAATATATTTAGTCCTATTCATAAATGTAATGCAATACCAGTAGAATACAGAACACCACCTACTATGTTTCTTCGAAGTGCTGACATTTTCTGGATTATGTAGACTCTTTTTCAGAGTTCACTTCAAATTATTTTCACAGTTTCATTAATCTTGAAAGGACAATTTGTTGTCCTTTGCATTTGAATTCTGGGTGATTCATCAAGACAATGAGCTRCTGAAATGAGGAGCCTTGTGTAATAACTAAATTAGAATGACAGAAGAACTTTTTTCATCATCCTAAAATGTTCTGCAATGTGCTGCTGAAAAGAAGAGCCTCATGAAACAACTAAATTAAAACGACAGAAAAACTATTTTCRTCATCTGAAAATGTCTTGTAAAGTCATGATCCTTTAAGGGTTCTGTTCTACAAAGTGCGAGACTGGCACTTGACTAACTACTGTCCAAAAAAGTCTGAAAGAAACCTAGGAGTCATTGTGCTCATTGGTAACTAAAAACCCTAGTATGAGAGGAATGGACAGCTGTCTTCCATAGCTGGGTGCAGCTAATTAATTGGATGCACTATTTGTTTTGCATTTTTAGAAATTGTAATTAAAAAAAATATGTTTATCATCAACCATTCCTTTTGTTTGGAAGGAAATTTTAAATTGGAAGAATTGGCAGTGTGGGTCAATATTTTCAAGCTTGGCTGTCAAATCGGTCTAGCCTTCAAAGCTCAGGAGGAGCTGCAGGAACTTAACCGTAAAATGTCACTGAATTAGGCTAGTCATGTACATAGCTAAATAGGGATTTAATTGTTTAGATTTACATGAAAATGTTCATATTGGGTTATATTTTGTGTCTCATCAAAAATGGCTCGGAAAGTTCAATATGTAATTGCAATACACAGAATTACCATTGATGTGCCAAGCCAAATGTATCATTAGAAATATATTAGCTTAAAATCAGTAATGGCAAGACAGTCAAAAAAGATCTCAGATTCAGAAATTAAAATGTTATACAGAAAACTAACTACTTTGGATTGCATAAAATCTCTAAATTTCAGGAAGAAGGAGGCCACTACCACCTTTAACTAAATGACAACCTCAGCTGCAAGAGCTTGTTTTGTCTGAAAACTATTTGGCTTCTAAATGTAACAAAACTGTAGAAATCTAATTAGATTTCTATGAGACTTTTCCTTAAAGTAAAGGAAACACTTTAATTGGGCTGCCCTATACTTAACCTACCATGAAAATAAATTAGCTGCCTGCAAAATATAGTAGAATCATTGTCTTTTTCCTGGACAAAATTTGCACATCATTTAGGAATGCAAGACAGAGTTACAGGCAAGCAACAAACCTAGATAGATATAATAAATGGCTGTAGAGATAAAATGAAAACAATTTTGCAAAACCATATTCCTGATAGAAATATGATGGTAGTTTTCCTTCCAGTGCCATATTTCCTTCTATATAAGAATGTAACTATAATACATAAAACTTGCTTTGAAGATTACCTCTTCATTACTSCCAAAGAGTTCCATGTAAATGCACCATAATACTCACCACATGTTGGAGGCATGTGAGATTTTGTGCTGCCTATAGATCCATTTTTGGTTTTGGCACCTTTTTAATTTGTACATCTGTGTGTCCAGGTGCATCAGCTATTCTTTTTGCTTTCTTCTGTTATAAAATTTTGAGATGCTAACCAAACTGAAGTCTAAAACAAAGATAGATTTTTCTGGTAATGAGGCGCGTATCCCATGGTATATTACATATAATTCCACTCTCATTTCCTTTCTGGGGACTGTTACTTTTTTGAGTGGGCATACCTATGATTTCAGAATCAATTTAAATGTATGTTAACAAAAATTTATAGGCATTAAATATATATGCATAGTTATGTATGTGCCTATTAAAGTATATATTCAAAATCTGTTAAAATGTAATTTTAAAGTGTATCCTAACAAAGTCTGAATTTAGGAAAAAAGTGTAAATGTTGGAAAAATTCCAGTAGTTTGCAGTGAGTATTTTCCTCACAACATGTGATTGTATGTGTCAGAAAAGCAATCTGACAAAAATTATCATTATGTGCTAAGGGGCTTACTCTTTACGCTGCAAAGATAAGATTGATGCAATAGTCACTGTACTGGATTAAGTCATCTCTTTCAGACTGAACATAAATAAAAAATTTTATAGCTAAGAAACAGAAATCAGAAGAGAAAAAGAGAACCTAAGATTGTCTCAACAGTTAGAGAAGACATAATCATTATTTAATCAACAGAATTATACAGTCCATATTCAGCATAGCGAAAGCATGTTCTTTTTTCTAATACCTTTTTTCTTGGATTCCATCTCTGGCAAAAAATTTATTGATGGTCTCACCTTAATCTTGTTGTGACTTTTTACTGACTTATTAGCCACAAAGGCAAGAAAAGCTTTGAACGCAGAAACTCTGAACGTAGCAGTGTGAGTAGCTAGTGGTAAACAGGAAGGTATCCTAAATATTCTAAAATTATCCTAAAAATAATAAACACATGGAGAAGTCCTCAGTTACTTTTTGTTGTTAAGAGTAAGTTGGTGTTGGCTTTAGCTTTGTACTTAACTCTTCCATTTTTGGTGTTAATTTACTATATACAGAATAAGTTGTGTTGGTTGCTCTCTATTTGTGCAAGTGTAAGTTTGAGGAGGTTTTGTTTGTAATAGCACATGTCATAAGAAATACTCTGTAAATAGCAAAACCTCTTAGCAGTGCTAGTTGATACAGTATTTAAGTCAGATTTTTTAAATAATATGTAATTAAAAGAAGCTGTGTTGCTCTCTTGCACATAATAAATGAATAAAAACTGACAGAAACACCAGAGAAGAAGTAATGAACTAAATTTTCATTTTCAGTATTATAGTAAGGGAGGTAGAGAAGTAATCTTCAGTTCAAGAAGATATATCAGTTTTAGAAGACCAGATTTATTTTATAGTTTAATTTCAAAATTAAATACCTTCAACTGTATTTTGCAAAAACGGCAAAATCTAACATAAAGTGGTGCTTTGTTTTGTAGTGCCAGGAACACTTACAACGTTTTTAACTCATATCCTTTCTATCTAATCACGGTACCTGTGGTGGTTCTCTCCACACCCATGTAACCTCATGAAAGGGAATGGAGAAGTTACTGAAAAGTATGCAAATATAGTACACAGGTACTTAGAATAAGAAAATGCTTAATCTAGATGAAACTTCAGTGACTTTTTGAATGGAAATTAATTACTCAATTTGGAATTTTTGCGAGACCTATAAAATTGAACTGTTCTGTTATTCTTTAGAAAATGAAATAAAAAATAGAAAACTACCAAAAATCCTAAGGCACTAGAGTGAAAACCAAGCAATTAAGTTTTACCACATATCTGAAGACAGCAGCTAGAACCTGAGTAGAAATGCTGGCATTAAACTCTGTGGCTGTATGACTGAAAGTGAGGATGGTACTAATGGTTGTACTTATAGGTCTGCCTATTATGTATATATGCTTTCAATGGGAA
Organism: Rhea americana; assembly: GCF_003343005.1. Taxonomy (NCBI): domain Eukaryota; kingdom Metazoa; phylum Chordata; class Aves; order Rheiformes; family Rheidae; genus Rhea; species Rhea americana. The sequence continues at coordinate 1,062,591 of NW_028186363.1, read as the reverse complement.
AGTAATTAAATTTATTGGTTTTGATAATATGTGTGACATACATGGCTACGCTGTGGTTTTGGTGTAACCTCCTATAGTATCCCACAGATGGTTAAAATCTTGCCTGCAGCCTTTAAACCGTACAAATAATTCATTCATAATTTTTGTTGGTGCTGTTTAGATAGTTGACATTTGATTAATCTAATGCATTGTATGACCACTGTGGTAAGGTTCATTCCTGCCGTGTGTATTCACAATAGTTTTGGAATCTGGCTTTCTCGCTTTGAAGTGATAGTTAAACTAAATATTATCGAGCAATGTGGAAATCTATGGCACCACCTCTCTATATTTTCCCTTCAAAGAGAAAAATGCTAAGCGGTCTCCTCTCAGTATGAGGGTAGCCATATCCTTTCTCTGCTTTGCTTCTCTTTTGCCCATTTTTATTACCTCTGGCCTCTAAATTTGCATCTTTTGGATATCATTTATATGTTATCTAAGACAGTGAACAAAAAACAGGGTGAGTGTCCAACCTTGCAGCTGTTTTGATCTGCTTATAGATACAGTGGAACGCACTGTATCGAGCTTTAGTCAAATACTCCAAAAAAGGGTGTCATCCAGTTATCATAGAATCCACTTATACGATCTAAAATCAAAAAAGGTGAATGTGACAAGTACTGTTTGATTAGTATGATAATAAACTACTSGTCTAACAAGTGGCAAATTAACATCATACGGTAAGTGAAGTTTTAAGGAAAGATTTGAAATATGACCATTAGGTGACGACAGATTTGTGCTGGGAGTTCCTTGCATACATAGTTCCAGTGTGGGGAAAAGACAGTATGTTTGTAAGAACATTTGAWAAATGAGCCCTAAAAGCTGGCATTGTTACCAGGCTGGAGGCCAATAGTTCAGTGATATTGAAAAGCTTTTGGGCTGAAGTAAGTTGTGATAGAGTGAGGGAAGAGAAGGAGAAAAAAAAGTGATRATATGATGGAAAGGATGAGTTCTGTGTTCCTACAGTTGCATTTTGAGTAGATTTTGGGTGGCCAGTGTAGCCTTTGTCTATACCAAAAAAGTAGCATTCTGTTTATCCTGACCAAGGACTTTAGAGCGTGGTCTGTGCCAGCTCACACCTTCTCTGACTCAAAGGGAAAGCATGAGTGAAAATGATCCTAAGTTTATCAGTTTACTTCCTAGTTTAACAATATCTTTTCCTGTAAGAGGGAARAGTATTTTCATGAGCTTGTTAAGGAAACTTTAAAAAGTACAAGCTTATATGTGGATTTTGTTTCTGTTTCCTCAGTTACAAAATAAAAATAATTGACTGTATTTTCATCTGATGTTAGAGGGCTGACTTGTATCTGGTTTACAGAGGGAGTCAACACCTGCCCCTGAGAGGCAGGCAAAAGCAGATGATAATCCCATTGATTATAGTAGAGATCCAGGTATAGTGTTCAAATCATAATTCTCCTCTTTAAAAAATCAGTTTTGATCAGTTCATTCAATTTTKTTTTCCATAGTGTGTGTTAATGTACAGTAACACTTGGTGTTACGTTTGGCACCACATCTCCTGCATTCATTAGGATATATTGACCTCTGGCTCACTGCTGAGTGAGAATAATGTTTCTTTTGAACACATCCATGTTGCAGCTGGTCAGATTTCATGGTTTAACAAACCTGMATTCCTTAACTTCACTTTTTTTTTTATCATAAACACGCTGCAGCACCAAAAAGTATTAATCCTTATTGTCTTGGAATGGGAAGTAGCTGTGCCATTCACTGGTTAATGCTGCCTAAAACACAGTGTGTGAGAAATATCTATGATTTCATTGCTTCYTCTACTGAAAAGATTTTAAACCATGCATTTTTAAAAAGCATGGCAGAGGCCTCCACTGAGATGACCCTGACAGAAATAAATCTTCAGCTGTTTTCTGTAAAGTCATTCTTATTTTCTCTGTGCAAAAAAAAAAGATTGATTTTCAATGTTGTAATTATTTGCACTTAGACTAGTCTRTCTCTTGAGCTACACAGTCTCTAAGCTATTTATGGAAGATAAAATTATTACCTTTATTATTGACATACCCTGTCAGCCTAAGAAGGATCCATAGCCTTGTTATAATACTGAACAAAGACTATTTGAACTTTTGTAAATATTTCCAAATGCTGGAGAAAGAGGGAACACATCAGTTTTCTAAATCAGCACCTTCATGCCCTCTCCTTGGATGACGTGGTCAGCTGCTCTCCTGTCCTTATTGGGCTTTTTTGTCCTCTCCACTGCTGTGTTAMTGTCCTTGCTAATTTTTTTTTCTGTTTTATTGCTCATTTCTATCCTTTCTTGCCTTTCTATTTTACATCTATTTCTGTTGACTTTTCTATTCCCCTTTCTTTCTTCTTGATTTCACATCTGTTAACTTCAGTCCCAGTTTCTCTTCCCTGAGTTCTCTGAAAGTTAGGTAGACTAGTGTGTCCATCCATACCATTGTACACTGATATAAAAGGAAAAAAAAAATCTTTTCCTTGAGTCAGTTCCTTTGCACGTCTCCAAACTCCCTTCTGTGGCCGTGCCACTCTAAATGAACAGTTCCTGTGAACTCCTTCCATATACATTAGCTCCCAGAGCAAAAACTCAGAAGAAACGGGTACAGCGTGGCTGGTGGGACGCTTGGTCCATACTGTTCAGCCTTTGCCTGCAAGTTGCAAACYGTGAAACTCAGGGCTGGATGCTGCTGCTGTTCATTCCAGGATCAGGCTCTTGAGAAGGATACCACTGTCATGCTAAATGTGAATATTAATTGAATTATTCTAAATCTAAGACCTAATCAGTCGCTGTTATCTTACCAGCTGGTTATTGCACTGTATTAATGATTTCTTTGCTTCTTAAGAAGCCATTTCACTAGGAAAGACTCTGCATCCTCTCCCAGCTGGTGTCTCATTTAATATTCGTCCAACAAATGAGATCAAGCAAGATGCAGTAAGCATTTTAAGCCCTTATTTTGCAAAACTCAGCACCTATTAATGCACTAGTTAGTCTAGTAAATCTACAATAAATGCTTTAGTAATGTTTTTGAATTATTCTTAAGCTATTTTGTTGGCCATTATACTGAACACAAGACTTCCGTGCATTTCCCATGTTCTCAGAAATTCTTTTCCTTTTCACCTGGTTTCTATAAAGTATACAATATTAAAATTGGCCACCTTCATTAGTATCTAATATAACTGTAGTTACTCTTAAGGAAGAAGAGAAATTTAAAAGAATTACACATTTGTTTAATTTACATTTGGACATTCTGTCACTTACCTTTTTTTTTTTTTTTTTTTTTTTTTTTCTATAAATAGATTTTAACAAGTAATTGCTGAACATTTAACAACAGCCAAGGAAGTTTATGCTTTTGTGGAAAGAAGTTCAACAATTTAAGTCTATATAAATTCTCGTAAGCTACATCTTAAATACCTTTTAGAACACATTTAATAGTTTATTTGAAGTTAGTTAATAATGATATGTTGTGTGTTGTATCTGCAGATTGGTTAGTAACAATGTATGGATCTGACAGAATGRCATAAGATAATAAAGAACTTAGTTCTATCATTTTAAATGTGCTTTTTTGTAGTTTTGCTCTTCCTATGCTATATTCATCTCTAGACCTYGCTTCTAATTTTTGGTATTTCACTTAAAAGCTTTTCAAAGTTCTGATAGTATTTGCTGTGCTCAAATGGCAATATCGCTTCTATCTGCACTAAAGAAAAGTGGTAGAAAAAAGACAACAAACAGAAAAGAGGCATGGCTTAGGTGAATTAAGTTTGTCAAGTCACTAGTTAATCGTTCTTTTATGCATAAAGTGTGTGACTCGATTTTACTTGTCTGTTTGAGTAGCAGACTATCAACTGGGCACATACTCCACTTTAAATGAGGACAAAGAATATTGYGTGAGTTTGTACGTTTTGGCGGGAGGCTATCATAACATTTCATGGACAATCAAAGTTAATTTTTTTCATGAAAATGAAATAATGGAAAGTAGTAAAGAGTTTCATTTTCAATTATGTACTTCTGTTTCTGGGAATGCCTGCTAATCTTATCAGTCACATGTTAGCAAAGTGATTTTTTTTCCCCCTAGCAGACCAAAGTGCAATATATAATTAGTCTGTCATTTCTATGAGCCAAATATCACATGATTCAAATCATGTTGTTATTTTGTATTCCAAACTATGCATTTTRTTTAAAAATTCTAATAGGTTTCCTGGAAGTTGTGCAACTACRGAATAAAATACACAGATCAAAGCTAGGCCTCAATCAGTGAAGTGCATAATGTTCTTTTTAAGTGTAAAAGTTTATAATCCTAGAATATTCCCTTCAGATGAAAATGCGGACTCTGAATGTTTGAAAACTATTTGGAAAACAGACCTATGGCTAAAGAGAAAGTGATTGAAAATAAATTGTGATCAAAATAGGGGAGAAAACTTGTGGATAGTACTAAATAAACTGCAGATATTTTTAAAACTATACAGAAGAATAATTTCATGTTCATGTATTTGAGGGTGTATTTATAGCTTGAACCAATGTAGTGGATAAACAGWGGAGGAAATAAGATTTCTAAAATGTAATGTTGCTGTTTCCTTCTGTTCTTAAGCACTRGAAAGCAAGAAATCACAAACACCATTAACTACCCAATAGAAGCTTCAAAAATGCCTGGCTTGGATGAGGAATATTAGGCKCCGGTGCTGAATACTGATAAGCACAAAAATGAATTTATGAAACTGTTTTGTATTTTTAAAAAGATGTACAGAATCTAATTTGCTGCTAGTGTTACAGTAAGGAAGGAAGCACACATCAGTAATTGCAGCTATAATCCACATTCCTTTTTTGCTTTTCTTYCAAAATTCCTCAAAAATTGAGTGTGTCAAGAGCAGTTTGAACTGGACATGGTATTTTAAATACCTTTTGACTAGCCACAGCATAATTATTTCTACTAGTGGAAAAATTAAATTAGAGAAGAAAGTAGAATTTGTCAGTTGAARAGTGCCAAGAAATGCACTGTTTATAGGAAAAGACTAATTTGATGTGCATTAGTGAAAATTGGATTGCTGAGTTTCATTTGCTTGTTTGCTAACAGAAATCCACTTGCAGATTCTTTCCCGCTGCATTTCCTATATGGAAGTATAAGCTAGATGTCCTTAGCATCAACATTTTAAAAGCACTGGTAGCTGGACAGATCCTATCTTAGAGTGCCAAGAATTTTCCTTCTTTTTTATCACTGTATTTMGGACATAATTTCTCCTGCCCTCTCTTCTGAACGTAAGAGAAAAAAGCAAAGTCCATTTCTGTTAAACTCTGTTCTCCTTTTCCTTCTGCTTGAATTTCTGGTTGGGTTCTCCGTGTTAAATCCCAACTGAAACAAGGGTTCTGCCTGCAAGATCCTAAGAGTAAAAGGCAAGTATAGAGGAATCAGATCAATTTTCTTCTTTCCCCTTATCTCAATAATACTTTTAGTAAATTGGTCTGTAGCTGCCCTCAACACTATTTTARTTGTCTGTAGGCAAGAACCTCTCCCTAATTTGCCTTTCCTCAATCCCCACATCACTTAGGTGGGTCTATCCTTACATCTAAAGGAGCAGAGAAAACATTAAAGAAAAACTGACATTTCAAGGTTTTCAGAGGATATGTAATATATAGCCTGGCAAACAATTAATATAATGTCCAGAAAAATACTAATTAGGCATAATGAAAGATAGTATGGTGTAATCAAATCAACCTAAAATAGTCTATTCTCTGTATAGGAAGGATCTAGCCATCTAGATTCTGATTTTTAAGAGAAGTGTCCTCTTGCTTTCATACTGCGGCTGTTTTCATTTCATTTCAAAGACATTCTGTAAAACGTAGGTCCTGCAAGAAGAACGGAATGAGAGAACTCTCTTGCCTGGTGAGATTTTCAGTGASCAGTACAGACAGACTGTCATTAGCTTTTGATTTTCACCTTAGTTAAAAAAAAAGTATTCTGATCTACTTTTAATACATTATTAAGTRCCTTTGAATAGTAATTAACAGTTCCTTAAGCTAATGTGCCTGAAGAAGGCAGTGGAAATGATTCTTGCAGGTATAAGCATATACCAATCAGAGGTAGAACAATTTTAATTTCTTTGAATCTAATAATGTCTTCTGTGTGTATCTTGTTTCAGAATTAAAGTGGCTCAGCAATCAGTAAGCAAGTTAACTGCAGAGAAGAAAGTTGAAACAAAGAAAATCAATCCTACAGCTAGCCTGGTATGATGTATTTCTGAGCATGACATTTGATGTTATTTGTTACAGTATTCTGGTCATTCAGAATTACGGTGATTTTTCCATTCTTGTTGAACTGTGGTGTAGTATGCTTCAGCAGTTTGAGTGTAGCAGATTAATATTCTTCCCAAAGAAAAATCTTTAAACTTACACSTACAATAATTCATCGATTAGGTTCAAAACTTAGCTTAGTTGTGGGCAAGCATGTCTCTGCTAGTTTAGATAACAAGATATGAGAAGAGCTGCTGTTCTGTTTTCTTCCCTTCTGCAACTAAAGTCTCGTGTATTTTCTTCCATGCYATTTAGTACATTGAGGCTCATTTTATAAATTTGTCCCATGTCCAGGTTTCTTATTTTCTTCAAAATCTTACAAAAATTGTTTGTTCTGTTGAGCAATGGCAGAAGGGATTAAATTCAACTTTATTCCTTGCTGTTCCCCAGATTTTTTTGATAAGACACTAAAGGAGGACTAATAATTTACACTACATTTCCTTTTTAATTCAAATTTTTTTGAATTAAAGAAAAGTCTAATATGGTATGACTAGTTTTGTACTTCTCAGTATTCCAGACCACATGCTGATGGCAACCTGAGAACAGATGGAAAACTAGAGAAAAGAATGATAATAAAACTCTTATTTTTCTTAAACAACAGAAAGAAAGACTACGTCAGAAGGAAGCCAGTGTGACCACCAACTGAAAGAAGACAAATGAAAATGATGAGTGTGACTTAATACCTTGCATGATGCTTTACTATGCCCATTCCCGAGGGAGCACCTTATGTTAGATGCTGAATTCTACTTTGCTGATCTGTTCCAAGACAATCCATTAATGATATTTGAGTTCCTTCAAAGGGGTTTGTATGTTCAGTAGAGAGAGTTCTCKTAGAAGTTGTTTACATGTGAATTCTAGAACGATTTTCTGTAACTCTTCCTTACATTGCTTAAAATGTATCTATTTTTAATGGTTATTTGAAGTACTCTATGCCTAATGCATTAATATGGAAGAGCTAATATCAGAATTTTGGATGCTGAGTTAAGCAATGACTAACAACCTGTAAGTTATTTACAGAGGCTTTGTGTAGATTATAGGAAATATGCCATTCAGCTCACAAGAGACTATTACACCGTATTTTTGTTACTTCAGTAGTAACTGAGGTAAAACAGATTGAGGCTAAATAATTTTATAGTATCTAAGTATTGGATGCATCTTTCTAAAACTGATTAAATGTAATAATAGATATATTCTGTATTTTACTATAAGTATTTTTATAGAAACCTCAGCTTATGTCAGACATTGAAATGGAAACAATATTTTGCACATGAAAGAAATAGTTTCAAATTCTATAGTTGTATGATTGAAGGCATAACTGATTCATTACTTTTATGGTTTTGACCTAACATTTCCTACATTCTGAACTCCAAAGGAAAAATGATAAAAACATATACTTTTATTTCAGTGTGTATTGAAACTATCAACTCCATAAAATAATGTGTTTATTAGTCATTTTTCATTGAACTAATAGAATAATATATCTCCCTAAAGTCATACATTCACCATTACATCTTGAGCTTTCAATTCTATTGACAGCTTTCTTTTAAACAATTAATATCTCACTCTAGAACATATTTTGCAGCCTACTRTTGTCTCCCTGGTTTTGTATGAATTAAGTGTCAAGAAAGAAATAAATGAATCTTGCTGTCATCTTGGAACATTATAACTATTGCATGTAAAGTAACATTTAGATCCTGAAAAAACTAGAGAATATCCACTGTTACTTGCAGATTTTTACTGCAGGATTCAGATGCAAGGAGATGTCCTGCAGCAGGAATTAGTTTAAGGTAAAACAGAAAAGTGACTCAAATACAAATACAGTAATGCCCTATAAGTAGGAACAACAAACTGGAGAAAACAGGCTTCTGATTGCTGTTCATAAGGAAGAAATTTCCTTTCTTGAGATAAAGGTGTCTGAATTTTGTGAGTAATAGAGAAGTTAGGTAAAGCAAAAAAGTATGAAAAAAAAAACAAAATGGGGTGAAGGCATTAATGCTTTGCTTTAGTAGATGAAGAGAATATACATCAAAGAAACATTATGGGTTATCCACATAGCAAATTAGAGAATCTGTGATGAAATGTAGAGTAAAGTCGGCACTAGAAGTATATGCTTATTAAAGAAAATCACRGAAAATTGTGATTGGAGACCCCATTCATGAATATAACTTGAAAATTTCATATGTTGCAGGTTTCTTAAATAATTCTGTCTGTCATTCCTGCATAAATAAAAATAAGGGAATCAAGTTTTCCCTGTGTATTTTGGAGTTTCTAGCTGCTACAGAAACACTTGACATTTGTAAATRTAATTCATATGAAAGCAGTCAATAGTAGACCAGCAAAGATAAACTAATTTGTAGTTTGATTTTTGTTTTTCATGATTAATGAAGATATTTGTGGAAAAAGTTTGCTAGGTGTTTTCACTGAARAAAAGTGAATTCCAAAGATCTAAGTTTTCTGTCTTCCACCACATGTGTAAAGTTTATTTCCAATATGATTAGTGATAAACAGCAGGAACAATAATGCTTATAAAAGCCAAAGAACAGCAGTAAACAAGACAGTTCTGATGAGTCTTTGAGTAGAGCTTTCATATGATTTTCCAGCTACTATGAAGATAGTGTATATTGTCATTTGAGTTGATTGGGAATTTTTCAATGAACTGTTCGTACTTGAAAAATCAATCAACAAGACTAGAACTGTTTGTGAGAGGATTTATCTTGAAAATTCTTGTTAAAAGAATATTATGTTAAAAAGGCTTTAAAATTTTGATATATCCTATTTCAAAAATTCTTAATATGAAGTTTCATTTTTCAGTTCCAATTGACTTTTCATTTAGAGTTGTTGAATAATGTACACAAAAAGGGATTAAAAATTAAAATTATTAATGTAAAGCATTGACTGATCAGACTTATAATTCTTTTCCAGAATATCAATTTTCTGTTTTGAGAGCTTAGTGTATTTTTCAGCAGTCTCAGAAGCTCAGATAGCCTAGAGACATTGTTTCTCCCTCACCTCCAATAAGGCTGATTTTCTTCTCAGTAGTGAGATTCTGGTTAGTTTCACCCATGACTTAAATCCTCCACTACTAGCTGTACTATTTTTAGGTGAAATAGGAAAAAAGAAAAACATCTAGAGCATTTGATTCATTCTCTTACTCAGGACTTTAAGACTACTGATCAGCTGAGTATCACACTTACAACCTTAGTGGTACCCACAAGTGCCCTGAGGCTGTTAATAATGGTAGACCTGCTGACCTTAACTAAATCATTTTATTAGAGAAGTGATATTAACAGATATTATATGTCAACTGTTTATTTATGATATATTTAGACACTGCAGATATAGTATGTGGGCATCAGCAAGGGCTCAAACTGGGATACAGTATCACTAAGATTTATGTTTTATGCTTGGATTTGGTATAGGGCCTGAYTTTACCTTAAGGTTTCTAATCTGGGGAGGAGGAAAAGGGAGAGAGAGAGAGGRAAAAGAAAGAACAAAGTGAAAGGGAAGACAAGTCTTTGGAACGTGTCTACATTGCTGACAAAGAAATAAARGTAAAGAGTGGAATAAATTAAGCCAAGCAACCATAGCTGGACAGTTACCATTTTCCAGGCTAGTTCATTTAAAGTACCTTCACGCTGCACAGAAGTTACTTCTGTGAGTACACAATAGATGTGGCTTTTTTTTTTTTTTAACTATTATTATTGTCAAACTTTTCAAAGTCTATAAAGCAAAGCATTGTTAAAAAGTGTATTATGCAGGAAGCACTTATTTGAGAAAATTACACACATTGCTTATTTATAAATTGGATTATTAGGAAAAATTCAATATAGGTGCATAAGTCTCAATAATATGTGAAGCACTCCTTAACTTCTTTACAATATTGTCACTTAATGATTTTAAAACAAAGCATCTTTTAGCACCTTGGAGGTATTTAACAGTATGAATTATGTTTTCATGATATTTTTTTTATTCTATGAAAACTATCCTGGTGATTTGCCTTTACTAACCCATGGAACTGTTCTATACTGTGTGATTTATTATAGAGTTATAAATTTATCAGTTGGATAATGTTGTATTTATTTAAATTAGAATCTCTTGGCACCAAACTAGAAACTGTATGATCTTCAGTTTCTGTACATAYGTAAAATTAAAGTACAATGGCTGGAATGTTCAGAAAGCAGGGAGAAAAATAATGGAATATTTTAAGCAGCTCTGTGATGAATAAAGTTTACACGGGATTTCAAACTTCCTGAGTTGCTGAGGATATCTCCTCCAACCAAGTTTAAGGAGCCAGGATATCTCTGATCAGTCTAGCYGATTCCTACATGAAACATGAGAAAAATGATTTGTTGTGTGATGCACAGCGTACTTATTGTCCTATTTTCCAGTGAATCAATAGCATCTCTTTTTCTTACCTCTAAACATCWTTCCTAGTGGAAGAATACTGAGAACAGTGGAAGACTGTGTATTTACTTAGTTAGTAATGCCATTTCTTCATTGCTTTAGGTCARTATCTTAAAAATGAATGCCTTAATCTTGTGTGGGTGAGGAATTGCAGAAGTACCCAAACAAGTTAGAAATATTCATCTCATTACATCACCGCTGTGTTTTTAAAAGTCCAACTCCATAATTTGTGTTTAAGCACCAGTCTAAGCTTATAATTTTAGAAAATCATATCCACCCTAGTTTTTATTCATTCTTGGCTTTATCTGGATCTTGTTCAATTTTGTTATGGATCTCACTTTTTTGTTCCTTTTTTTTGGTTCTTTGGAATTCATTAGTGCCTGTTAGTGGATTTTGGGATTTGCAGTCTGGAAAGTTCTCTTTGGCATTCTTCTTTTGAAGATAAGCCTACCTATTTGCATATAAATGTAAAGAAAATAAAAAAGAAAGACAAAAAGTAACTTGATCRTAGTGAATAAGTTGCTTCCAAGAAAGAAAATATTAAGAACTAAATAGCTCCTTGAGCCAGCAAGGAAAAATACCACACAAAAAAGTCTGAAAAACAGACAAATTAAAAATAGGAGTAAGTTGCAAACTATTAGTAAGGATGCTGGTTAACCACTGAAAGACATTAGCAAAGGTAGTTGTGGATTCCCCAGTTCCACTGCTTTCAAATCAGAATGGAACAGCTTTCTGAAAGGTTTGTGTCTAATACAGCTTATTGGACTCGGTTCAGATGTACCTAAATGTCATTCTGTAGCCTCTGACTTACCAGTTCATGTGATGCCTGTAGACATAAAATTCTAAAAGTATGTCATTTTAGATCAATTGTTATAAAGCTCTAAAAAACCCTAATAAAACAATAATTTCTTTCTCATCTTTCGTGAAAAATCCAGTCTAGATGAGCTCTTTGTTGTGGTTCTAGATTTAAAATGTCACAAATAGTGTAGTGCAGAACATAATGCAAGAAATTATTCTGAAATGTTAAACATAATAATTTGAAATACAAATACTTTTAGTTGATTCGTATCTGTCTATTGCATCTTGTGCTGCAATGATGTGGTGAATTTATGCGCTAAGGAGTGCGGGGCRGTTTTGGAGATCCCCAAGTTAGCTCTGAGAACACTGGCATCTCGGATTTCACAAAACGATTCTGCATGGAAACTCTGGTTTYCTAGCCTTGGTTGAAGATTTTGAGCATATGCCAGGGCATTTACAGYGGCTACAGATAGTACGAGGCAAAATTTAGCTAACAGTTTGTCCTATTGGACATTTTTGGTATAAAAGAGGTCGCTCGAGTGTCTAATGAACCATTTTAAAGCTAGTTTTTCATTAGAAAGTCTCACACGTTTTTAAGTGGTTTTAAAAATGCTTGTCTGCTCCAGGGGTCCTGTATACCGTCCTGTTTGCTCTTATCACGTAGGTTTGCCTAGATCTGCTCGCAAAAACATGTGCGTTCTTGGAATGTAATAAGAAGCTATCCGCCATGTACAAATAAGCTAGCGCAGGGAGAGGAACAGGGGGTTTTGTGCTCCAAAAGGTCAGTACTACTGTTCGCGTAAGGTCTAGATGTTAGCTGCATTGCAGCATCCCGGTTGTCTTGTGATTTTTTTGGGGAAGGAATTATTTCCACCGCTAAGCCCTGCCCGGTGCGCGGCGCAAAGCCCAGCTGCGCAAGCTTTGTTCAGGGTGGATGGATTTCCCCGTACAAGGTAAACGTGGGAGCTCTGGGAGGCTTTGAGGCTGTTCGCAGGGGATCCTTGCCGTTAGCCACTGATCCCTCAGAGCACAGCTTCTGTGGTAAGCACAAATGCCGCTGCGTTTCGAGTKTCCCCGGGGTGTCCTGCCGGTAACCCTGGCATTTTCACCGAGGTAAGAAGTAATTTCGCTGCTACGTCTGAGCCTGGCCTAATCGTAAACTAGTAGTCGTAGTTTAGGACCAGATTCTGCCATCACTGATAGCTGGCGTCTTCCCCGCAGTTACAAGATAGATGGGGCAGAGTATAATCCTGGAGATGGAGAGCGGCGTGTTCKGATACCCACTGAACTGTAACGTACTTGATAACCGCGAGAGTCCTGAGGAGTCCTGACACAGCTTGAGCTTCACCTGCTGGRTGGCTCTGACATACAGCATCCTTACGGATTAAGCTCAAGTGACTTCGGGAGATTTGTTCCAGAAAGAGGAACTGTGGTGTCTGCT
>NW_028186363.1:1041152-1049592 GCF_003343005.1 Rhea americana | reverse complement strand
TTTTTTTTTTTTTTTTTTTGTGAAATGCGAATTGCTCATTAGAAAAATTCAAATGATAGGCTTTCTCCCTGACTGCTGCCAGACAGAACAAGCACGTAGTAGTTTTTTTACCTTCTCCTTTGGCATGCTGTAAATATGTTCCATTTTATCTGGAAAATGGAATTTTCCAGGTTTATATCTGACAGGAGGCKGAAGGAATAAAACTTTTTGTTTCATTCCTTGTGAAAAAAATACTTTTTCTGATTCCTTCATTCATTCCGGTCATACATTTTATGTTACAGTCCAGTGTGTTTTAGAATGGCTGTGAAGAAATTAGAAGGTTCAGTTGTGAATCTCCTTCCTTCARGATTCCCTGTAATATTCAAATTCAACAAAATCTTGTGGGGAGCTCCTGCCCTATCATCCTTTTTTCTCAGCAATTCCTAGAGTTCCCCATTCTCCTTCTATTATCAACAGTAAATTCACATATTTGACAAACTGGTGCTAAAGGTCAAAAAAAAAAAAAAAAAAAAAAAAAGCTCGACTACTGGATGAAGTCATTTAGCATTTAGCTTCCAAGCCAGAAGATTTACTTAAATTTACAGAGCATGAGCTGAACTTTACTGGTTCACCTAAGCTGACTACAACTCTCAGTTTCAAAGACCTAGACAATCAATACGTTACCATTCATTTATGTTCCTTAGAACTGGACATAAAGAAAGCTTGTCTCTAAGATACAGCACATGTGCATTCAGGTATATAATCAAGGCTTTTGCTCTTGTTGAGACCAGAAATATGTGTGATAATGAGAATGAGACTTAGGTCTGTTGACATTATGTTTTATACATATTTTCCATGACTTCCCAGGGGCCAAGAGGCTCTGTAACGTACCTGAAAGCTAAAAAGTTGGGGGGGGGAGGGGAGAGGGAAGGCCTTTAAAGTGATACAAAGATCACTCTTTCTTTCTCGTGGATTTTCATTTTAGGAAGTCCTCATTTCCTGTTGAAGGGTTGGGGGATTTTTTGTTTGTTTTAAATAGTGATTGTATTATATCAGATAATCAAGCCAACTTATCTTGGACAAGCATCTACAGAAGCTTGGCTGTTAGGTAAAAGAATCAAACTCTGTGCATGTACAACAAGTCCTGCTGCTGGCTACTGGAGCCTGAACAGCAAAGATTTATCTGCACGTAGCTTGAAAAAGAGRGAGACTCGAGAAGGAGATTTAACAGATTTTTTCAGGTGTCAAGTTCAGAGAAGATATGTCAAAGGAAGTGTCATACTGCACTGGTTTTGAAATGTCACCGATTTCTGTTGCAAGGCAAGAGAGAGCTCATGAACTGTGAGATGGAGTTGGATAAGGACTACATATGGAGACTTGCTAAAAGTCCTGTTTCATTGCAGGAGCCCTCAGCAAAGCTGTGACTGCCCAGCCAAACTGGTACCCCATAAAATGCCTCTTTCAAGTGTGAATAGCAAACATTCCTGAAGAACAAATACTTGAATTAAATTTCTTTGTTGCTAGGCTGAATATATTTGTCAGGCTACACTTGGGCATGTTTTCCAATACCAAAAAGAGTCATAATTCAAAAGAAAAAGAAATCCTTGAAGCAGTTGATTCCACCAAGAGCTGCTAAACAATGAGCTTTATATTATTTCATTGGCAATAAAATTGTTCCAGCTTTTTGTGGGAGGCCAGGGGGATTTGGGGTCTGCTGTTGTGCAAGTCTCAATGGTGACRATTGAAAGAACAGGTGATGTATGAAACATCTTTTTTTCTTATTTTTTGTTACACTTTCACTATCAAATATATTATCTGGCATAGAGCAACAAGGCACTCAGGAAAAAAAGAATAATTCTCACAATGACTGGTAGTAAATTGCCCAGAAGAAACATAATTATTTTTATAGTCTTTTGTACATATACATTAATTATAATGACACTCCATTTTTCAGGTGTATCAGCTTCAAGAACAAAATAATTACAATAGAGCTATATATATATATRTATATATATATATATATGGGAACAGAATTAGTAAAATTTTAATATCATATGGAGCAACAGAGGAAGGCTACGTCCAATTTTCAAAAGTAATTTAGGCACATTGGAACCACTCAGTAGGGCTTAGGCTTCAAAATGCCCACGTTGCTTTCAAAAGGGAATTTAGACTTACATTTTGATTTTGAAAATGTACCCTGTCATTTTGTATATAATAACACTCAGCTATTACTCTCTGAAGTATAAAGCTAAAAGCTTAGCCGTGTTCAAATGTTACAGAAAGGAAAAATGGAGAAAGATTATTTAGGGAGGAATGAATTGGCCTTTAGAAAATGTTTTTAGTAGGATTTTAGTAYGATTTTCAACTTTTATTTAGGTATTTTGAAAATGTTTTTTGTTTTCCTTTCCAATCAATTTGAGCTGAATAGTTGCACTGTTGAACATTATTGTTGTTGGTACTCTTTCCTCTCTTCTCTCCATGTGACTCAAAAAACATCAAAATATGGGCCTTCTTGGCCGTTTGACTTCTCTTTGAAGATGTAGCAAAATGGCAAATTCTCTAGAAGTGCTATTAATATTCTGTGTGTACCTAGCAAATTTCACAGACATAACAGTGCTTAGTCTCGCCTGTCTGTATCAGATTTGCTTTAATAAAATCAAAGTTTTGCCTAAATGTTACCACATATACTCAACAGTAATATATGTGCTGTCATTTGAATTGGGGCTCAAGTTTGCACTCCTCATCCCACAAAATGTACAACATAAATAACGGAATATTAGTATGATTTAGTATTTTATTTTCAGGARTCAGACTCCTTTGGGTGTAGTTCTTGACTAAATACATTATAAATGTCCAAAAAGAATAAGCTAATTAGATTCAGGTGTTTTTTTCCCTTCAYGTTGTAACAATAATGTATTTTATATATATATATAAAATATATATATATATGTTTCTATCATTTGTCTAAAAGTTTAATTTTCTCAAAAAACAAGATGTGCATATGATTAACTTTGTAATAAGATATTGTAATGGAATGGAGTATTTATTTTTAAACAAAATTCTTAAGGAGCCATTCTCTGTAAATAAAAGACTATATTTTCTTCCTCAGTATTTTTGTTCATGTTATCAATTGTATTTTTGTATGTAAAATATATTGKTTAGGTTCTGTAGGTTTCTCTGTTTAAGAGATTCATCTAGGCAATGTGTTTTATTACTCTGCTTTACTGATACAGCTAATATTGCAGTTCCAGTGCACTTGTTAAAAAAAATAGACTCTGTTATGGGGAGCTGTGAAGAATTAAAATATATGACTTACAGATGTAAATCTGTTAAAAGTATTTTAATAAATKTTGATTTTGTTTGTGTCTGAAGCAGTTTGCACACACTACTGTGGATGTAGATTTTCTTCAGTTCTGATGCTACTTTTGACAACCTATTACATTTCCAAATATGTGATATTGAGTGACTTAAGTGACTTTTAATGATCCATGAAATAATAACAAATGAATAGTTAAAATAGTATCTCAAAAGTGTACATCTTTCCTGTCTGATATTTGAGCTTTGTTTTCTAAGGAAAAAAATCTGTATGTTACATTATCATTTTCTCTATATATTACTGTTAGTTGTATTACCCAAGACTGGGAAACATTACTGTGCACCATTAGGGATCTTTATGCCAGTTTCTATACAACCAGAACAGAAAACATTAACATGTTTAGTATAAAATAGTAGAGTAATGTCATCTATCAGACGACCATTGGAGGAGTACAGAAACTGGAGGCGTCTTGGTCAGCGTGCTGGGCACCTGGCTGAAGATGCTATGTTCTGAGTAGCATCAAGTGTTTTGTTGACAACACATAAATTTAAAACAGAAAGAGTGTGCTTCTTTGGGAGATGTTTCTGAGAACAGCATTAGCGTGCTTGTTTGAAAATCGTTGTCCTTGGCCGATCAGAGGTTGGAACGATCATTTTAGTAGAGAAGAAATGATCAGCAGGGCAGAGACATGCTATGTAGAACCGTGAAAATCATGACAAATCCACAACCATGAGCATGTTTGAAACACCTAGATGGACACTGAACTGCTAACTGCATATGTAATGAGTCAGGTCATCCTAATTAAAATGACCTAAGCCAGAGGAATCCAATTTAGAGAAACACGTGCTCTTTTTCAATCTCGTATAATTTACTGTCTGTTTTTTCTCACACAAGGAGGTGCTATACTACTAAGCAGATGAATGTGATAAGCTTTTTTTTCTTGGTGTCCTACTGATATTAGTGAGTGCTTTGCCAAGAAATCAAATAATAACAGGACTGTTTATCTACATGAACAGTAGTTCAGAACATTGATTTAGTGTTCATCCAGAACCTAAATTTGGGCTTCTGGCCTAAAAGCAATGCAGGAGTCCTAAAATTCTTGAACTGTCCTTATAGAATCAAGGATTTTTTTTAGCAGATCACAAGGTCTAGCCAAAAGTAGTATTGCCACTGTGCCAGTAATCCTGAAGGTGAACTACCACATGCAGGGAAGCAAGTACATCAGACAGAGTGCAAGAATAAACCTCCTAGTAGCACCAAGGTTGAACAGAAGTCCGAAACGGAGGAGCCGACCCTGCAGTTCTAAAATAAAGGCTACTGTTTCAAATGTTCGAAGCTCCCATCTGATATAAACMTTGTTTTATATGCTCTAGAAATCTTTTTATTTGTTTGTGTATTTCAGCTCTAGCATTACTGAAAAGTGGTGTTTCTTAAATACAGATTGAATTTCTGTTCCACTACTGTTAAATACCATAATACAAATTATCTGCTTCTAGTTAATAGGCAGGTGAGATTTATACAATTCAGTTGTTTACAGATCTGTAAACATTACAGCCATTTATCCATAGGGGTTAAAATTGYATATAAACCCATGCAACTGTTTGCAACTTATTTTATATATACAGATGCATATGTATATAGTTATAAATAGATAAACGTGTGTCTGTCTCTATATATATACACACACACACACACAGATCTCTAATACAAGCTATACTATTTATATGACAAAAGAAATTAACCCATATGGATCTAGAATATACAGTAAAAATGTCATACACCTATTATTTCAAGAAAGGATTGTTAAAATATCATATGAATAGCTGGACTACTGTAGTTGTTATTGAAATAATTTAAGAGTAAGTGAACTGATGGCAGTGGCATTTGAGGTTTACTTCTGAGAAAACTTTAATCAAAACAGACTGGTGAGATCTAGGAGCACTTTTTTTCATGAGACGCATCCTGAGGTTCTTCGCAAACTAATGGCATTAACAATGCAAMTATTGATGAACACAGTAGGTCAAACGAAGCAATTGCCAATACTGAGAGTCAACAGACCAAGGAGTTCCAGATGCAAAAAGTGCAAGCCACAAAGACAGCTGTATAGGATACCTGCCTTTCACGTSGTGCTGTATTTTTGGGGAGGGTGAAAAAAGTTGAAGCTATTTTGCAAGTCTCGTTTTGCTTTCTCCATGATCGTTTCGCTTGGTTTYGTTTATTTGCTCTAGCTTTTTGCATCTTGCAAGTGATCTGTGATACTTTCACAAATGTTCCCKTCTTTTTGTGTAAGACGGAGGATGAGGAGGTGTATGGGCTTGAGAAGTTTCTTGTTTCCATTTAGGTTGTATCGGGTGCTGCTGGAAGCAGTGCTGTCCTTATATAGACAATTCCCATACGCTCACGAAAAGTCAGGATTTTCGAGTTTGTTCTTGCTGAGTATCTGATGAGAGAAACCAAAGCTCTGCAGCCTACAGATCGCAGTCTCAAAAGGAGTGAGTGGTGAGTTAAGTTTTACAACTTACTGTTTCTGAGTGAACCTTCTTTAGGCGTGCGGGGCCATCGTGGAAACGGAAACCCTGCGCAGCTGCTTCGAAAGAGCGCGAGGGCTAAGTGGGGACACGTTCTTCAGTCTCAGGGCACTGCGAGACTTGTCTCTCCGTTCCTTTCCCTGTGTTGTTTCCTGTTTGTGATTTTTTTCCTGTCCTCCTCTATTTGCCTACGTGTTTTAGAAACCCTTACCACTTGTATGTACGTTTATCTCACTCGCCCAGATGCTTGAGATGGAGAAATTCCCAATGCATTAGTCCTCTTAGGGTCTGGRCTTGAGTAATTTTGATTTGAAAGATTCAGTAAGGATCTTAGAATTTTAAAGGAAAGCACAATGTGAGATGCACTCTCTGACTTCAGAAATTAGTTCCTAGTGGAAAAACAAGAGGGCGAGGGAGAGAGAAAGGACAGGTTCAGCCATGTGAACACTTTCTTGTTTCCTGATTTAAAGTCATCATCAGAATCTCCCATATAATGATCTTTTTTGTTTGTTCGCCTTATGATACATCCCATAACTCCAAAATGAGGATGCAGATCCAAGAAAGGTTTCTGGGATTTCTTCATGTGTATGCTTCTGAAATTGTCATCTTTGTTGCTTTTACAGTAAATACATTGTTGGAAATTATAGCAATATCACATGAATACATCTTTTTTCTACTCGCCGCTCTCCATCTGGTGATACTGCCACAGAAAGCAAGGTCTGGGACCATATGCTGTGTCTTGACAGCAGAAAATGCACCTTAAGCTTTTAAAAGAAATTTCCCRTTTCTTCTGGTCTTAAATATCTTCTAAAATATCCAACCAAATCCATCTGTAAGTCTACTGTGAAACAATTACATTAAGAAAAATATGAAGGGAAATCAGAGTCTTCAGGAATTGAGAGAAGAGTTAAGCTTCTTAAAAACAGAGCAACTTGTATGTGAATCCAGAGATCCTATTCAAAGCTAGACAGAAAATCTGGATTTTTTCCAAAAGCAAGATTAAAGTGGGCTCAAAATAAATTCGGATCACACAGCGATTCTGGTTTGTCTTTTCCTTTAAGCAGCACTGAACAGTTGAGAATTATTCACCTTGCTTTAGCAGACATTTTTTGAAAGAAAAAGGGCAAAGGCAATACTAATTTTTAAGCAATGTGAGCACAAGAAATCTGATGCCAAACTGCCCTTTTTGCTCCCGGGATTGTGTTGAGCTAATTCCCAAGGCATTCTTCTGAAAATGTATCCTCTGGATTAAAAAAAAAAAAAAAAAAAAAAAAAAAAAAAAAAAAAAAGAGGGAAAAAAACACCCTCTTGGATCCTACTGTTTTAGTTTTCCCTGCGTGCATCTTCTGGTTTGATTTAGGAATGTGCTGCTTGGTTCCCATGTGGATTGTTGTTGTAGCATTTATTTTGGAAGGAAAAGTGAGTGTATGGTTCACGCCTTAACCTTGTCAAGCTTCCCCCTTACCAACTTGAACTGACACCATAGAAATTCTGAAAGGAAAGGCCACAGCCAAAATTAATCATAAACATTAACCATAAAATATTACTCTTGACCCTACCAAGGGGCAGACCTCTAGGAATAACATCCTGCTCCTTAAGAAAATAACATCCCTCTCCAACTGAGAGGAGCAGACGGTCTCGTCTATGCGTGACGGACATGCTGACCTGCGCCTCGGGGAGTAACATCCGATTTCGGCGCAGAGGGTAATAAGCACTCCAGGCCTTACATCATGGGAGCCCTTCTCCAAACACAGCCCTATATATAAGCCTTGGCAGCTTCCGCCTGCTGCATAAAACGAGTCCTGTCCAGGGCTGCGCTGTAAGGTTAGCTTTTCCGCAAGGCCCAACAGACTAGGCTGAAGCTAGAAAAATTGTATCTGCCACCCCACTTTCCAGGCTGTTTTGACCCATGTGAAAACTGCGGTAACTTCTGATACCACATGGCCTTGTGCAAACAGCGAGCCCCGAGGAAAGGCTGCAGCCCGTTACCCCTTTACAACATTTCTCTTGAATCTGTTCTCTGCTTTGTTTATTCTTAGAGACATAATCCACAGGGAGGAGAYGCTCTGCCCATAGCTATCGTGCAATATGTTGTTGAGAAGCAAACCGAATTTATACTAATGTTAGAAATCTGAAAAGCCCAAAACCGACACATAGTGCTCAATAATAGCTTTACTTGGAAAAGAAATAATGGATTAAAGAGTTCCTTCTTTTACTGAAAGTAAGCAGGGAAGAGACTTAGGTGCCTAAATCAASCAAGACTTGCAACATTGAATGAAGCAGCTCTGAAACATCACAGAGAAATCTGCAAATGGAACAATAAACCAGATGATTGTTTCCCAAGAGATGTTGGTTGTACTGGCACTGACAGTGACAGATTTCAGCAGCAAGATGTTGAATTTATGTCCAGGATGCACTGCAGATACATTTCTGACATTGCACTCTTCCCTGCATTCATTCTCTTGTCAGCAAGGCCAAGATGGAAGAAGCACCAAGGAAATGACTTTGCAGAGGGTTCTAAGAGAAAAGAAAAGAAAAGAAAAGAAAAGAAAAGAAAAGAAAAGAAAAGAAAAGAAAAGAAAAGAAAAGAAAAGAAAAGAAAAGAAAAGAAAAGAAA
>NW_028186363.1:1025647-1040377 GCF_003343005.1 Rhea americana | reverse complement strand
AAGGAAAGGAAAGGAAAGGAAAGGAAAGGAAAGGAAAGGAAAGGAAAGGAAAGGAAAGGAAAGGAAAGGAAAGGAAAGGAAAGGAAAGGAAAGGAGAAGAGAAGAAAAAGAAAAAATCCTCAAAATCACCTCATCAGATGATTTTGAATTTCCATTTTCCAATATGAGCATCAGTCCAAGGTGGAAACTGAGCTGCCTGTTGGGGCAGTGGGAAGAGAACGGTGGGGAGAATGGGATGTTATTCCTAAATGCTGGTACTTTCAACAGGGATGTGACCATGGTGTTTCATAGACCATTAAAGGAAAGGTTTTTCCTTCTTTTCCTTATAACCCTTCTTTTGCTCATGGTGAGACAGAAAGCAGGGTTTATCTCATTCATTGAATGAATTTAGTTAAAGAATTAATATCAAGCTTTTACAATTAAATTGGTGCTAGGTTAAAGCTTATTTGGGATTTATACGCCACACTGGAGTGCAGACGTGCCCCCAGTGGGAGGATGTGACAGATTTGCCAGAGATGGCAGAGGTTACTGCGGTAAGATCTCCTGGGTAAACGCCTCAAGGCAAATGAATGTTTTCACGGGAATTGGTTTGTACTTGAAGATAGGTGTAGCCTGTTCATATCTAACAAATATAAACTGTACCCTGCACGGACGGCTTGTTTCTGGCAAAGCAATATAACATTTTCTCAAACTGAGTATACTTCTACTTGCGCACTAATGCCAATACATCGCTGCTGTTATTAATAAGCTATTTATACACGTTCTGACAGTAGACTAGGCTTCATCTTTGAGCTCAGTACTTAATTCTCATATTTCTTCCCTCTTGCCCTCTATTTCTTCCCACCATCCATCACACTGACTCTTACTTCCTATCCTATCCTGTGAAATAGACACTACCTTTTTTTTTCCACCAAGAGTAAAATAGATCAAGGTGGTGCCACGTGTTGGTAAAGATAAACGTTGAGACTAAAATCCTTCCTTGTGTGGCTCCCATTAAATTTCTTCGGGGAGCGTTTGCACACCTTTCAGTTATAAGGCACAAAGGCTAGTGTGCAATAGATTTTTCCGAGCCTCATAACATCATGCCATTTTTAGGAACCCAGTGCTTCTGCACTCTTGTTAATTGAAATCAGACGCAATTTAAAATTCCATGTTTTGTGATTTAGTTGTCCAGTCTATTCAGATAATCCCTTTGCTAATGGTTCAGGTGATGTATTCATTTCTAAGAGAAGATTGACAAAAGATGCCTTGAAATTATGCAAATAATTCCAATATAATAAAGAAAGATGGTTGACTAGATGTTCTAGGTCTGCAGCTGTGGCAAATGAAGATGAGGCATGAAGATGCATTTGGACCGAAGGCAGTTCTCGCTGGGAGAGATTTTTGCTTTACCCAGGCTCTTTCTTGAGGTGAGATAACAAGAACTCTTTTCAATTTGCTCAGTTACGGGATAAGAAGGGAAGAATATTTATTGTCATGTACCTGTGCATTATGTTTTGTTCTTGATAACAGAACTGAAATATTTGGTTCTGAATGCTAGAAGTTTTCTTCTGTTTTATGAACAACATTATTGCAGGAAGTAWACTTGGTGGTAGAGGAGTAAGGAGGTTGGTGTCGTCTATAGCCCCTCACACGATCTGTTTAAAAAATATTATCAGGATAGCAGTTCTATCAGTTGGCTAAGCAATGAGAGTTTTATTGACAAAGTTCAGAATTTCCTTTAGAGGAAAATTGACTTTTTGAACTTTCAGACTGATGGGCTGAGCAAAGTGAAAACAATTGTTCAGAGACATCGTACATGGATCTAAGGGACAGATGGCTCTGAACTGTGCAGGGAATTATGGTAAGACATTCAGGCTACATACGAGGATTTTCTTTTTCTATTTGCTTTTTTTTTTAATCACTGCTCTTTCCCTTCCGTTTGTTCTCAGTCTCACTCGCCTTTCATTGTTTCTCACTAATAGTAATAATATGAGATATTCTGCTAGAAACCTGACACCACTTAATAATAAGCCTTAAGCTGAGTTCAACACACATTCACAGAGCAACGGCTTCCTTGAACCTGAAGYTCCAAATTGAAGGCAAGACCTCTTGGATGTTACAGCTTCCCGGAGGCCTCCGCTGGTGTCCGCTCAGGGGCAGCTTTCCTTTCTAAACATATTCTCTACACAAAGGAGCCTAGAAGCAGCTTGGTGGTGAAACTAAAGACCTACGCAGATTACACTCCCAATGCAAGGAAATAGATTAACTTTTCTTTCAACTCCTGCTGCTTAATGCTGATTTAATATATTGTCTTGACTTTTAATAAGGTTATTGAAAGATAAAAGCTGTATAAGGAGCTGTGCCGCAGATGCGCCAGTCAGCACTTCATATGCGAAATAAAAAGAAACATTATAATAAAAAGAAAATTGAATGTTGCTTGCATAAAATCTGGCTTTGTTTTGATGCATAAAAAGGCAGTGTTCCACCCTGAGCTTTTCATGAATGTCTAAGCGTACAGCGCTTCTGATGCCACCCCAGTTGCCTATATATAGATCTGTCTTGTGTAAAGAATTTAAAAAGCATTAGAATGGAGAAATCAAAGAGACAATAAATTTTAAACCAATCTTATTGTCTGCAGCCTAAAGTGTTATTAAGATCAAAGTGGAGCAAACATCTGGCATTTGCCTTTCTGCAAAAATTAGATCAAATTACCTACCATAGGATTTAGATCCATTCAGTAAGTTCTTTCGATTGCACACATAGTTTTCTTTCCCCTTTTTAGTTGCTCGACCTAGCATCCAAAAGCTAACATCTTCATCCATTTGGCATTGATACAAATTAACAACAAAAATGAAAATAYACCTTCCTCATGAACATCTGTTTCCTGAGGGACAGTCAAGGTCCTTCAGATCCCGAGGAGAGAGGTTCAGCCAGCCTTTCTCTTGGGCATTAAGTGTAATTGTCTAGAAATAAACTTTACTGAATACATGCAACCTTGTGTTTCTGCTTGAAAAATAAGTTATTTATGCCCACTGTTGTGATTCTTTTCATTGTTGACTTCATGTTATAATAATCACTCATAAACGTGCTTTTTTTTAAAAAGCTTGGCACACTGCCCTATACTTTTATGTACAAACTTTGCAATGTACATTTTTTTCAGGCTTTTAAAATATACCTAATACATTCCTTGGTTTTGATACCTTTGTTTAGAGAGATAAATATCCAAAGTATTTTAAATCTATAGAACACAATTTGTTATTCCCTGGATGGAAGAATATACTAAAAAAAAAGCTAAGCTTGAGAATGCATATYAGTAACTTAAATATAGAAAAGGCTGTGCCTCAACAAATTAATTACAAAACATAGAGGTTCATTAAGGTTTAACTTAAAATAAAAAATATTAAAGTAAGTCTGTTAAGTTCATCATTAAGGAAATCAAACAATCTTAGCAGTGCTCTGTAGTGATGCCATGCAATAACTATAAAGCTATAATTAATGAATTTTAGTGCTGGTGTCCCAGATGAGCTGTAACTGACATCATTAATCCTTTCCAATTGCTTTCTTACTGGAATCCATATTGATATGACTAGGCAGAAGGATTAGATATAAATCTCRGTTGTTTTAGAGATGGAGATACTAATTTAACCTTTGTTCTTTTGATCTCTTGTAACATGAATTGGAATATAGCTGTTTCCATAAGCCACTCTTTAAAAAAGAAATGCAAACATGGCCATTTCAAATTTTATTTGCAGAACTTTTATTGGGAGTCAGTGTAACTTCTCTACTTGATTCATCCCCAAGCTATGTGACTCACATCTGTATCACAGCAAGGAGAAGTTATTGCTTATTGCAATTTAGAAGTTTATTTTTTTTAATGTGATCCCAAGAACTCTTCTTTATGTCAATGTATAATTTGATCCTCACATCTTGCTCTGCAGCCACATAAAAGCAGCAGGTTATGAATTTTATTTCCARTATTTTTAGAAAATAATAGGGGAGCGAGCAAGTGACAATTAAAATTTCTGTACTGCCGCCCGCACACCCATAAAAGCTCAGGGAGGAATTCAGGCAGCCAGAAGCCGCGCGCTGTCGAGGGGCAACGTCAAGCCGCCGGCTGCGTTCCCAGGCAGCCCGCGCGGACAGGCTTCAGCTGCTTTGTGAAACTGCRCTGCAAGGTAGCAGCCAAAATCTGCACTACTGGGGTTGGCTGTGATATGTGTATATTGCTGCGTATTTCTGGTTTACGTCTCAGCTGATAGATAAAAACTAAAGCAAGGTCTCTGAATCTTATTATGGTTAAGCTTTCTAATACCTTAAGGCCGAGATCTGATGGCTACTAAAAATCTGTAGCGGTGATATCTCCAGTGTTTTGACTAAATCCTAATAGACTTTAATTTTTACACTGCCTGCATTTCCTTTAAAATCCTCAGACCAGTGCAACTATTCAGGTAAGCAGAATTACTCAGAAATATTTTTGTACCTTGCATCGCTGCTACTAAGTGACTATTGTATTTCTGTAATCAATGAAGTGGTTTCTGAAGCACATTTGAATCATTTGGATGGAATAAGAGCTATTTAAGAGTTCTTTAAAAAGAGAAGAAAACTGTGTGTAAATGGAAAATTGGCTAAGTGACTATACATACTAGTCTCAGCCATTTAGCAATGACTTGATGTTTCTTTTTCAGGAAATCTTTTGGAACTAATAGCTCTAGGTTCAAGCTTGTATACAGCACAGCACGAAGAAACAGCATTCCCCAAGGGCACCACTCTCCAGTGCTTCCTTTTCTGCATGGGAGAAGGTAGATTACAAGGTTAAATTGCAGCATCATTTTTGCAAATGCAATGTCTTTTTTCCCCCCCCCCACGCAGGCAACGCTGCTGACAGGCAGCTGGAGCGGAGCCGCGCTGCTGCCTGCTCCCCTGACCCCTCCTGAACGCGCTGTACCTACTGGGTGCATGTGTTGCTCAGCTGTCTTGCACGTGCTCAGCAAACCCGACATGCTCCTGAAGCAGTCTTACTACGCGTGTGCAAATCGACTGCACAGCACACGGATCTYGGAGCACACGCTCATAGAAATTCCAAGCAAAAAATCTCGCTTCCCTTACAGGAGGAAGGAAAAAAAAATAGCCTTATTTCTATTTCCCTGAAAACTTAAGGCATGTGGCTTGTCCCCCTCTCTCTGGTCTTCTTTTGATCAGTGTCACCATCTACAAGCCTGGGAGACTTCACAGTGGATGCGTCTTCAATTCAAAGTTGCCAAATTTAAATTATAATGACTGCCTTAGTTTATTAGCATATAAATAATAACACCACTGTACAAGAAAGTACTAGAAATGTAAGTTCAAGAGGTTTTTCTCTGGTTTTTCTCTTTGTTTTAAATCTTTGTTGACAAGATATGCATGCATATCTTTTCGTGGAAATGTGTAGCACCCAATTGCACCCCTACCTCCGACCAGAACAAATCAATCGCCTTTTAGACATAATGATTCAGAAAATTTCAAAAGCCCAGAAAAGCTAGAAGTGACTGAAGCTTTAAACAACCACCTCCAGAAAAAGCTAGCCCCAAACAACCGGTACTACAGAGACCGGTCAGCCCCAGCGGTCAGCTCCACGTGTGAAGAGAAGCACACAGGACCTTGTCACCGCTCTGCTTTTCCGAACTAGAGCCGGACAGGTGACTCTTCCCTTCGGCAGGAAGACCCTGCCTTGGTGGTCGCTCACGGGACCGGGCATCCGGCGACGCCACGGTCCCCCCTTCGAACGAAAAGGTCCATGTCTGCAAACGAGGAGCGTCTGGTCTCTGCTGGGACCGTCCCCAGCGGTGCTCAGCGGGAAGGGCCTGGGCAGGGACAGGGTGGTCCCTGTCGGAGCCGCTGTCYTCTCAAGGCCCCCAAATGGCACCGTTGCTGCAGACAGTAGGTTAGCACAGGGCTCTGGACTCTTCTTCATTATTTTTCATCTTGTCTTGCCCTAACTGCAGCCTCAAAGTGTTGTGCTGCAAAAGCGTCCCCTGCACTTTCCGAAAAGTGGGAGCGAAACTGTGGAAAGGAGCAAGGCGGGCTCTCCGAATCCAGCCCGAACTCTACAACAACTCAGTTTGATTTGTATTTTGAACTGTCGCTGTAAGGTTTGCAAGGGGAAAAGTGCGAGTAAAGATTGAGATTTTTCCTCCTATGAATTGTGGAAGGGTGTGGGGGAAGTGACAGATCTCATTTAAAAACCTTATTGAAGTAGCTGTGGTGAATGATGGTGCCGCTGCTCGTCTCTGCGGCTCGTTGTCATAACGTAAAGCCCTTTGATAATTAGAAGAAACCACAGAAGTCAGAGTAAACTACAACAGATCCAGAAAGAGCTGGAAACTTAAGAAAAAATAATAATAATAAAAAAAACAATAGACTTAGGCTGGAGAATATTTTTTTTTATTTATTTGTTACTAGTAGTTAAAATGATGCACAAAATGCTGGGAAGAAAAAACTCCAATTCTATTCAGTTACAAAATAATTAAAACTTCATTTTAAACCAAGTTTTGCTTTGTGAGACCGAGCATGAAAATACTGCAGCCTTAGGTTATACAGTCCATTGTTTTTAGAATAAAGCAGACATTTAAATACATATTGTGGCTGATATTTAATATCTTGTATAATTGTAAGTTAGCAGAACTTTCTTACTCTCAGGCAATAACTAGCAATTCATAAAAGTTCTTTGTATAAAATTTATATATTTATGGGGGGGATCTGCCTCAAGGGGAGTTCCTTTGTGATCTATGCGTAGGCTGTTTTGGAACATAAAGATTCGTAAAATTTGTATCATTTTTCCTTCAGAGCACTAACCTAACGTTAAATAAAGGCGCTACGAGTGTCTGAAGCTGTGCTTAATGCCTAAGAGACTGGAGACGTTGCAGCCTAGGATGAATCCTGTCACTGTCAGGGACAACAGGAGTTTTGCTGTCAGCTTCAAAGGAAGGTGAAATTTCATCCTTAAGGTCTGCCCCTCTGCTGCAGGAACGTTAGCTAGTATACAACTTTCAGCAAAGATTGAGATCGGCCCTTGCACCTCCAAACCAACTCAAAAAAGTAATTTAAAGGAAAACAACCCCTGTAAATTATCATCGAAAAAGGATTTGTATTAATAATAACATTAAATATCCATATCTTTCTGTTTAACTATTCACATTCCACACAGTGGAAATCTACCTCCTGAAATTCCAGATTTTAAAACTGGATTTTAAAATCCATGAATAAATGTGTCAAACCTGCTGAACGAGAGTATACCAGATGCAACGCGTTTCAGTAACACGAGACCATGAGTTGCAATCTCTTAGTCTTACAGATGCAGACCCCATAGCAGTATATTTTACAGTAAAAACATGTTGATCGCAGAAGCGTAGGATACAGTGAGTAACCGCCCAGGGCGCTGCGCAACGCCTGCACCTTCCCCGCGTCTGCGAGACGCCACGGTGCATTTTTTTCCCCGTTGGCCACGTTAATAAGAGCAGAAATGTCTTCCTCCGGGGAATACCCTCGGGGTAACCGGCCCGGGGCGGAGCGAGGCATTAACCGTGCCGCTGAGAACGGCAAGGGAGGCGGCGCGCTGCGGGACGCACAGCCGGACGCTCAGCCGGGAGCTACCGCTCACGCCAGCCCGCCGGCGGACGTCGCCTGTCCCCTCTCGCGGCCCCCCCGGCGCTAAACCGAGAGGGGCAGTTGGCCCTTAATTTTCAGGAAATTCTCTTTGCTTAGTCCAAATCCTGTTTAAATGCAAGGCTGCGGTAGAAGATATAAAAGGAGGATTATTGCTGGCAAAGCTCTGCATGTCTTTTCCAACAAACCGCATGCCTGTGGCAGAGCTAAAATAACAATAACAATGCAATGTTTACTAGGCATGAATGTCCCGGCTCGCGTCTCTCGGGGGGTTATTGCATTTGCAGTCACATGATGCTTGTTTGAATTTTTGCTTTGCTCTTTATGTGCTAAATTACTGCCATTTTGTACTGGATGTTGGTTAGCGAGATTTCTGCGCTGCGCTGCGGCTGCTGTTGCGGTGGCGTATGCATACGCTCCAGGTGTATGTATAGATACCGATGAATAAAAGATACTGCATATACATATACATGTAAATATGAAGAATAACTGATATCTGAAATACAAGACATCAAACGGATCTAGTGGCACAAGAACGGGTTTTGACCAACTTAGCCATTAGAATTCAGAAATATATTTATAGTCTTGTATATAGCCTCTCTTTAATTTATGTAATATATGAATAGGTCTATAAATTAAAGCAAAACGTAAACAGAAGACAGTATCTCTTTCTGTGTCTTGCTATTTATGTATCTTTCTTTTTTCCTCCCATTTGTATTCCCCCATCTACCTACCTTGACTCTTCACTTTCTAACTTGCTGTAATTCTGTTTTCTAGCCACCTATACTGATTTTTTCACTGCTCCTGCTGTTGTTCTGCCAACAAGGCTTTGGGAGTACAGTTATTTTTTGCAGAAGCACATTAGAAACTCATGACACAGCTGTTATTTTCTATGATGTTTTCCTATGGCTTAACTGCTTTTTGCCTACCTTTTTAAGAGTAGATTTATGCTGCACTGAGATGTTTCTCTTCATACAGTAAAAGCAAATAGCATGGCAGCTGAACATTAGCAAAAGCCACAGCTCCCCTCTCCCAGTAAGTGGCAAAAATGTGGATGTGCACGAGGAAACCTAAATATTGTGCAGATGAGCTTGTGGGTAAATAGGTTTTAGTATTTCATACCCCTGTTAAAAATAATTTACCATAGTGAACATTCAACTATTTGCTTATACACATCCCTTTTCTTTCTTGCACACACACACACACATGCATGTCCTTCCCTTATGTCCATTTTCTCCTTTGGTTTCTTTTTTTTCAGATAATTCTGGGGTCCTCTCCGTTGTGTCCAGCCCTGAAGGTTTGCTAGATTWTGCCACTCACTCTCACGCTGGCGATGATTGCGTACAGTCAGAGTGCAATCAGTACAATATTTTCCTTGGATTAGTCCAAGTCAATAGATATACACCGGCATTCCTTAACTCGGGTGATTCTTTTCTTCTTTCTAGGGGGCTGAAGCTCGGGGCAATTAAGTGTAACAGTCATGGTGGTAAACTTCTTGGGCTTGCAGAAGGAACAAGACTGGAAAGAGCCTTCTTCTTTACGGACATGCCTTGGGATGTAGAAAGAATTGCATTGGCCATAGCAGAACCTGTTGATAATGGTACGACTGTTGCAGCCTTCTTCATGGATAGTTTGTTTGAGGGGTTGAGTTTTGCACCAATCCCGCTTTAGGTATTTGCGCTCGGTGATGTGCAGTGCCTCCTGACTAGACTCCAGCACCTCTTCGGCAGGCACCGAAGTGCCTTTGCCTCGCTCCCGATGCCTAGAGCCCGGCTGCTGCTGCGTCTGCGTCTGCTCTGAATCATTGGGCTGATCTTTGTCGGGAGGAGGGATAGCACCTTGAGATCCGCGATTCCTCTTCCTCCCTTCTGCGGTCGGTAACAGAAATCCCGCCAGAAGAAACACAGCACCGACGGCGTACAGCGTGCGGACCATCCTGTAYAGAGCAGGTTGAGGGAATAAAGCACAGGTGGGGATTTCAGACATCATCAGTGTCAAGCATGTAGTCAATCTTCAGTTCTATACATGTGTGTGTACGTGTGTATGCACGTACACAAGACAAGCATTCAGCCTTTACCTACTGGAAAGCTATTTCAGAATTACCAGGTGGTTAAAACCTTCATATATGGTGATTCAAAGTCAGGGGTTAAAGCAAGTCCAAACAGAATTTAGTTTAGYGTATCATGCAGCTATTTCCAGCTCCTTTGTCCATATATATTACCTTGTATAAGGGTCCCAGTTCCCTTCTCATATATTACTGACATTATGGAGGTTGCTCCTGATTTATGTTGGCGGAGAACACATTTTATATAAGGATTTCTATGAAATGGCTATCTGCAGTACCAGAGGACTAAACTCAGGAGATCTTTCCAGCTATGTGTTTCCTAAGTCAGACTCAGAAGTTTTGTACAGCTTCTTCTATAATATACATAAAACATATAATGTGCATACTGTATCGTATCTGTTGCCTGAATTACAGCACCCCAAACTTGCTCTTATTGCACTGTATTGATCCACTGAGTCTAAGTGTAATGAAGCCTAAAGTACATAAGAGATGTGTAACAAGACAGGCAACCTATAAAAGAATATATAGGTACAAGCTAAACAAGATGAGTCTTTAATTTCAAATTACAACTTTGCACACGTTACTCTGAATCCTTGATAGATAGTTACACAGATACAGACAAACAGCGTTAAGGCATTTTGAGATCTCTGAATTTTAGTCACTACATAAAGCRTATTATTGAGAGGCCATATGAGGACAGCAGAGTTTGATGCATGCCATTAAATCAGGAAGYGTTGTATCATACATGAATGTAGTTTGTGCACACAAAACCACTTCAAGGGCAGTAACTGGAGACAATCAAGTTCTTGAAAATTGCACTCCAGCTCCAAAGGTAACCATTGGTGTAGGAATAGCCTTTCTCTCCTTCCTTGTTCCCGGTGGCCCAGTTACTATCCACCATTTCTGGTAGTTCTCAAAGCTCTGGCAGCAAACTGGGAAGAAAGTCATCAGTTGTCACACCTTCCAGAAGCACCACTCTCTCCRTGGTGCTCCAGAAAGCAAGAGATGTGGCAGCCAGCAAGACGGCTCAGGGAGGGAGGGACTCGGGATCCTCCTTGGCATGGGCTTGGGAGAAGCCGCTAGAAAGAGTTCTTTGCAATTCTACTATTTTATGGTTTTTTGCAAGCAGTCAGAGGTACATGCATTAAAAAGTAGGAAGAAAAAAGAGGAAGCTGCTCTCTTCTACCTGCTTAGAGTGCTGTAGTTGTATCCCTTATTCGACCAGTTCTACCAATAAAAGGCAAAACAGCTTTGAGACTGAAGGGTCTCGCTTATGTTAGTTACCAGCAAACATATGTGAAAGCAAGGGCAATTTCCTGTACTATTTTACCTGCTCTGCCTAAGGCAAGCTCACTGGGCAGAAAAGCAGTCAGATGTCAACTCCGCGGGGGCAATGCAGCGACTCGGGAGAGGCGCATTACTACTGCGAAAGACRTATATTAATTTCTCAGTTACTAGGGTCTTTCCCGTCACCAAACCAAAATAAGATTTGTATTATGCTGTTCAAAAAGCCCTTCTCACTGAGGAGGCTGAGAAAGGAGCTATACGGGTGGAGAGTGTTACAGGAGCTCTCCGTCATATTTGGGGACTTGCTTGGGGATATAGTATCGTGTTTGTCTATGGGTTGTTAGTGTACCTAGAATTTATGCATGATAAGCGTATGCATTTGTTTTATTCRTTCAGGTTTAGGTACCAGGGTGCGCTACGTTTGGAAGAAGCTTCAGGCTTGAAGAGAAGGGTGTAGGAATGACACTGTACCTGGCTCCAACAGACAACGCGGAAGGGCTGCTTTTAATAGCTAAATGAAATACTGTACAGAACGTGCAATTTTCATAACCCTACAGTCCTGACACAGAAAGAAAAAAAATGTTGGAAATTCTAATTGAAGACTAATGCAGCATAATGTCAAGAGTGAGCTCAGACTTCACATTTGCTCTTTTTTCTGTTTCTCTTACAATCTCAATTTTATTTAAACATGCTTCTTTTTATTTTCAATGTTTTGTCTTTTAAGTATTTTTTAAAGAACAGTTATAAAACAGTGCTTATTTCCTCAATAGATGAGAATGACTCCTTCCAGAGCTGTTCCCATTTCTCCGGTGACTGTCTACTACACTGTATTTCAGCAGTATTTTAATATCAGTATTAATTTACTCAGCATGGCACCAGAACCTTATGAAAAAGAAGTCATTACATGCAACAGAAAATAAAAAGCTAGTTTCTAAGCAGTGCCAGGAAACTTCAGGTACTTCCTTAGTGTCCTGTATTGATGCTTTGCCAACGCACATATTCCTGAACGACTTCTACTTCTAAAACAGATTATGTTGCTCCACCTTTTTGTTTCATGCGTGTGCAGCTGGTTACACGGTCATTGGTTACAAGGTCTAATCATCCAAAAACAAAGTGTACTTTGAGATGAGAATCTGGGGAAAATTTGATYGTAATGTTTACAATTGTAAGATCTGTCTCCCAGATTCATGCATCTTTATTAAGCATGTGTTTAACCTTAAGAAAATGTAAGCATGTGTTTAAATATAATCCTAAACAGAGGGAGGAAAGAAARTTTGTCAATGAGTTGGTTTACAACCTTAAAGGTAGAGACTATACCATATGCATAGAAAAGAGATTGTGAGTCAAATGAAAATTAGCAAGTCAGCAAAAACGTTTTTATGATCACTTCAAAAAAAAATATGCGTAAGAATAAAAGTAATCCAATCATTTGGGGCTAAATTATAGTTTAAACATAGATGCATACATGAGGCTGTGTGAGCCTCATGGCTCCAATAGGAGCTCAAGTAGAAACCTTCTTTGATAGTGATTTATTAAACACTTAATAAAAAATATTTTTTTAAGCCAAATTGCAAAGAAAAAGGAGGTGAGATGCCTCAGTTAGGAAAGTAGACRAAGTGCAATGCCCAAAACACACACATCCCAAAGCAGGGCATTTGCTTATGAGMGAGGACTACACCTCTTTTTGGCTACATTATGGACTGGAAAGATTCATCCTTCTGTGAATTAGAAGCTGCACATCATGATGGTCAAATCCTAATGCTAATCACCCTGAAGATGCCCACAGAGTTACACAGATTCGCTCCTGAAACTCCCTCCAGGGAGATTTGCTCACAGATCTGTAAGAACACGAAAACAGGTTTGCAAACAGCAATGCGTACTGAAAGGGAGAAAGTCTCCAGGGGACGCGATGCATGTCTGAGTGACACCACTGTGAGAAAAATAAATGTCCTAGCACAGCTCGGGACTGCACCTTGGAGCGGCACGGCGAGACGCAGGCACGGGCGCCCTTTACGACTTCTGCAGCGTCCCGGCAGCTGCACGCGACTCCGTTACATCTCGGGCTCTTTCAGCACGGTGCGGAGYGGGGAAAGAAGGTGGCAGCCCCCCTGCTTACAAATCATCACACGTAGTTCAAAGCAAGCCGTGGCTCAGCGTTTACTGGCGCTAAACCCAAAGGTCTCCGYGCGTCTCACCAAACGTGTAACTAAACCCCGTACCATTTTAGTACTGATGTTTGATGTTTCAGGAACATTTGCACTATGCAAAAAAGGGGGGTTCCTGTGCCTTACGCACCCCGGTGCCAGTTAGCGAAACAGGGTTGACTTGGGACCATTTCAGCGGGAGGAACTGAAAACAGGAATCCAGGAGCGAGGCGGCAATCGCCGCTGATGGCCAGGGAGGGACGTCGGGGCTAAGAAGAAGGGGTCGTGGCCGCCCAGCGCAGTGCGGAGGGGCGCTGGGGCCGCCCCGGCCCTGCACGGTACGGGTCGGATCGGGTCGGGACTGGCCGGCCCCGCCGCGGTAAGACGGGGCTGTCACTGAACGCAGCCCCGTACGCGGCACAGCAGCGCTGCGGGGATCAGCGGGCGCCGTCGGGGCAGCCAGGCCGCCGGCTCAGCCCGGCCCGGTCCCCCCTGCGGCCACGGCCACGGACACTCCAGCAGCTGGGGTGCCCTCTGCGGCCTCCCTCCCCGACGGAGGGCGAGCTCCGTGGAGGGGACTGCCGAGCTCCGGAGACTTGCTCCAGCGCACCGTGTTCAGCCGGGCTCGGGCGAGGGGACAAACCTCCCCCGGGGAGCGGGGAGTCCAGCGCCAGGTCGCGCCGCCGAGAGCAGCACGGCCGGGCCGGGCTTCCCCTGCGGCCGCGCCGCCCCGCCGCGCAGGCGAGCCCGGGCCGCCGGGGCTCCGCGCCCCGCGGCCGGGCGCTGCGGGCCGGGCTCGGCGCAGCCCCACGGCCGGGCCCGGCTGGCCGGGGCATGCCGCAGCGGGCTCCCGCCCCGGCGGGGAAGCCGGCAGCCGCGGCCGGGCCGGGCCCGCGCCCATTAGCTATGGGAAAGGACGCGCTACGGGAGCAGCGGCCGAAGGAGGCAGGGAGCCGTCGGGGCAGCAAAGCCCCCGAGGGCCTCCAGTCAGGTGGGAGGGCAGGACAGAGGGGGACAGCGAAGGGAAAGGCAGAGAGGAGCTGAGCGCGGCGACAGAGCCGCCGTGCCTCCCCCGACGGCGCCCGCGGGCGCGCACCCGGGGCCGGGCCTCCGCTCCGCGCGTCCCCGCCGGCGCCAGCCAAGCCGAGCCAAACCGGGCCGGGCCGCGGCCGCCCTCCAGGTGCTCGGCCGCAGGCCGCTGCCCTCCGCCGGGGCAGAGGCGGGACGGGCCAGAGCCGTCTCGACGGGACGGGACGGCCGGCACCTGGGGACCTACCCCCGCGCCGCCGGGCTGGGATTTTGCCGTGTGTCGGGGGGCGCCGAATTCAGTGTGTAGGCGGAGATGAGCGGCAGAGCAGCTGGGCTTTTGCAGTCCCCGTGTTTGTGGCGCAGGGAGAGGGCTGCAAGAGCGCCCCAATCCCCAGGACCGCGGCGGAAATGCCGTGGGGGCCACCCGCTCCCGCTGACAGGCGCGACGGGTGTCGCTCGCCGCCGCATCAAGGCACCGGGGAGTTTTGCTCGGCACCCACGAAAGGCTCCTCCCATCCCCCCTCCCCGAAGGTGGGCGAAAGGGATTAATTTTTTTTTTTCCTCCCCCGGAGCCTGGCCGCA
>NW_028186363.1:1016257-1025587 GCF_003343005.1 Rhea americana | reverse complement strand
CGGCGGCCCCGCGGCGCTCGGCGCTCGGGTCACTCGGCGGAGCCGGCGGCGTGGGAGCCCGCGGCGGCCCGGGCGTCCATAGAGGGGCAGTCCGCGATCCTGCCTACAAATTGCGGCAGCGCCGAGCTGTCTCCCATTTAAATGTCTGCCAGCTGAGATCTGCGCTCCAAGCCCCTCCAGATCATTGGACAAGCGCCTCCAAAGCCCGTGTTATCCGCCCCCTTTAACACTTCCATAAACTTCCACCAGGGAAAGCTCTCAGTCATCCAGATAAACACTCGGCGACTTTCCTCGCTTAAGAGAGTCGGTGCTAAAGGTCAGCCGCCCCCCCCCAAGGAATTGTTCCTGGAATGCACAGAAAATCCACATTTTCCATCCCCATTAAAGTAGGACATTTAAGAAGAGTTACACACCCCTCGCCCTCCCTTTCCCCCTCCCCGCGCCCCCTCCCTTCACGCCGCGCCGGGCTAGCGGAGCGGAGCAGGGGCGCTGCGCCGCGCCCGGGCCGAGCACAGCCTCGGCGGCAGCCGCCCCCGGGGCAGCGGGCTTGGGGGGCTCCCCGGTGGGACCTGCGGGCTCCGGCCTCTGTCAGTAGAAGTGGGGGGTGGCGGTGGTGGGGATTAAAGCATGCGGCTGCCGATCTGCGCCCGCGCTCTTTCCCGAGGAGAGATGGTTTTCTAGCTCCGCAAGAGGCGGGGCGCCCCGGCTGGGGTCCCCGCTCCTCCTCCCCCCGTCACGGCGTCTCCCGCGGAGGCTGCGGGCGGCTCCCAGGCCCCGCGACGGGCAGGGAAGGCGGCGGAGCGGCGCGCCGCGGCCGCGCTGCCGCCCCGACGGCACCCGAGGGGCCGCTCGGAGCGAGGCAGCGGCTGGCGGCGGCTCCGCGCCCGTGGGTGCGGGCTGAGCCCTCCGGCCGCGGGGAAGGCAGCGGAGCCCCGGGGCTCCCCCGAGCCCCGCGGGAGCGGGCGGAGGGACTGCACTGCCGCGGCACAAGCGCCCCCCGACGGGCCGCGGCCGCGGGAGCCGCGCCGGGCAGGTGGCACCGTCAGGCGCCTTTTGCATCCTCCTCGGTGCRTTGCCGAAACAGCCGTGCACCTCTCTGACCTGGCCGCGGTAGCCGTCGCTACGGACYTCACCCGGGGATTTTTACTGGCCTCATCCGTGCAGATGCGCAGGACAAACTAAAATCTCAGCAGCCCACTGCTTTTGGGATGCTGTGTCTAGGCAAGGTGCCYAGCTTCTGAATTTTCAGAGCATTTAGCGATAGTTTGCTCGTTAAGGGCACCAGTTAGTGCCAGCTGCGGAGATGAGTCCTCAGCACGTTAGTAAATTAGGCCCCATGGCACATGTGCTCGGTGATAACTTTGGGGAAAAAAACACCTCTGTTGCCGTGTGTGCTAAACGCTGCAGAAGCAGAAGGGCAAGTGACTGTGGTGTAATGGTAGGTGACAGCACGAGAGAGAAAATGTGCTGGTGCACAGCCCCCGTCCAGGGGCCACTGGAGTTCAGTTACAGTCAAGGGGAAGGATTACTGGCAAAGAATCACAGCAAGTGACGTCTAGATGGATGAAAAGAGAGGCCTAGGGAGTTTGGGGGATTTTTCTTTATTTTGCTCCAAAAAAAAAGAGCTATTAGCATTCATAAATGTTTTTAATTAGCTAGGGTCCTTCCCTTGTGAATCCAGACAGCAAGTCACAAGTCTCACCCCTCAGCATGTCAGCAGACTTTATACTTCTTTTTTCTCTCTTGGCAAGCTTAAAGCTGTACTTCCACGCATAGGTAAAGGGACTATCTTGCTTTTCTCTCTCTGTCCTTCTCATTCTCTTYCTCTGATTAGCCACTCTCGAGCAGGGCTGGGAGCTGCTCCAGCTGCCCCTTTCCCGGGCCGTAATGCAGCTGTTTGGCTGGCGTGGGAGGAAGCTCCTTCTGCAGTTGCCCTGAGCTGCCGCTCCTGCCTGCGCGATGTTGGCACTGGTGCCGCGCGGACTTCATGCGTTGCTGCTGGTCTGCAGACAAGCTGCCTCTTTGCTGTATTTTTGAGGGATATGGTTCACACGCAGCTCTGGCGTTCACCTCGCTAGATGGTGATACTTGTGGACCTCTGCTAGAGGTCGGTCATCTCCGCTTCTGAGTGCCTCACTGCTCTCAAGCGTCTTACTGGAAAGATGGATTTGGAGTAGGTCTTGGCTTAACTTAAAGCAAACCGAGAAGTCCTTTRCGATGCA
The DNA here is from genome assembly GCF_003343005.1 of Rhea americana. Classification (NCBI taxonomy): domain Eukaryota; kingdom Metazoa; phylum Chordata; class Aves; order Rheiformes; family Rheidae; genus Rhea; species Rhea americana. Next base: position 1,023,365 of record NW_028186363.1, on the reverse strand, counting down.
TTTCCTGATGTGGAAGCTGAATTCCCTTCTCAAGATCTCTTCTAATTTCTTGCTGATGTACCCACTATATTTTCCCAACTCTTTTCTTTCCCGCTGTTTAATCCACAGTGTTTCAAGTCTAGCATCTTGYGGCCAGAAAGATAAATCTTCTGGATTTTCTGATCACTGCAAAGTAGTATTCCTGCAAGATTTTGCTTGCTCATTTGTAAAAATAAGCCAACTGGGGACCAAAAAAGGATGCATCATTCTAGTTGTGTTTTCTTGCTTGGGCTGAATGAAAGTAGAATTGAAGAAAAACAAAAAGACAGTGTAAAAAGGAAGACATGCTTATGTCCTGAGACAAGGTCTTCTTGTCTCCTGGATTAGCAGGCACCCACTATTTAAAAGCAAATTACCTTCTTACCCCAAGCCTTATCCACATCTGAAATCCTGTTGATGCTCTGACCAGTGCTGCTAACCGGATCTCGAGTACTGCTGGGGGGATTTTGTGTAATTATTTAGTATGAACAGAAGCCTAGAGGGAACATGCCTATTTTTGTGGCATAGGTTTGAGTTGAAGAGTTTGGATGTCGCAGGGCCRTAACACCGTGTACTGTGAACCTGACTGGATTCAACCACCCGCTCGCTATTGTTTGGGKTTTTTTTTTTGTTTGCTTTTTTGAATTTCCTCTCCYGTTTCTTGCTGGTATTCACTGTACGAGTTGCTCTTTGTTTTAGTGGAACAGTTAGAATTGTTTTAATCTTAAAATAAGCGCTGTACTTAATTCTTGCAGAGGAAAAAATGTTATTGGGCTGAGCTCCTGTCTGCTACTGCTAACTTTGAGCACTACTCAATGCGTCCTCACTGCCAGGACAGTTGGCGCCTTGTCAAAAGCCTTTGCAGAGGAGCCAGAGACTGACAGGGGCCAGATCCTTTTCTTGAGTAAATTGCAATAGCTAATAACAGCTTTAGGGAGATGTAACTGATTTATGCCAGCKGAGAAGCTGGCCCTAATATACTTAGAAATCAAACGTCCCTCACTCCTAGACGTGTTCCTCTAGGTCAGAAGTAAGGCAAGCCATCGGAGGGAGACTGGGCACATCTGAACTGCTTTACTTGGTATTTTGAACTGTTCTGTGAAGAACAGAGAGGAGCTTGGTTGACAGGACTGTGAATCTGGCACTAATTTGCAGGAAAAGAAAACTAAAACGAATACATAAAATTCAGCCACTGGTGACAAAATCACTGATGGTTTCAGTGCTTTATAAGAGGCAGCAACTTGAGATACTCCTTTCTTTTGGTGACATTCAAAAAGAGTAATGTCAAGTAGTGTCAAAAACACATCGTGAAGCAGAAAAGCAGAATAGATGAATATACGCATCTATATACCTACCCACCAGTGTGCCTCGGCTTCTAGCTAACGCAGAGCTAGTGAAGTTTTGCTGTGCTTTTTGCCTTTTGAGATTACGGTGGCGCAAGAACTTCTGAAAATCGGGGAGCAAAATGTTAAGGAACGAGCTTTCTCCCTGCACACCTTAACTCTTCTCTTTGAGCTGGTGACCACGTTCGAAGCAAGAAGCCGTCCCTGGTGCCCGCCGCGTCTGCTGTCYGCGGAGGGGTGTGAAGGTGCCCGGTGGCGGGGCAGGGTGAGCCGAGCAGGGTCTCGGACGTAATCCGTAAATTACAGAATAAGGAAAATCAGACCACTGAGTGGTCTGTGCTTCACTTTGTGCTTCACTCTAGCAAAATTTGGTTTCGTTAAGGAACTGAAATCTTACTTGATTTTTGGAATTGCATCACATCCATGWGTCTGGGGCTTCACCCCACAGACTGAGAAGAAAGTGTTGGATGAATATTATACTTACTGAAAAATAGTATTCTAGACTCATGTTGACAGAACATCCTTTTAATGTATAGATTTCCATCAGCTGAATGRGAGAAAATTAAGCCAGGGAAAATGCTTATTTGGGGGTTCTTTGGAAATGAACTACTTTGTTTTTTTTTCTTTCTTTCCCTCTATTTCCAAATGTCATTTCTTCAGCAATACTCACACATTTAACTTGCAGATGTTCAGAAATAAATTAAAAGAAAAAAAGGTTTCAAGAGAAAATCACTAACTTCAAGCACTTAAATACTTCAACAGTCTAGGATCCTGCTCTGAAAAATACGGCCTCTGGTACGTCTGCAAAGCTTTCTCGTTTAGAATATAATACGCGTAGCTCCGGGTTGTGGGTTCGTGATGATCCCTGCAGCTAGGAGCCAGGGTCACAGACCAGAGTTTCATTGTACTGCGTGCTGCGGAAATAGGACAAAATATATTCTCTGGCCCAAAACACCTACCTAGATAATAAAATCCATATGTGACTATTTTTAAAAAGTGATTAAAAAGAAAAACCCTTGTTTTGTTAGGGTGCAGTTTGACGGCTGGACAAATACGATCTTTCATGCTAAATGAGGAAGTATCATTTGTCGACCTAACCTTTTCGTAATACTTTTCACGATATTTTTTTGATGCGTCTTATATATTTGATGGCTTTGGAATAATATAACATGAAAACGAGAGCCATAAAATACCCATGAAAAATTCCTCTGCCCGCATGCATTTGCTTTTCCTTTTCTGCTGCGGAAAGGCCGTCCCGCGGATCTGTGGCTGCGCGGGAAGGAGGTGTTTGCTGGTACGCTTTGCTTCCAAGATAGCTCCGGAGGAAGGTGATACAAGAAGTGACTCAGCTAAGCAACCCGGGTTTGCGCGGGCATGGGAAGCCCTCGCAGTCTGAAGTCGAAGCTGGGTAACGTGAAAGGAGCCGTCGGAGAAGCTCGGCGTGTTTCTCGCTCCGGCCGACGTGGCAGCCGTGAAACGCGGGTGCCGGTTGCGCCTTGCCCGCTCCGCGCGCTGGCCGTGGCGGTTCCCAGCGCCCGACGCTGTCGGGCTACGCAGCGGACCCGCGCGGCGCCTCGGGGCCCGTCGCAGCAGCCGGCAGCACGCCGCGCGGGCCGGTGGCGGGAGCTTAAGAAGTTTGGGCCTTTCTCCCGATTTTGCCTTTTGCTGCTTGTAGCAAAGGAAAAAAAAAACGAAAGGAAGGAGCACTAATTACGTAAGAAGGCTTGAAYGGCTTTTGCGTCCGTTCAAGGTTTTTCTGTTTTTTTTCCCTTCATTGCCCTCTTTAAAAATTCAAATCTTATCTATTCTTTCTATTTTTTTCCTGGCAATATCTAGATAAAAATGGAATACCAGATTTTTTTTAAAAAGTTTTGCAGGAATGAAGGAGCCAAAGCTCTTTTTTGGCTGAGACAAAACCTAATGTAGGCTGTGTAGAAGTTCTGCATTTTGTATTTGAAATCCAGTGCAACAAAAAAAGGCTACTGTATTATGGGAAGGAAAGAGCTCTAAACAACTGGGCTCCTTTAGTATCTGCTCTCCACTTCTCTGAGTTAACATTAATGCAAGAGTTCCTAAAAAGGCAGGTAGAAACAAGCATTCTCTCTCTTTTTACTTATTTATTTATTTTTTTAGGTCTCTATATATTGAGGACAAGACCTGTGCAGGAGGCACAGATAACCCCCGTCCRCTTTTACTTTTTTAACTCACACTAATTTTCTCATGACTCCATTTCGCCACCTATAAAACAGCAATAGGGAACAGTTTTCAAAGGAGCCAGAATCATTTTGGTTTAAATCCTTAAAGCTGGTTAGGTACCAGACTTCCAGTGAAATGAGCAGTGAGCAACAGGAGTTAAAATCCAAATTAATCCTTGAAGGTGGATTTTTTTTTTTTTAATTGCCTTCATTTTTGTGTCTGCAGAGGAGTCTGAATGCATCCATTTTTAAATGTCTACAAGCTTTTAATAGGGAAGAAGGTCTTTTAACTTCATAATTCTCGGCTATAAAAAAATCATATTTCCAGTGAATAAGCCAAGTTTTCACTGTTATGGACAAAAAAACATCTAAAGGCAGACAAAGGAGTGTTTTAACCAGTTGTGGTTATTTGAAACAACTGCTAAAGATAAGGTTCCAGTTCGGCAGTCTTTGTTGATCTGAAGAGCATTTTAACTATACGCATAAGTGCAAACATATAGTYGTGTGCTTTGGTAGGAAAGGTGGGCTTCTGTGCATACTTAACTTCTCTGCTAAACTCTGGTTTCAGACCCCAGTTCTGTAGGGACTTGCCAGATGCTTGACTTTATTTTCAGTGGGACTATTCGGAGCATATAAAATGAAGTGCACACAAAAATCCGAGAGGCCCGAGTCAGGCGAGCCTTTCCAGAAGACCCAAACCCAATTTTTATATATGCCCTTCCTGCGTTAAAGGGTCCTCCACTTGATGTGCATTTTAGGATTCTAAACCTCACAAAACTACAGAATTAGAAGTATAATACAATAATAAAATAAAAAAATAAAAGTGCAATTTTTATCTGTATGGTTACCAAAAATTTCCTCTTTCAAAAATTGCCAAAAAAAAAAAATCACTTCTGGGAAACTACACAAGCAAGCCTAGGGCCAAATCTCTTGTCTTGATATTTCCAACTGTTCTGTTTTGCTTCTTCTGTTTCCTTGTCAAAAGGATCCTGTTTAGCCTGTTTGGCTAAGGGCAGTAGGATATTTATTCATTGATCTTTCCCTTTCTTATGGTATCCTGAATTCTAATTAGCATTTTCAAGGTCTTGTACACTACTCCCCAACGATGACTGCAGCAGACGTGGTTCTTCCCTTTTCGTAGAGCCGCTCAGAGTCGTGGAGGAGCTGTGAGGATCTGAACGATCTTACTTTCTGCAATTAACCACGCTGCCTACTAATTCTTTATCAGCAGCTTTCCTTGCAGTTTGATTTCTTTCTTCTTTTTTCCTTTCTTTTCTTTTCCTTTCTTTTCTTTTCCTTTCCTTTCCTTTCTTTTCCTTTCTTTTCTTTAAATGTGTAGCATGCAACTCAAAGTGTCTGGAAAAGCATAAAATGACTTGGTCTTAAGAGAGAGTCTGTAAATAGGTCAGGAGCTATCCTCTAGGTGTTTATAATGAATCAGGCACCGAACTCTTTGAGCTTTTGGATGCACTTTTGAAAAGTCTAGGAGTGTAAACACTTTTCTCCACCCTCCTCAGGAAGTCTTAATGCACTAAAGACGTAAGTAAAGAAGTTAAATTGCAAGTGACCAAATCAATCACACTTCAGATCAGACTGTGGCAGGGTTTTTTGGTTCTGAACCAGATGGAACTAGACTCTTTGTGAAGGAGGTATTATTATTTCTTGACATGGTTTCAAAATGAACATATGAATTCATAGTAAAAAATACATATTTTTTCCTTTGAAAAAATATAATAAAACATTCAGAGGAAAGGATCCATGGGAGCTGGCGTCACTGAGAGCTATCAGACACATTTAAAAAAGAAACAATACGCACAAAAAGACCCACTTATAGCTATTGCTTGTTCTTCTGATCTAACCAAAGAAAAAAAAAAAGAAACGAACAGGAATTTTTTCCTGTGTTGTAAGGTGAGAWGAAATCCTCCTTTTAAATGTCAAATTCTTGGGTTCAGAGTTTGACTTGAGCTGAGCCTTTCCTGTAAGCTGTGCTTTTTACATGAAGATGACTATCTTGATGTAAAATCCTACCAGAGACAAGKTAGAATGGTTTTTACCATTTTGTAATTAGGGAGATAATCCAGGGTGAAGGAACAGACTATCTGGATGTAGGAAGAATATTTTTATCCAGTGGAGATGGAACAATTTGGTCAGAAGACTCTTGCAAATTAGGGAGGAGGTGACTACTACAAGCAAGTGTAGGAAATCTTCCTTTGTTGATAGCGAAAAATCATCACAGCGAAGTGTGACGACTTTGTTCCTTATTCAGAGAAGTATTCTGAAAGACGAAATACTTCTATGTTTTAACATGTTTGATCAAATTGCTTGTTTTATCTAGGATGCAGATCCCTCGTGCTTCGAGAACACTACCACCAGCTTCTGTAAAAGCTTGAAAACCTCTTCAGTATTTGGCCTGAATATTTTGATAGGGAGAATGACACCTGAAATCACCTTGGAAGGCATTTTTCCAGCTGGGGTGGGGGAAAGTCTTAGCCTCTATGTTGCAAATGCTTATAGCAAGGCATGTCTCTTGCTATAAGGAGTTGTCCTGTTAACATCATGAACACGGCCCCTTAGCATCACTGGAGCCCTTGGCCAATACGTGCTCACAGSAGAGCGTTTGCAAGATCAAATCTGTCACCGAAGAGTTAACAGTGAACAAGGGAGTGGGTTTTTAATGCTTCCTTTTCAACCGAGGCAAAATGATCAAAAAGATATTTTTAAAGTAACTAGAATAAAGAATGCAGCTGGAAGGACTCTTGCTAATACCCCATTTTTGTTCTTGCAATTATTTGGGCAGCAGCTAAACACATCTGACTTTCCTGCAAAAATAGTACTTTAGAAATTTACTTTAGAAAAAAGCTTGATGCTGTTTCAGGAGTCAGAAAGCACAAGACTGTGGCTCCTACCTACTCACTTGCAGGGCCAGCTTTGGACAAGTTTCTTAGAGAAGCCCAAAGGAGCTGGCTGCTATGGTGCTGACCTCGCTTCTGGAGGGCTGGCACCCAGCCTGGAAGCCACAAACTCACCTTAGACTGCGCTGAGAGTTGCCACACACAATTTGCAGTAGTGACCTCTAGTTTGCAGAGCAAGGAGCTACTTTCACCAACTGGAAACACTAGAAATGGCTGGTTTGAGTCACTCTGTCTCAGGAGTGTGGGAGCCTAACTTTGGGTTGAAGGAGGCACTGCTCTTCAACTCAGGGTCCAAAACCTGGGCCCTTTCCCTGAAGTTAACCACCAAGACTGCTTGGAGAGCAAAACRTAGCAAGGGGCAGTCTTCTTTAAAGCGAGGGATGGATGGAAAGTGAGGGTGGAGAGATGCCCATCCATTCTCTTCCTTTACCACCACCTACTTGCTGGAGGTAGGTTCCACACCTGCTCCTCTCCAGAGGGGTTTGAGCTTGTGTCTCCTGCACTTCCAGAGAGCACCTGAGCTGATGCAGGTGCCTATTTGGAGGGGCAGACGCCCCACTGTCCCAGCTGAGGCTCTTCAGCAATTCAGAAGGCAACTAGATAGAGGCAGGGAGCGAAAACTAGCCATTGAGTGTGAAGC
>NW_028186363.1:1014587-1016228 GCF_003343005.1 Rhea americana | reverse complement strand
CCCTGCTGTAAGACAATTTTGGGGGTTATTTTTGGTTTTCCCCCAGTGTCTGGCTAGCTACCTAAACCGTCCTTGGAGGATGTGCGAGAGCCCAGGTGCTATCCTGTCCTTCCTCATGTTCACTCTGCCCTACTAACCGCTAGATAACAAATTCAAGTTCATTCTTGATCTATTTCTCTGGTTCTGGTAGATCTTTGATTCTTTTCCCACAACTCTTCCAGACATTTTTTCTAATTAAACTGTCTACATCTGCTGTGGTGGTTTGTGCAATGCCTGGTCCTGCAGCGATGTGTGAAGTGGGTCCTTACCAGGTTGGTTCCTGCAGGCAATATAGGCAAGGGATTGCCAGGTTTGTGGATTCAGGCTGGGTTTAGGATTGAGATTGGTGTTGAGCTATGCAGGTTCACTGACTTTCAAACAGTTCTGGGCATGCACAGAGGTAGAGGTTTAGGTGCCTGAGGAACTTTACTGACAAAGAAACACCGTTGTGTATGGACTTTTAACTGCCAAAGGAGCCAGAGAAGGGAGGACAGGATTTGAGGATCACTCACTTGGACTTTGGTATTTGCGTTACACACAAGGCTGACTGTGGGCAATGAAGCCTTCTGTGAATCTGGCCCTCAACCTGTCCACTTCTGTTCACTTATTTGGCAACTGGAAATACTTTCCAGTTTTGTAAAACTCCAGTTTGAGAACTTCTAGATAGACAACAACATAAATGCAAAGCCTATGTTTAACAAGCAGCTGGTATTTTAGGGGCAGTCTGTGAAGGACTTATCTTCAAGTTGGTGGACAATTCCTGTTGTTGTGAGAGGTTGTGGGTTGTTGCTGAGACTGTAAAAATGGTAGGAAATAGGCAATGTTAGAAAGCCATAGGAATTAGAAAATAACCTCAAGTACTAGAGCAGAAAAGAATTCATGTATTCTAAATCAAAAGAAATGTATATTATGTTTATCCCCCTTTTTACACATAAACATGATTTTATGTGTAGAAAACACATGGGTTTTTCAATAACCCATATCTCCAGATTCATAGCCATTGCAAAAACTACAACAAACTGGGAAAACRTGGGCAGAGGGAAGAAGCTCTCAGGGAGCAGAAGCTGGGCTCAGTAGATCCCAGGGCAGACTTCTCCTCTGTTTGACTGTGCGCACACACGCACCACGCATGCATAACCCCCATGGTAGCTGAATCGTGGGGTTGTTGGGAAGTTTAACCAATAAGCCACTGACTCTGCATMAAATATAATAACGATACTTACCTATTATAAGAACGAGTTTCTGAGAACTTGCTTAAATCAGCTATGACAACTTTTTAATTGATAACTATTGTATGCAGCAATAAAAATAGGTTTCTTAGCTCAATTGCAGTAGCATAACTTCAAGGCTCGTAAATCTTACAGCCGTTGTATCACCCTTTGGTGTCACTGGAAGTTTTCCAATTGACTTAGTCACAGGTTGCAGCATTCTTAACACACACGGGAAAAAAAAGGGGGGGGGGGAACAGCCAATGCTGAACTATTCGTGCTGCTTTAGATGACCTGACTTTTTCTCTTTTGAATATATATTTATGTATATTCAGCGCGGTAGAGCCGGGTGGTGCGTGCACCTGGGGAGTGATTCACTTAACCCCTTCCTGAT
>NW_028186363.1:990052-1013218 GCF_003343005.1 Rhea americana | reverse complement strand
TAAGTCTGTTTGGAAACCTTGGCTTAGGACTTTGGTCCTGTGCCAGCCGGCCATGCTCGTGGTGCACGGCAGTTCCACCTTCTGCTTTTGCCTTTCTTTTTAATTTTCATTTCCTTAGCCTCCAAGCAGGTCACTGGCCGCGGCCGCAGACTTTAGGGAGCTTGTTGGCGTCACGCGTGGTTAGAGATGGTCTTTGGCTCCGGGAAGAGGTTCTCGCGCTGTARGGGTGAGTCAGCTGCGTCCGGCTGCTACGGTCACCGACTTCGGCAGCTGTCGCAGAACGGCCTGCGGTTGCTCACCTTGTCGGGTGGCTAACCTTGCACGGGCAGCAGCAYGGCCGCACTTAGTTCGCACGGTGCTTGCCTAAAACTGAACTTGTCTTTTTAAACGTATATGCATGCATGCGGGAAAGGATTTGGTATCATTTTAAGTGTATGTATATGCACACATGTGGCATTAGGTTTGATACTGTTTTTTTTTCTTTATGGCATAGCAATTTCCCTTCCTATTTCTATCAAGCACGATGAATATACAATTCAACCTACTTGTCAGCCCCACTAGCCCGAAACCTTGGACTCAGGGGTCTGAAAATTGGAGGAACTGGCCTCATACTGATAGCTTAGACTTGGGAGCTTAGCTCTCACGGCASTGCAGGAGCTAATAAAGCAGCAAGCCCACTCGTCCCCATTCGGGCCGCGCGAAAGTGTGCTTTCCTGCTACGCTTTACATTTCTCTTTGGTGGTAGCAGCATCTTCTGCACCTGGCTACCTTCCCATTCTCCTTCCAAGCAGTTAATAAATCTGAATCTGCRAATTTGACAGCACAGTTATCTTTGAACTCTTTATCCTAATGGGCCAGAAATACCAGCACCCTGATTTCAGCTCTTACAACCATGTAAGAAAGAAGTACTGGTGCCAATCRTAGCACCAGTGTCACAGCATTAGAAATGCAATAAGACTTGGTCTAGTGAGCTTACAAGTAAAAACGGCCAGAAGATGCCAAGTTTGTTCTTGGTTGCTGTTGCTTTTTTTTTCTTTCCTCCCAACAAATTTAGGTATTTCAAAAATTTGTTTTTATACAGCATGAAAATGAAAACAAAGCCTTTTGAACACTTTCACACAGCTACTGGTTAGAGGCCTGATTTGAGGGCATGGATTCAAAGCGCTTCATAGTCCAAAAAAAGAAAAAGTGCTTTCTTCRTCCCCAACTCCTGGTATTTGGGGAAAGACCGGGTTTTGATGTTGCTTTGTCCACCTTTCTGCCCACTCAGTCTGACAGGTGAGGATATACCTTAGCAAAAAGCTTCATTTTTACAAAGTGAGAGTCAGGTCAGCTTTGCTCACAGCCCTGTAAGTAAGTGACATCCGAAGTGGCTCTCAGGACTCTCAGGAATTAGTTCCAGGTTTCTTTGGCTTGCTCCTAGATCGCTGGATTGATAAGATTATCAACATGGTTTTGTTAGGTGATTTTAAATGTGCCAATAAAAAGAAGCGTATCATTTATTCCCCCCCCTTAAATAATTCATTGAGTGTTTTTTATATTACTTTCTTCTGTGGAAGCTTTATAGCTTTATATTCTTTACTACTGAATTTATTAAAAGAACACATTATGTTAAAAATGTAAATACACATATATAAGTGTATGTATATACACACATACACCCCCAAAGTATTGTCTCATTAACAAAATATACTTTAATCTGCTCCATAACACTTTATTTATTTAACTAGCATCATACTTCACCAGACAAAAATAATGTTGCATGGCAATACTCTTTGTATAGCTTCTTTCAAGCCAATTGTATCTCAAAAACCTTAGAGGCAAAGCCTTTAATGCACCAGCAGTTTGTAAAATACCTGACAGCGTTCTGGCCGCCAGGCAAGGAAAATGCTAAGCAGCAGCAGCAGCAGAGGAGCTACTTAATTCACAAGTTTTGGGTTTGGGGGGGCATTTAAAGACAAGAAATTTCTAAATTGTATACTGTTTCTTTCGCCCGCTCTGCGCAGACCTAGCGCAGCCAGCCAGGCGCTAGGCGGGGGGCGAGTAAGCGCGAGCAGCAGCTCGGGCACCCGGGCTGCCCCTCACTCCGTTTCGGGCGCTGGAAGTGGAAGGAGCTCAAGCTCAGCACTTCACATCTCACGTCACGCGCAATTATAAACCTCACGGCATTACACGCTCTTCAGAGTAATTGTCTCTCATGGCATTTTTTTTTTTTAACAAGAAAGCAGGGATTCTGCCAAAAGAYGTTATAATTTAGCCCCCAACGTTACGGAACTTTGCAATCTGCCCATAAATAATTTGAGAGAGGGAACGACTCTGTGAATACATAATTTATTATGAATTACTCACTAAGTGCTAGGATAGGAAAAGCAAATGCCAGACACGGTCAGATTTGTGATGCTCTGTTAACTTTAACATAATGTGGAGAGGAACTTCAGTTTCTATTAGTTTCTTACGTATTTTGCGTAAGGGGTCGTTGCTATTTTGCTGGGTCTTTTTGTAGGACCAGTGAAGGAAAGCGTAGAACTTTTTAAAGAGATTGGAAGTTCAAAGCTATAAACGTGTTATTTTCCATAATCCCCATGCCATTTGTGCACTTGTTTGGTTTGTACTATTGCAGATGCATTCTGAAAATTACAAAATTTTCTATCATTAAGTATTTTCAGTGCATCTTTAGGAGAAAGAGAACTCTGCTGCAACATGGAGTTCCTCAGCTCCGCGGGAGGAAGGCTGTTCAGGCTTCCTGRAGCAGCGATGGCCACCAGTGTTATCAGAGTATCGCAGCTTTTCACAAGCTCATCAGCTGGATGATCCTGCATGTGGATGCAGCGTAAGTTCATACAGCTTTATTAAATGTCTCCACCTTTACCTGTAATATTCTAAGGACATTAATATTCATAACTGCTGTTACTCAGACTTAAAAAAAAAAAAAAAAAAAAGGCGGGGGGAGGATGAGTACTTTCTAAAAGTACCACTGGTAACGAAATAAGACATGTGAGTTCGGGAAAGGTGTGGACACAGAATGATTAAAACAGAAAAATATTCCAGTGGATAAACTCAAAAATCAGTTCTTTAATTTTTAAATTTGCACTGCAATAATTGAGACGGAGCAGCCTATGAAATATTTTGGAAAATGTCACTTTGCAAACCTTGTAGATTGCTTAAATGTTTATTAAAATAGACCAAAAGCCAAAATTCTCTGGGTAAAATAAATACTTTGTCTTTGCTAAGTAACAATATTTGTGAACAAAACATAAAACTATAATTTTCATGTGTCAAACATAGTAAAATTTAAGATTAAATGTTGGAGTCAGACTGGGCCTTTTTTTTTTACATCTGCCTATTTACAAGCCGCTCATTAAGACCATTTACCTCACATTAGCTATTAAAATGACTAATATTTTTAAAGTTTGCTCCATGACTAAAATAAAAACAACAGAACTGTCCTTTTACCATAGCTTAACAAAAAGCAGAACCATATTTTCGTTATCTAGGAGAACATACTGTTATAAATACAGCTGTTTTTCATCTACAATTATATAAATAATAAACAYGCTGCCACTCACAAGGATTTTAATAGATGATTATATATAAGCAATATTACGATCTAGCAGAAGATGGCATGAGTTTTCATCATTCATTTTTATTGTACTTATTCAGGACCCTTGTCTTCATCTGAAAAATGTGGAACAGACTTCTTCGCTACAACATTATCCAGTCGCTGTCCTTGCAGATATGGGTTCACACTCTGGAAAAGTTAAAAAAYAAATAAATAAATTGTATGTTTGTGTGTACGTATATAATCTATATATATATTTATATTTGYGTATACACACACACACACATATGTATTCAGGGAGATCTATAGAAGGTATCTAGCAATAGTGGATATGTATTTCTTATCTGTCAGATATTTATGGACTGAAAATAAGAAATTGCATGGAGTAAATCTAAAAGTCAGTCAATGTTTTGCTTTCCAGTAAGTTTTGGGTGCAAGAATTCAATCCATACCACTAAAAGGAGTAACTGCTACCTAGCCCGCAGTGGGGGCAAGTGAAGGAGGACTGTGCAGCACGTAGGACAGGCTGACTTAACCGCTGTCTTTTTGCTCCACTCCCCCTTTCCTCAGTTCAGCAGAGAAGCAGCAGATCTCTAAGCAGCTTCTCTAATTCTTGCAGCAGGACAGAACTTGTTAGGAACAGGCAGGTAAGSTTCAGTTTACATCACGGGTCCCTGGTGGACCCTATGCTGGGGATAAATGAGATACCGCRACGCTGGCTTTCACCATCGTCTCTTCTTCAGCCCATCTCCTCACCAGTAAACCCCTCCTCACTGCTTTTCGTGATGCTGAGATAAAAACTCTTCTGGCACAGAAACACAGCCAAGCAAGATTTTGGCATAGGAAATGGCTCTCACCATCGCCAGAACATGAGAAYGCTGAAAAGAAAATCCCTGGAGAGGGTTTAGCTTCACTTTGGGCCACGTAAGCAGCACAACGTGAGACTGAGGATGAACAGATCCTGTCCTCAACCTGTTTGGAGATGATGGTAATGTAGAAAGCCTCTGCCTGAATTTTATCTATACCAGTGAAATAAAAYGTATTGATTATATTTGCACCTATCAGTCAGATTGATGGAGCTTTAAAATTCACTCAAATACTATTTATACCCACTTTCAGGTCTCCTACAGTACCACTATAAACAGAATTCRAGTACTCTCTTTTCTAGTTCATGGATATGGAGCAAAACTGTAGTGTGTTGAGTTTTAATGCCAATAAAAATTATTTGCCTCTCTTAGGACAAACTCTGGAGGATTTGCATTTTCCACTATCTTCTGAATCTTGTCAGAYGATTATATCAGAGAAATAATTTTTCTTGAAGTATTTCTATACTTACTTCACCAAAAGTTGTAGTTCAGAAGTAAGCAAAAAAGCCTAAAAAACATGGATTAAAGTATTTATTTTGAAATATCCCAAGTATTTGTCAAATCTCTGGAAAAGAGATTTAGGATTTGGGATTTGTCTTTATGTGAGTTTAATACTTTGATTTTTTTCATGTTTGTTGAAGTTATCATTAATACTTAATCATAGTAGAGCTGTCCTCCTTGCTTTGCTGTAGTGTTTACTGATTGCTTTGCCTGCTACAAGTGAAAACAAACAAACAAAAAAAACATTAAGAGCCAGGAATGAATGTGGAAAATCCTTGAAAATAACACTAACACTAATTTGATGCTTAAAATTAGGGTGTGTTAAAAATAAGACACATGTAAATGATTTATTTATGTTTGTTTAAAGAAGTTCTGTTTAATGTTAATTTAGTGAAATTCAGCTGTTGCATAAACTTCTAGGAACTATTTGAAGATTCTTAGGAAGATTAATTGGTCTCTTGCTGGAATGGTACATGCTTGCTACTTTTTGAAAGTAGAATATAATGAGAAAACATAAAAAGTTTTGTCTTAACAGACAAAAGAGAATACAAAATATAATGCAAAATTTTTGGCTAATTTTAATCCTATACTACTGTGCTGAATTCAGAGTAATATGGCTCACAAATACCTTTGTGTACAACTTCCAAGATCATGGCAATGTGACTCAGCTATGATAGAACTTATGCTCAGGATATGCTTACATTTGGGATAGGACACTGGTCACATATAGAAACKGAAAACAGGCAGAATCGCTTCAGCTGAATAAGAGGTTGCTGTGGACCTCCTCGTCTTCCACCGCAAAAGTTGCAAAAAATCAACACAGCAGCAAACGATAAATATACACCTCTGCATTTTATAGAGTGCATGTATATGTTTAATATATACGTATGTGCATTCTCACATGTACGTGTGTTCATACACATACACAGAACGAGCAGTTTTGCAGAGCTGAGCAGTGCCTCCGTGACTGCTGCGCTACAGCATCGTAGCGGCACAACGGTTCCTCTGCACGGACAACCCAGGTCTCCAAAGGCAACTTGCTTCTAACGTAAAGCTGGAAAGCCGTGCTTCAAAAGAGCAGTTTGCTGCCAGCGGCCACCCCCGGTAAGAAGCTTGTTTGTGYGGGAGGGCAAGGACCACGGAGGGTGGTGGGAGGGGAATCAGAGGGGCTTCTTGAGATCTAGAGCATTACAAGCTGCCGTCGACGTCTCGAGGTTAGCCTTTTTGCTCATGAAGTGAGAACTGTGAATTGCTCGTTATTGTATTAGTAATCATTACAGTATTACTTTCAAAACAGTACTTTAAATAATGAATTTAACCTTAAATGACATGCCTCCACTACGAAGACAAATCTGTTGCAAAGCAAGGAACTGAGGCTTTGCCGCTGAAGTTTGAGGCTGTCCCTGGCCGCAGAGCTGCCACGCTGCCCAGCCGTTCTTTCCATTACACCAGTTACATCAGTCGGCACGCAGACAGAAAATGTATATATTTTCTTCTTTTTTCTCRTGTATATATTGCACTAATCCTACCTTACCATGCTGTTCTGTTCTAGCCATTAATAAATATTCCACATCACTGTCCTTAGAGTAGATTCTGCTTACTTTATAGACTTAAAATAAGGTGTCACGACTTCTTGCTTCTCTGTTAACAAACTTGAAAATCAAACTAAGCAGGAGGCAGATACTAAGCACACTCATGGAATAATCCTCAAGCTAGATCATTAACTTTTGATTGCAAAATGTTTATTACTTGTGATATGTGATTCAGTAAGAAAATCAACTCATCTTCTCACTTTCTGGCAAAGTTTGAAAGTTTTTTTTTTTTTTAAAAAAATCATCTTATGCTTTAGTTATTCCAAAGCAAATCTATTCCATTTACAATATAAACCCTGCTGTCATATTTTACAAAGTTACTTTCTGGCAAAGAACTACACTATAAAATGTAAAGCTCTGTTTTCTTCTTGTGAAAAAAATCTACCAGCAGCAAAGCTAAAGATTTTTCCTCTGCCTGAATGTGACTTTTTGAGAGAAGAAAGGCTTA
Organism: Rhea americana; assembly: GCF_003343005.1. Lineage (NCBI taxonomy): Eukaryota > Metazoa > Chordata > Aves > Rheiformes > Rheidae > Rhea > Rhea americana. Next base: position 1,006,252 of record NW_028186363.1, on the reverse strand, counting down.
AACTATTGAAAAAAAGAGAGAACATGGCAAGATGGACCATGCAAAAGTACTCTGCAAGATGTGGATCTCCTTCATTGTATTAGGGCCAGTGGGATGAGACCCCCTTCRTCTTTGTCAGCAAGCTGCTGGGACAAAGTGATGCAAGTTTAATTCTGGGGTAAACTTGAGTGTACGGGTATCAGTCAATCAAGTTGCTTCAGTGATGGCACCAGTTCTGCTGTCATTTACATGCAAACAGCTACTGACTYGCATGAGTAGCTGTAATTAATTAATTTTACCTATACTTTTAATGGGAAACTTCTTAAATTTAGTTTAAAAGAAAATTTAAATAATCTAAAATGTTTTTATGCAAACTGGATCTAATTAAAAAGACAGCTAATACAGTTTTTTAAATTAAAGCTTTGCATTCAAGTGCATCTCCTGAAAGCACTGCAACAAACTATTTAGAGAAATACTTCTACACAGCATTGCCAAGAAGCCTGTTGCGGTAGTTTATCGCAGAGATACCCTAACTTTAAGCATTATCYAAGCTATCATGCAGCTGTATTAGACCAACTGTTCGTTTCAGCAACATGATTTTAGTTTTTACTACCTCTATAGATGACGGAAAGGTAACAAAGTTTTCTGATAGTTACCCGCTTTCTTCTTTTTGGACCACCATTAATCTTCTCAAAGAGTAAACTCTTGCTCTGGAAAAAAAGGGTAGCCATCAAATTAATTAAACKTTCTTTTTTTTTTTAATGTTAGATATTAGCATATGAACAGTTAGGAGCAAGTTTAGATGGGTTTGTAAAGTTAAGGGAAAGATAAACCACACGGAGACATTTGGATACTGCTGCTAATATTTTGCTGTTCTTCCGGAGCAGTCCACGTCATCACCAACTAAACGCTCAGTAGTATTCCTCCACGTTGTACTGTACGCTTGTCTGTGTTCAAGGCACCAGCGCTTCAAGTACATGCTGGTATACTGATATCGATAGGATGTTCCACATGTAAAACACAACTACTTATTTAAAAATAAATAAATCAATATGTATTGATAAAGAGTCCTGTCTCTGGTACATCTTCACATTTGAGGTGACACCAGTACATGAGCAAAAATGTTTCCCTTTACAAGCGATTTTCTAATTCCTTTTAAAAACTGCAATCAGTGTCATTCCTACTGTTTTGTTGTCTTTGCTTATTTCATTCCAGATATCAACACTTCCCAGTGCAAAGTTCTGCTGAAGTCGGTTCAGTGCCAACCCTTTCTTTGTTTAAGTAGTGCCCTCAATAAAGTTTCTAAAAACCATTTGGTCTGTAACATTTTTAATAGAGTGAACCTTTTAAAAACTGCCAAAAACATCTTGGCAGAAAGGAAAGTTATGATGATGAGGGAAAAAATAAAARCCCTCTGACCATAGTTTATATAAATGCATCCACATATTGTTATATTTCATACAAGTAGTGAATTCTAATAAAGTCTGGAATAACACACACATGCTCAACACATTTTGTTTCAATTGTGTATTATGAAGAAAAACAAAACCAAAGCCTAACCTGAAAATGGAAGGAGAGAAGAATTACATGTATAAAAGCAGAACACTGTATAAACAAGGCCATTAATTCTGCTATAAACAACTGACCTAACGTTGATCATATAAATAGAAAGTGTAATTCTAGTGAGAGACAAATTCACCAAACATTTCTACCCTCTGTGCAGCCTTGATATGAGAAAAAACAAACATTTTCAAGTGTTACAATGAAATCTGCCAAAATTGTCTGTTTTGTACTTCTCGTGTACATTAAACCCCAAATTCGTAAGGCCTATTTCTTGCCTAACCTCAGTCATTTTATCTCATCTCTGCCAAAAGGGAACAGAGATGAAGTTGGCCAAGGGAGACATTCTTGGCTAGTCATTTATGCAAACTCACATAGGGAAAACTTAACATTAAAAACAAAAAAAAACCCAGAGATGTGTAGATTACTCTCTGTAGGAAACAAAGCACGCTGAAGTCCCTCTTCATAAACTATTTGACCTTATAATTTTCATTAAAAGGAAAAGTATTGTTGAAATTGATGAAAAGAACATCATGACTACTGCAGCTATTCCTATCACTCCCAAAAATTCCTTCCAGTTGAACTGTTCCTGCTCAGGAAAAATCATATTTTGCTTAGTCTGTTTGCAAGTGTTTCAAGGCCATAACTACTACTTTTAAGTATCATATGTAGAGTAAAGCAAATGAGATCAGGGACCATGAGCTAAGTGTGCGCTTGTGTGGTGACAGCGACTGCGGAGATGTGAAGCCACCACGTAAAGGCCTGATGACATCAGCTGCTTAATCTTCTTGGAAGTGCTTTTGCCTAAGAAACGGGGCACCGCGTTTCTCAAGGTAACCCTCATCCRGAGATACGCTGCACTTCTGAAGAGGAAATGTTGATTCAGAAGGAACTAAAGGGGGAGTCGTGTCACATCTTAGCCCTCCCAGGACTGCGGGGACAGGACACTGTCCCCTTGCTCCTGCAGCTTCCCTCGCACCTGGTCCAGATTCCTGGATTAGATATTATGGGTTGGGAYCTCTGCTGAAGAACACAGAGCTAAGACGCTTGTAACCAACTAACTAGTGCCAGGGAGATTTACCTCTATGTCTTCCAGAGGTCACTGAGATTAGTTTAAGTCAGCAATAATTAGCAGCTCTGTAATCTGGACTTGCACAATTATTGAGCAAAACTGGTAAGGCAAACTGCATTAGCAAGAGTGCACTCCTTGAGGAGGGCTTTTTCTTGTCCCTAAATCAGGCAATTTACAGCCTACCACTAATACCAAGCATGGCAATTTCTATTGCACCAAGCATTTACTCTCTAAACTCAGTAATCTGTATTTACTGTCTGAAATGGAAAAGGGATATCTGACCTACCATAACCCTTCCTAGCAAACTTCACTGCCATCCATATATTTATAGATCTGAGTTGGCAAAGAGAGATGCACTTAAGATTGTTCACAATAACTGAAACTGAAAAAAAGTGAAATCTGTGACTGACTGCTTTCAGGCTTTCATTAAAATTGGGAAGCAAGAGGTGGCAACTCCCTTAAAAAGGAGTTCAATTTTGTGGCATATTTCTATCCCTGCTTTCCATTTATCTTTCTTTGTACTGGCTTGGGTCCCTCCCATGTAGCTGATAAACAAAACCAGCATTATTTCTACCCTGAGAGTGAAATGTTATTCACTGCTTCAATAAAAAGAATTGTTGAAAAACATCATTGCCTTTTAATTTTCTACTTGTACTGAGAGTCATATCAGAAAACCTATCTGAACTTCCCWCATCTTTTTAAACTCACCCCTCTCCGCATAGCATGGGAACAGTTAACACTTCAGGTTTCAATAAACCTAAAAAAATCATTTATATAAAAAAGTAAGTTGTCTTCGTGAAAGTCTTTCTAGATGCCAACAAGACTTCTACAGATGCACTCCCTTAAGAGTCAAGATGCAGAAAAGATACCCGCCAGATGGAAAACACCTTCCTCCAGCAAAGGAAGTCTGAACTAAGAAAGAAAGTGTTCTGGGGCCAGATACCTTAGAAATGATAGCTGCACACTCAGGCAGAGACCTCCAGAAGTCCTGTGTCTTACCACTCCCATTGTCCCCTCTACATTTTCCCCATATGAGGGAAAAAGAAAGAATCTCCACTATGGCAGGGCGTGTGGGAGCCGTGCTGCTCRGCCTAGGAACAGATCATGCGCTGCGATGCCCCAGATGAGCACATTGACATATGGAGAGGTCTATCAARGACAGGGGAGGGAAAAAGGAGGAAGAATTTTTCTACCTCAGTATATGTTTATTATGATTTACATATTCATACTTTCATATGCATTAGCAATTATTTATATATAATATTTAGCATCTACATAGACTCATAGATTTTGCTGTATGAGAACTTCCAGAATTACTTCACAAAATGTGTCCACACTGCAATTATAGAGTGGTTCCTTTTACCCAAGGGTAAGGTACAGGTCCCACAGCTTTGCAAGCAAGACATTAAGTCACTTACAGTTCAAAGCAAAACAAAAAGAATATCTGTTTCTTCCCCATTGCTCACAAACAAGCAGGTCTTTCGTTAACTTGCTAACATAACTTGGGTTTTACTGTGCTTCTGCTGAGGAACGCATATTGGCTCTTTGACAGCCCATGTCCGTGGGACCATGTCACCACCTCAATGCTCTGTGGCACCAGGGCACCAGGAGAAGYTCCCCCAAGAGCTGAGGGCAGGCGCCGGGATGCTCCGGCTCGGAGGGCTTCGGACCGCAGCGACAGCCGAGCGCCTCCCAGAGCGCCCGCGGTTTTGCGGAATTGTCTACAGCAATGCAGCACTACATCCCTTACGGGTACCTGGTCCTAGGTAGAAACCGAGGTAGAAACCTCTGCTGGTGACTGCCGAGGTAGGAGTCAGCTACCGGCACAGGGGCTTTGGGGGGTGATGTGGATGCGCGCAGTCACCCACCACGCGGCTCACCAGCTGCTGAGTTGGTCATTTATGACCTATCTAATCCAGATGCCAGTAATGACCTAAAACTGGAAGATCTCATCTGCTTTATCTCTTTATCGCTCTTCTATAAACTCTCAGTTAGCTAATTTTTAGAGTGCTTTTCTGCTCTTATTTTTCCACAGGGGGAAAAATAACAAAAACATCTATAAAACCAGATATCATTATATTTCCTAATCTTTCTAATGTGTAGTAATATACAATGAGGAGGCAATCGGGGCAATACTCCTGAATCTCGGCAGAACATTTGATCATGTACATTACCAGCTGTTTCATCTCTAATTAAAAAGATCTGGTCTTGGCTATACTGCAGCTAGATATGATTACTGTTTGGGACCTCGCAGTCTGTTTTAAACCATGCGTGAGTAGTTTTTTCCCTGAATTAGTAGTGATGGATGGAGAAATGAAAAAAGGCCAGTATTCACTAATGATTACCTACCATTTGTTAAGTATATATGTTGCTGATGACAACACAGTATGTACCCTGATTCTGAAACACTGCAATAGGCCAAAGATTTGGAGAAGCGTTTTTATAGTCTTCAACATGGCATTACGAAAATAAATTRCTTATGAATAATAAGAAAACTAACAGCATTATCTGGCATAAATAATAAAGTTCACCATCTGGTGTTTTTAAAATAAAAACCTTTGATGGTAATTACTTAGAATGCAACAAGAGTTTCCAAAATTTGGATTTTGGCATCATTCTCTCTAGAAATTTAGCACTCACATAAGTAATTAAGGCTATAAATCTTATACTGGTTTGATTATAAATGATGAATCATTGTCTCATGATTACAGCAGGAAAAGAGTCTGCCAAGCATGTCCATTTACCAATATATGCTTATGGAACACTGGGTTAGAGTAATCTTAAGTAAAGTGTTATAACAATGTATAATGAGATTTCATGATTTGTTCTAGAAGCATAAATTATGACCATTGTTATTGTTTTCCTGGCGCCTGAAGATGGATTTGAGATTGGACGTTTAACTGATGTAATCTAAGATTAAGCCGCAGAGCTCTCTTTGGAGCCTCTAGCCTGTAGAAATAATCTTCCTGAGTTATTTAAGTCCTTGTATGCACAGAACAAGGTTCTTGCCCTTAGTGTAGCTGGTTGTATTTATTACATGCAACGTACAAAATGGGTTTTTGATAGCAATATGGTAATATTGTTCCAACCAAACGTATTGATGTTCTTCTGCTTTCATGCAAGCAAGAGGGAAGAGAAGGGGAAGAGACAAGGCTGGATCACTCCGACGAGCAGTGCCTGGCGGGCGCCGCTCCTGCTCRAGGGCAAGCCGTCCGCCCCTCGCGCTTCCCACCAGCTCCCGCCTTATTGGTACCAGGCTCCGAAAGAGCCTCACTGAGCTCCTCCTGTCACTGCCTCTCAGAAAGGCAGTGTTCACGTGTTCACTTTCGTTTGACTTGCGGTTTGTTGCATTTATCAAGCACACACATAGTTGTCATGTATTAAGACAAGTAATAAGACAAGGATTTCTGTTTACTTTTAAYTGACTTTTCATTGATTGCTTTCCATTTTTCTTTGTCATTTTTTTCTGTATTTTTAGGGGTAAGTTCATCTTTTTACACAGTTACCCTAAGGGTGGTAAGTTTTCCAGCAATGAATATAATCTTCTCCTCGAGGCTTCATTCTATCTCATACAGCAGACAATACCCAACATGATATGCAGCAAAATAACAAAGAATTATGTACTCACCCACTTGCCCATGTTGGGATAGTCATGCTCTGGATCAAAAAGGTGTTGGTGCAGCTGGTATTCTCTACTGAACTCTGCTGTGTCCGGGGTATTTTCTAGACACCCATCATCAACTGTAAAAGTATGTTAAAAAGCACTGAGTGCTTCGTAACTTTAAAAATACACTATGAACATGATTTAGCTTCTTAAATGCAATTATGCAATAAAAACATTTAGAGATCTAGATGACTGGAAAATATAAGTTTTTTCTTCTTTTGAAATAAGTTTGTCATTTTTTTAAAAAAAATATAACAAAATGAAAGTTCAAAACTAAAYATTTATTTTCCAAGCCTCTCCACCTCCCCACCCTATTTTCTTAAAATCAATTATTGAAACTAACTTTAGATAGAACTGCACGTTATTCTGATTCAGGGAGGTCCTATTTTTATTTTTAAATGTCCACAGGAAGTGGTAGAAATTATTTCAGCAATACTTTTGAAGCTTATGGTACAATGACTCTGTGAGCAAACGCAGAATTTCCTCTACTAAGTAGCTATTCATGGAACTCCGTTGCTGGTTTGCTACTTTGTTCAAAAACGGCTGAAAATCATTTACACATCAGAGGTTCCCATAAAAATATAATGCAGCAGAAGTTTTATGCTAAAGACACTTCTGAAGACTGGCAGCTGATCTGGGGTTTCCAGGAACATCTTTTAATTTCAATGCATGGTTCCACAGATGGTGCCACGCCAGACACAATACCCTTTTTAAAATTTGCTTATGGACTTTTCATCAAAATGAAGTGATCTTTGCATTAAATATTCAGAAATATTAGCCTAGAGCAGYGCTTTGGATGGAATCTGCCCCTGGCGTTCTCTTGTCTTCACCAGCACTGTGTGCTTGGAGCATCAGGTCCTTCTCAGACATGCCCAAGGGGATCCTCGCACCCGGGACCTGATGCTGGGCATCCGAGCAATGAGATCTGCAGGAGACAGACACTCCAGAAGGTGCACCTGTGGACTTTCCTTTCTGTCCTTGTGTGACCATCATGGAGAAAGATTTGCAGATGGATTATCTTTTCTGCAGATGTAGGAGGCAGTAAAGGCTTAAATTAAATATGAATTGAASTCAGTGTCCTGAGGAGGTTAAGTCCAATAGATCCTGCTTTCTCTCTTTTCTCTTTAGGAGGGAAAAAAGTTGCCAATAAAAAACAAGGAAAAACTAACCATGCCAGCTAGCTAGGAGTTGGTCAGAAATCATTAGCGTTTAACAAGAAGCACTAAGAAGTTATTTCTGTCTCGCTGGGGCAGGGTCATCTCAAGCTGAGAAGCAGGTGCCACAGAGGTGTGGTGGATCTTGTTTGCAGTGTCTGTGCCTTTTGTCAGAAAACACGAAGAGGAGCTGTATGCCCTCTGTGACTGCTAGTCAAAAAGTCTTCAAGCTCAAGTGCTTGAGGCATATGTATTCCCGCTGTGGAATGTGCATATGCAGACAGTGACTGGAAAAATTGTTTTCCATTAAGCAAATCCACAGACCTGATTGAGGAAGGCCTCTCATAATTTGTACGCATAACACAGTTTTAACAGTCACCACTTGAATTTCCATTTAGGGCTCTGAAAAACATTTTACTCTAATCCTAGTAGATATTATCTCCGCTCACGGTGTACCTATGACAGAGCAGCACTTTCCTCCGAATTCTCTCCATGTTCATATCTGACTCTATTGCTTTTGCTAACAACTTTTATTTCACCTAAAGAAGAAAAATTGGAGAGATCTGCAAAACCATTTCTCTGAATGCCAGGTTTTTATTTTAGTTATCTAATCACTAACCGAAGTCTGATGGGCAAGCATGCGAGACAAAATCTATGCATATGCCTGTGTGTGTGAGGAAATGTAAAACCATCATTTGTAACCTGTCAGATAATAGCTACATTGAACAAAAAGGAAACTTAGATATTATTTCAAAAGAGATGCAACCATCATCACCAAATGGGCTGTAATAGAAAACAGTAGTGAGGGCTTTTGGAAATCTTTTGTATTTTTGAATGAAAAGTGAAAATACCATTTGCAAAACTTTTCATGACAAATGCTTATTTTCTGATCACTTCCAAGCTAGTTAGAACATTTTAAAATAAGAATATGGACACCTGCTTTGCATTATCCAAATAACATAAATGAAGACTAAACAGAAAAGATTTTGAAAGGATCTCTTAGTTCACAAATGAATAACGAGAGAAAATGGAGAACTCATTCCCAGTTCCAGCTCCCATGGCAGCCAATGGGTGTTTTACTACTGCTCTCAGTACTGGAAATCGTTCCTTGGCTCAAATAACAGGAAAAAAGAGCAGTTCCCTTAGGATATGTCTATATCATGCACATGTAGTGCTACATTAAAGATCCCTGAGCACTAGGCACACGCATGGCTTAGCATATGCACCACTCCAAGCTAAGGGATGTAGTGTGTCCCACATACAATACCACTCCAGCCCTCGGAGACTCTATTACCTCTCTTTCAGAGCAAACTTGCTTGTAAGGAGTTAGGGTATGTCCACGTAGTTCTCCATTTCTTGGCATAGACATACCCTCAGTGAGCTATAAAGCCGTGTGGATTGGAGCCAAGGTATCTTAAATATTGACTCATGGTCTGGGTTGGAGATCAGGGCAGACAGTTTCATTCCTCTGGCACAATGAAAGTCTCTAAAAAAAGGGTAAATCTCATCTGTACAGAACGATAACTTTTTTCAGGGGCCAGCCTAAAAAAGCACTCCCTCCAGAACAAGACACTGTCATAAATCTCACCATCCTCTACTTGAAGGTTAAGATGATTTCTTTGACCTCACCTTCTGTCATACAGCAATACAAAAGTTACATATAACAGAAAAAGAAAAAAGCTCATCCAAAATACCCAACTGCTCACAGTTCTGCTCTTAGGGCAGAGAAGGAAAGAATACATCCATGACCGATCACGTTGCTCTGCTTAGTACAGCACCGAAGACTCAGCAGTACAGTGAGGAGAGATGTACGAAGGCCATAGCAGAATTACCTGTTTTTCCAATGGGGCAGGGGTTTGGAGGGTCAGGATACCCTTGATCTTCACTGAAATCCTTTGGTATATTGTCTCCTGTCAGCTCAGCCACAATATTTGGGATATTGCCGTAAGGACCCAAGTGCTGGAGACCTTCATGTGCACCACCTAGCAAAGAAGATTTATACAGATGGTTTTTTAAAAAGATTAAAAGTTGAAGTACTTTTGTTTCTTCAAGTAAGATTTCTTGATTAGACTTARATTTTAAAAATACATACAAATGTTTCAGAAAGATTAGATTACAAAGACCTCTTTCAGAAGCACAATCCTGTGACTTAAATCAGATCACTTCGGTAATGAAAATTATGARACAAACTCAGCCACTATTGATCTTACTGGTCTTTTTTCCCCTCTTAACTATGTAAGTTACAGGTAAAAAAAAAGCAAAGAAAAAGAAGCTTTCATGATTAGAGGCAGTAACAGAATTAAAGCATTTACTGCACAATCATCCTCATTCACTAGTAATGTTCCTGTTCACTTTAGCAAGTAATAGCTTAGTGAGATATGGCAAGACAGCATCATTCCACAGAAACAAAGTTAATCACATTGTAAGAAGAAATAATACTGTGTAGAGCCTAGAATTTCTCATTTTAATATTTACAATTTTATAATAATAACGTATATTGTTGATATTAATTTATTATTAACCTTAATTTATTAATCTATGTGAAAGGAGCCGAGAAATTATAGCAAATTTTTTCACAGCTAGAAGAAACATTTTTAGGTCAAACTGCTTCTTAAACGCAAATCTGAGTTTCCTGCACTAATGGTGAAAACTGATTAAGAGTCCCCATAGTCAACGGAAGCTTACACACGCGCGCCTACGCTTTAACCGTTACGGTGTGAAACATCACGTTCAGTAGGTTTTGACTTGATAGGTTAGTTCTAGATTCGCCCTAGGGCACTCGGAGCACCGTGGCTCCACGGAGCTATGGTCTGCAGCGCTGTGACAGTGAAGCAGGGGGTTATAGCCCAGCAGTGAAGGAGAAGCGAAGGCGTTTTCCGTTCCCGGGCAAACGCGCGCAGAACTGGGCTGGCACAGCGAGCCAAAACGGGCAAGAGCAGACTGCAAGAGCAGAGGAGCTGCAGAGATGTATAAGAGCCAAGATCCTCATTCGAGAGCTTGAACAAACAGGACTGGTGTCTTATTTTAACGTTTTGTAGCATTAATATCTTTAAGCATTAATTCGAGCTCTGCAGAGGAGCGACAGTGCAGCTCCCCCCTTCCTCCCCGCGTCTCACCTTGGGCTCCTTGCCTTTGCCAAGTACGGGCTTCCATGAAGGTTTCGGGAAGCAAGTACAGCCCACTTTCCTTCTATTTCTTTCTACAAATATTTATCTGCTCCAGTGCATGTATTACTGGCCAAATGCATCTAAATGCTAAAGCCCAGCTGTCTGAGTTTTCTAACTACTATTTTACAGTGTTCTTTTGAATTTAAGACAAATAAAAACTTAGTTTCAAATAAGCTTATTTTCTCTGCCATAAAATAAACACCACACATCCTGCAGCAACAGCTAATACTATTACTGAGTCCTGAGAAGGTTGTGTGACAGCAGAACAATGTTTTTTAAAACCCTGTATAATGAAGGATAACAAAATACATTCAACACAGAAATTCTACTGACAAGGAATGAGAGGAAAAAGAACTTGAGAGGGTGGAAAAATGTGAGTTAAAGAGTGAATGCAGACACAACCATATGGGTAAACAGCATGGTCATTGCAGTATCACCAAATAGTCTCCAAATTTTCATAGATCTAAAAGATCAAAATAAAACTTCTGAACATGAAAGCTGCATCAGAAAAATCATTCAAATACTCCTGTCCAGACTTATAAATAAATACYGCTACCATAAGTTTGCATGTTTGATGTGGCTAGGCATCATGAGCTAGCATAGTCACTTTCAAAAATTGCTAACATAAGGTAGTCTTCACAAATTATGTACCCATTTCTACATTTAGAAGTGGCAGTTGAGTCAAATTGACTAGATTTCGCAGTAAACAATTGGGAGCTGACTTTATGGCACCAGCGGCAAGTTAGTCTACAAGCACATATATTCCAATTTATTTACATGATAGACTAAAATCTGATTAAAAATGCTAATTTTTCCTCCTCAAATACAAGTTTTTTATTCTGTAGTGCAATGTTTGAGGAAAGTTTTACAGATGTGTAACAAACACAAAAAGAAATACGAGGTTTTCTCTTGCAGCTGACCATGACTTCTTACTGAAACTGAAATATAGTTACACACACTATCACTTCATTATACACTTATAGACCATAGCGAACACAGAGATGATGCTTGTAAGAACAGTACAGATTCACAAAAAATGCTATAGTGATGAGATTAAAAAGAGCTGTCTTGTGATACCTAATGTAGAGCATAAAATATTTCTTCTGTACAGAGCTCCCGCATATGAAGATTGATTGCATATTTGTACGTAAAAACATCAGGTTATGATTCTGCTGTAAACCACATAATCAATACGTGTTTGTATACCCGATATACATCGTGGTTCACTGTGGGACAATCCATCAGATACAAGCGTATCTGCACTCGGGCTTGGTGCAGACCTCTTGGCACCAAAGCTTCATCCATAAAGAAAACAGAGGTACTTAGCAGGCTCCAGCGTGCTATATATACATGTAAGTTTAAACTGACTGCCAAGAATTCCCTTGACTGAGTACAAAACAATCTTTTTATATTAATATAAAGGATCGTTTCCTTGAGGTATAAATGTTCAGGATTGTTTAAGGGTTTTTCCTTTCTTTCCATAAGAACTGGAGATGATAGCACCTGCTCTGGTGCCATAATTTTGCACGCTCCAGTGATTTAATAGTGTTAGCAAAGCTCGTTCCTTGTAAACTGTGATAAATAGTCCACTCAGTATAGACTGCAATAGTAAAAATAAAATGCTGTGACTATACCAAATAGGGGTATTATGTACAGTATTTCACAAATTGCATTAGTTTTGGTGTTGTAATGTTACTGATTTGAAGAAACAGAGTAGGATTATATATACTGCAGCTACCAAGTCAATACTGTGATACAAAAATATATACRGTCATCTAAAAAGACAGCACAAGATGAGTCTCTTGAACCCGGACGAGACCTTGAGGCACAAACAGAGCAAGAGCAAAAGCAAACAGGACTGAATATTGGGGAACCTGCCATCATTCCCTATCGAAGGGAAGCATGAGAGATACCACTGTTAAATCATCTGAAACTGCACTAGCCAAAACCTGCAGGAACAGGACAGAGAGCAATCCTTTACTGAGAAGGGATGGGATAGCTAAATTCATGTTTTTCCCATCTCTGCTTGCTTGCTGTATGAACTGGCTTCTGTGTGCCACATACAAGCAAAAAAACACAGCTCCCTTCCAGGTGCAGGATGTTTGTGTGAGCATGGGCTTATTTTATTTCCCTCTGCAGCACAAAGAGCTATTGGTTTAKGTCTTCTAGATTGAAGTCAATATTCCATAATTAAACTTTGGATTTCATTTGAACTGCTACATATATGTGCCATCTTCTGGCCTCRGTATAAATGAAAATAAAAATGAAACAACATGTCTCCCTCTCTCCCCCCCATAATTCTGGAAGGGTCTTTAATCATTTCAAAAAACTGTCTTATCACAGTTTAGAGATAMTGGGAACTGACTGTAAATTTAAAGTATGCACATTTTAGTTCTTTTCTCTGTAAAAGCAACACTGTCTCTGCAGGTGCGAGGACATCACAACCCCTCWGCTCTAAACCAGCACCAAGAGCAACTAGTCTCCTGCCAGTTTTGATTTCTGCCCTGATATGACACCATCCAGTGTCAGTCCACTGAAGTTCGAGTTGCTGCTACCCATGTGCGGGTAGCAGAAACCACAAGTGAAACAAGCCTGCTGGCGGGAGCAATCCTCCACATCTATTGTGCGAGACAACTCCAAGGCAAATCTGCCTCTCAGTCTAAGCAGAACAGGCTTCCACCTCCTCCTCTGGATAGGGTTACCCCTTCTACAGCTTCAGGGCAGMGGTGACTTGGCCAATCTTAGAAAGGAGAAACAAAATAAAACAGAACATGAATGTTAGTTGTGCATGAATAAATCACAGATCCCAAATTAAAGCCCGTTAACTTTAAACTCACGTTAGCGGTCTGAGTTTTCATATTTTTGCTCTTAAATGTCACGGAGCAGATCCTTAGCGTCCGAGCCTTTCCCAGCAGCAGAGAGGAGCAGCAGCCCTGAGGAAGAGCTGCACCTCTTACCATCTTGAGCTCCGCAAACATGAAGGCCAACGTGAGCTGCAAGGGAAGACTGSAATATCCTTTCCCACTTGTGCAACAATCCTGGGGGAGCCAGTGCCAGCAAGAGATGTAGTGTATCAAAAATCCGGCTGACATGCCCCTTTTTGCTGTATTTCTCACACGATGCTAGGTTTAGGAGGTGACAGGTATGGAAATGCTATGCTGGAGAAGAAATCTCCACATGGGGAGATTCTTCTGGCAGCTCTTTGTGGCTGCCTTGAATTTCACTAGACATGCAAAGGGACCTTTGCTGCCTGAAAAGCTCTATCAGAGGGTATCCAAGGCTGGTCTCCAAGATCTGCATGTATATTAGCTCTCTGCTGTAAGTCAGTTCATGAAATGGAAATAGATAGCAATACGAGATGCAAAACCRTCTTCACTACCTTGCAAAATGTTTTGTTAATCTAAACTATTGGTCCTTATCACATTTTCCAGTGTGYCATTCTCTGGTACAGAGATGTGCTTTTTCCTTTCACTGTGACATCCTTTCCATGCTATCCTGGATTAAGCATTTCTGTCACAGTCACTCTGCAGTATCTGCCTTTCCTGTGTCACCACCACATTCAAAAGCACCCCTAGTCAAAGGCAAGTTGGCCACTATGCCTCCTACAGGAGTATCTTTATGTGGTACCACATGCACTATATTCTTTTTTCCTTTCATTTATCAGCTGCAAGATTCCCCATCATGCRATATAATTAATTCAAATTGTCCCAAAAATCTTGACTGCAAAAATGGAAATAATATGTTTTCATTACCCTTTCTAACATCGCTATAAGCTTGGCAATCTCAACGTCATTCTTCCCTCCTGCATCTTCAGCTAGCTTCATCCTAGAGAATCTTACTCTTCTCTGTTGCTGTGATTGCRTCAGGTCAGGAAATGAGGGGCACACAATAAATTATAAATTCTCAGGTTTTGTCTGTTCCACAGAAGCTGCTAAATAGGTGAATAAGGAAGGGAATATGCTGGAGAAAGAGCAGAGAAGAACCAAGAATGGAAAAATGCAAACACAGCCAATTTTAATAGCCCATTCAATAGCAAGTCTGGGGAAACCCAGGAAAACAACTACTCGTAGACAAGTATTCCTGATTCCAGACTCAGCTTCTATCTCTTAGTGGCATAAAGTTTCTTAAAACTGGAGATTAATTTTTCTTTTCTTTGCAGGGGGGAAAATTCCTTTCAGTGTGTTTTTTAAAGTTTTAAGCACACTTGTCACATAATTACTGACCTTGTTTTCAGTGAATGATTTAATTTTTATCCCATATTGCTAACAGCACAAATACTTAGGATATGAAATGCTTTTCTTGTGAAAAGGTTAGGACCAAAGCAATGCCCGTGCGCCTCTTACAAAGAGCTCMTAACAGTAACGTCCATGCCACCGTTATTCGGTATTCGAATTGCGCACACAGTGAAGAAAGCAGCAGCACTCCCGCTGACAGCACACAAGCAATCCCTCACGTCTCCCTTGGTCGAACAGTGCTGTCATGGAGTCTAATAATTTGCCTTTCAGTCTAAGCAGAAAGCTTTCCCATCTCACTTACAGATAAGGGTATTCCTTTTACGAGCACAGCACAAGCKGCAGGCTGCAGCAACAGCCACCTTTTCTCACACTGACTTCCAGCTACTAGGCATCAGCAGAGTCACGGAAAAGCACGTCCAGCAAACAGCATGCGCCTGTACCTGCCTGATGATCATCTTGCTAATGGCCACGTGTGCAGTGCGTGGCGTTGTGAGCCAAGGCAACCAAAGAAGCTGGTGACCTACTTTATCCCATGAGGGATGGGTCATTATTTCAATCCTACAAACGCAAATATACCAACGAAAAACTGGAGCACTTTATTCACTGGCATTGGCCAATYCAAACAGCCCATCAATGCCAACAAACTCATAGAAAAGTACTTCTTTCATGCCTGTAWTATGAAGCATGGAGGTACCAGAATTGCCTAAAGGAGGTCCATATTTTCCATGTACTGTTTTGCTGTACTTCACGAAGTTTATCACTTCTTTTTTTTCATGCACACTGCTCAAAGCCCCCAGATGGTTCTTTAACACATTTAATAGCTTTGCACTTCTGTCTGACAAGTGCCACCAGCGCAAACTTTCTCATTCCCCCAAACAATTACGTCTTGACCAACTGCAGTGTGAGGTTACCAGGGTCCCAGGTCTCCGCTTTGGTGAGCTGGGATAACCTCACAACTCTAGAAACAGCAGCTTTAAAACTTCTGCTGGCACAGTCTGAATCAAGACAAGGGTTCCCGTGCACTTGAATAGAAGTGTAGGCACAGGAGAGTGGTGAGATGAAGAGCCCTGTGGCATAAGGTGAGGCTGAATGCTGCTCTTTGGCACTGCAGAGCAGTGCAGTGCTACCCTGACGTACTGAAAATCCCAAGGGGGAGAAACTTSCCTCTTCCTCCCCTCTGCTCTTCTTCTCCTTCATTCCCCAAGCAGCTGTGAGGACGCTGCTGAAAGCACTCTCAGAATCATGGAATGGTTGAGGTTGGAAGGGACCTCTGGAGATCACTCCCCATGCAAAGACCTCTGGAGAGTGCCAGAGAGCCTATCTTCTGCTCGCTACACCACAAGCAAGACAAGCAACAATCGTTTCTTTG
>NW_028186363.1:980556-990012 GCF_003343005.1 Rhea americana | reverse complement strand
CAAATAACCTAAAAAAACCCTTTTTCCTATGGGAAGTTGATTTAAAACTCAGATGGGAGCAAGGAACGAGCATGATTCAGAGAACAATTATGAAAAGGTGTAAATCCTGTTAGATGTTCCCAACGACTCATTTTATTCATGTGAAAGGTAAGCAAAGAAAAATTGTTAGARAACAAGAGCTCCTCTTAATTTGGTCAGTCTTCACTGGCAGAGTTTGAAATACTTACGGACCACATTTCATTGCTAGATAAAATTTTACAATTTCCCATTAAATTACTATATATAATCTGCCGAAATTAGAAAGTAGAAGTATTATAAAAYGATACAGCAGCTATCCTATTCCATCTCCTCAGGTTTCTTACCTCTCTAATCAGTTTATTTTCCTCTGCTCTCACACAGAGAAAAATAATTTGGGATTTAAACGTGTACCTAAGCCCATTTTAATTAATTAATCACTTTTTGGTACATGAGAATCTACTTAATTCTAACCCTTACAGACCCGCCACCTTTCTTCCATGAGAAAATCCCATCTCACTCTCCTTCCTCCTCTGATAGCATCTCTTAAACATGGCTTTACAAACAGCACCAAGAGCCTATACCATGTTACAGCTGGTCACCAAGTTAGCGAGAAGGTTTAACAGCTGGAGTCACTTTGCCTGGGTGCTGCCCAGAGAAGCATTGGGGGATTTGCCCCCGCTCTCCTCGACACACGGAGCAGGCAGGCAGAGCGCCCGTGCAGCTGCGCAGGGCTGGGTATTCCAGGACATGGCAATTCCCTAAACTTTGCAGGGGCAGAGCCCACTGCGGCAACACCCGCTGCCGTCGCTATGCGAGCGAGCAGCCCTTGCTTCTCGAGACCCTTTGAGATAACACAAAACCACCTCCACGCAGCAACTCAAACAACAACCGCTGCACAACCGTGTCCTACAAGCTCATACAGAGGCAAGGGTATTACAGGTCAAATTTTCAAAACACAGCCTTTAAAATAAAGAACAAAAAYGCACACAAGCTCATGTACTCCTGCATGCAGAGGTACAGATAAAACCTATTTCACAGGTGATTTCCTCCCATAGCTGTGCCGTATCATCTATTCTGATGAAGAAAATTCGCTAACACAGCACCGTCATTTGCTTCTTAACTTTTAAATTCAGGAATCAGCATTCTAAACTGCCTCTCTTRCAACATCCATCACCAGCTGGTACTCAAATTCTGGTTACATTAGACATTACAATTTGGAAAAAAAAAAAAAAAAACCTAAGAAAATGGCAGGCATTTTTAGTAAGGCCTATAAAAACCCAGATGTTCACCACATCAATGTATTAAAAAATGTAGTCCTACCCTTTTCATTTCATGTTTCAGATCTGTGATGTCCGCACTAAATTTGGAAATTATATTTGCTGAGCTTTTCCAGTAATTTGCCAAAAACCCCTGAAAGTAGACTGGCAGAACGATGTCGGGGGTTGATTTTGTTTGTTAAACGTCCGGCCCCTAACACACCATTTGATTAAAGTCACGTGTGCCTCAGCAAAAGCAGCCCCACTGCAAAAATAACTTTACRTTTTAACTGCAGCAGGACTTTCTCTACAGAACCGATGCAATAACCCCAATCCCCAGGGATCGCGCGCTCGCCTGGCGCTGGCCTGACGCTACCTGAAGCAGCCCGAACGGCTGCGGGAGGTCCGCCCCAGCCCGCCGGCGCCCTGCATCTCTGTCCATGGAGGCAGCTTCTCAGCGCCCAACGAAGACGAAACGTCTTAGGAGAGCACACACTAGCCCAAAGCCAAAGGAGCGCAGAGGCCACTTCTGCATCCACAGGTGCACTTGCAAGCAAAAACATTGGCAGCTTTCTAGCAAGGAGACTATCCTGTCCTTGCAGGAAAAGCTTAGCAGTCTTGCTGGACAGATGGCTGGACAGACAAACTGGATGTCTCAGTTTTCTTATTACAAATATGCAAACAGAAGAGTTATTAAACAGTCATTATTAGCATATATGAGTAATCTGCATATATTTTTCTAAAAGTAGATTTCATGCAAAATGCTCTTTGTACAGAATCTGCACTCATAAGTAATTAGCCATTAGTTGTTGGTTAAAAAAAAAAAAAAAAATCCAGAGTCTTGATTTTCCAGACTGATCATCTCTCAACCAGGCAAACCATAACTACCTTTTTMCTAAAACACAAACAGGTATCTACTTCCCTCCAAACATAAATAAAATTAACCAACCAAATCAAACCAAAAAAGCCTGAGATGCTTTTTGTTGCATTAAGTTATAAAGGAGGTAAAATGCTTTCTTAATGGAAACATAAGATGACAACGTTTTCAAAATTTTTTATATTATGAAGTAAGGGCTTTAAACCATCCGAGCTGAGCTGTTGGTGCCCCCATGTGTCTGAGAGAGATTTTACAGTTCTCCTACGCRTGGTAGGGCGAGGGAAGGAAAGGGAAGGAATTGGCACAAATTTAACACTTGTAATAGATATTTGCATGCAAAAAGACAYGTGGCCTCTTGCTTCCTAAACTCCTTATCAGGCCAAAGAAACAACTTGTGTGATTTTGAAATGCTAAAGATATTTGTCCACATAACATCTATGTTACATTTTGGATACAGGATAACACGTTATTTTATCATCTTTTGTTCTCTGTTAACACAGAYGCAACCCTGTTGTTCTCAATGGGAAACCTGAATATAGCACAGTGGTACTTGTGTAGTATTTTAGTAATAAATAAAAACAATAAGTACCAACACTCAGTTTACTGTGGCTAACTCCTATTTTGCTTTTTTCTGATCGCGTAGGATGTGTTTGGCGTGGGCTGCGTTAAATGCAACGCTCCATCTGCTGGCTGAGGTGGACAAGCGCGCCCAGTTAGACGGGCAAGTCGCATCTTGCGACACATTTATCAGGTGAAGCTTCTTGTTTTCGCTCTGCTGCCAGATCTCTGGCGGAAGGAGGGTTCACGCTGCCTTACAGCGAGCGTCTCCGAGCGGGAAGCGGCTCCTGCTGCCGGCGCACAGGTTTGTCTCTCTCCTTTGGTTACCTACAGCCTGCAGCTCACCGTCGTTTCTTGGTAGGCTGAACTATCACACATCTCCTAGACTCTATTCCTATTTTAGCAGACCAGCCTGAGATAACACACAGGTAAACTGACAAATGCAAGGAGTGGGAAAAGAAAGCAGAAACATGTCTTTAAAGATTTTAACACGAGCCGAGGCAGTGACTTCCCCTTTCTATCAGTGAGCTCCATATTTTTTTCTATGCATCAATAACAAAACTATCTGGTCACTCAGGAAAGAAACACATGCTGGATAAGCACATTTCTCCAAAAGTGTCCATGCTTCAGCTGTCCTTGCTAAAYAGTAAGTTTGCATGTTCAGTTGACTACTGCCAAGTCAGTCCCAAATTTTTGGAGGGAGAGRAAAAAAAATAAATAAATAGAGACCTTATGTAGTTTGTTGCAATACATTCCGATGGTTTGTTAGTGTTTAAGCCCAAATGTGATGATTATCRTTAGAAAAAAATAAAGGTAGCAGARATRGAAAATGGGTATAATTAGGAAATCTGCTTAAGAGCTAACGGCAATAGTATTTTTGTTATGTACAAAATTAAGATTTTATTCAGCTGGGAAAAGTCTGTTATAATAATCACTCAGAAATTTGCAAACATTTCATTACAATATGGCAGCTAGTATAAACATGACGATATCATGGCAGCTTAAGAATTTGTTTCCAAAATCCAAAGCTAARGAACTTATTTTTTTCTTGACAACATTTCATTTGAAAATGTGTATACACTGGATGAAATTTTGACCTTTGCAAAATTCAGTGGCAGCTTTGGAATCCTGGTGCTGCTGAAGCTGACTGCACCCATGCTACCAACACTGCTCCAGGTCTGCAGCAGATCCCTCTGGGTAACTTCTGACAAAAAAAAACTGGTAAGAAAAGCATTCAGTTCAAAACAAATTCTCTGTAGAAAAATCCTAAAATTATCTAGCTGTGATTGGTAAAGTTTCTTATTCTGAATGCAACATCTGGTCAAAATGGGAGACAGATGCGCTCCAGAACWGTCAGTGGGTTGGTGGTAAGGACACGGTACGGGCACATGAACCGGCTTGTGTCTACTCAGGTCGTTGCAAACTACATTCTGCAAAATGGATGGAAGTCAACACTATTGGTGGCTCAACATTTCTCATAAATCTGAGATTTTCATACCCATCTCCACTCTCCACTAGTTTCAGACAAAAAAAAATGTCCCAGTGAAAACAGAGCCTCGGGGGAGTAGTTAGTGATTACCATCTACTATGATGATTTTTAGTCCGAAAAAAAACTATTTCATTCTGACTCGTTTCAGTCCCTGCCTTGGCACTCAAACTGAAAAGAAAACTTCTGTTTGCTACTTATTAAATTTATAACGCTTCTTCTCTTATTGTTAAACTTTCTCTCTTCTATTATTTTGTAGATTTTTAAGTTTTTGCATACACAATTATTAGCCAGCAGTAATTATGCAGCTATGCTGGGGGTAGCTTACACACAAATCCTTAAGAAGCTACAAGGCTGCACTGATGTAACCTAGAAATGYGTGAAGTTATTTTTTTTCCTACAGCTCACCCATAAATCACTTATTGTTCACATGTATCACATGGGAARCATTAATTACAAGTCTTCTCTCTGCCAATGCATAGAAAATACGACTGTCAGCCTGCACCTGGGTTTCCGACAGGGCTTCTCTGCTTAAACACGATACCGTGTCCTGTGCTGCTCAGTCACCTCCTCGCACAGCAGCCAAGGAGTAGCTGATACCCGGGCACGTTGCGAGAGTTCGGCACGAGTTCGGTTCTCTGCAACAGAGACTGCGAGTTCCTGTCTCTGAGAAAACTCTGTTTCTATATCACGTGATGGTTTCACAGCAAAGAAGATCCAAAGCCCCAAACCAAACGAAAAAGCCAGTTCAGAAAGGTCRCAGTACTTTGACAGCATCGGGCACTTCGTTCCCTGTGCCCACGGCACGGCAATGCCTCGCGGAGTCCGTCGGGAGCGCCGGTCTCCCGGCAAAAACCGATTAGCAAGCAGACAGCAGGGGAAACAGCCAAAGAATGCAATTTTTCCGACAAATACTTGAATGAGTAAGTATAACGCATAGAAACCTCTCACAAAAGCAAAGTATTTTGAATAAATGTTTTGTTGTGCTTTTTTTAATCAGTTGTTTCCAAAGCACTGACTATGTACTATGAGCTTAACCCCATGTACATTTTTTCCTCAAATTTAGCAAATGTAAGAAATAGACAATAACCTGAAGCACTCTCGTTGATATATAATATATACTGGCATATTATAATCAGTTATTGGTATATTAAATTGTGAAGTCTTTAAAAATGTAAATAGTTAAAATCGCTGATAGAAAATGCAATGCTAGTTTTTTGAATTAGCTATACGTAATTCATGTTCTATATTTAAAAACAAACTCAAAGCAAAACCTACTGAATTATGCTCTTTTTTTTAAAGTAGGATCAGAAAGTATTATGTATACTGACAACACATCAAATTAATTTTGTGGCTGTAAACAACACTTTCAAAATGTTCAGATTTTCTTTTTGAAGGTTTAAGTTTCTAATCTGTATTTTATCTGCACAGAGACAGATACACATGTCACCACTGAAACCAAAGAAAGAGCAAGTGATCTTTATCTGAAAAACCTAAAAGACTTTACAAGAAGAAATGTTTGACATGAAGATGTGATTTGCATGTCTATTTTAACACTGTTTGATATTGTTCATCTCAGAAGGTTTCGCTTTTGTAGAGATTTCTTGATAGGCTGTTAAATACCCGTGGTAAATTAAATAAATCCATATCTGATCAAGAGCTTAATGTTAAATAGAATTCATAAGCTGGATTTACTACCTTCCAGTTTTACTCTATGTACAGAGGTATATCTATATATGAGTGCTTTATTAAAAAAAAAAAATCAAAAGTTCATCCATCCTGCTTTTTGTGGTAAATCGTATGGATGACTGGAAAACTAGCATTGTTCTGGTCTCACAAGCACCAGAAGAGTTTCAGGATTTAAGAGAAGAAATTCTTAATCTGTTTTTGCTATCATTGTAATTAAAAAGTAATGGCAAACAGCTAAGAAAAATATTTCTTTGTTAGAGGTCCAGATTTCCTCATATTTTCATTAAAGGCTCATACACAATTAGTCTGTCTTTCAAAAAAAAGATATAAAAAAATCAGGGATCAGAAACCTGTTATTCCTTACACGTGTAAGGGGGAAAAAAAAAAAGAAAAGAAGAAAGTCTGGAGAAAAGAGGGAGACGGAGACTAAAATTACTCACCTCTGCCAGTCTGTGCTGATTTCACTACATGTACACACTCATAAAGAAGCAAGGGAAAATACAGACCAATTTTTTCTCTATAAGCCTAATCACAGCCTTTTAAGGCTGCAGAAGAACAATGTGTCCACAAACATTTCTTCAGAAGATGCATAAACTTGGGTCCACAATTATCTTGTAGAAATGCATATTCAGTTTTATTCTCCTCTTTAGCTGGCATTAAGGCAACATTTTCTCTTTGACATTTTTTAGCTCTGAATGTGGACAAAGTGAAGCACAAGGACTTACCATGAACTTTAAAGACTTGGTACACTATGTGATATTGGTCTCATCATGAGAAAGAAAAGGGCTGGAATTTTCTGCTCTGTTTCTATGTTTGCATGTTAACTAAAGTATTCAGAATTACATATATTCAACCATTTACTAAAACCTCAAAATAAAAGCAAGTACATTACAACTCAAATAACAATACATTCTGCAACATCACTTTCATACCCTAATATTCAAGCCAGATATTTTCAGAAAGTTTGTATAGCTATAAAAGATTCTGATTCCATGGAAATTTTACTCACACAAAATAAGATCTGGAGTACTGGCCACAGAAAGGAAGAGAAGCCCAGAGCATTCAGCAAAGTAAGACAGTTTTGAGGTGCTACTTCAGAATACAGTGAGAGCAGCAATGCCCTGTTCCAGCTCACCTTGGCTTCTGGTGGACCCATCATTTTCCCACCATTTGCAACCCTGCTCCTACACGACTGAACCTCTCCCACAGAGAGCTGCAAAGTCCTGGAGCACATAGGAAAACCCCCCTGCAAGACTCCCTTTCATCTTGCATGAGAGGGCAAACATTTGAGCTCTTCTGGTCCACAAATATTTCCAAAAATCCATGAGTCTTTTGCTCTATAGCTCGTGTTTGTTTTATACCAATGAACAAGGAGGTAAGTGGATGGTCCTCTGTATACTGCAGCATAATATACATGTATATACACATGTGCACACACAACATAGGGGAAAGATTTGGCACAACAACGCTGTTCTGAGTTACTGTAAAGATACCATGATGACTTTCACTAAAAGCCAGTACTTCCAAACATCACCTCTTCTCACGCCAGAATCATTATTTTAAGGAAGGTAAAGAATGGATGATGATTTTAAAACAAAGATCAGCCAACAACAGCCTGAAGAATCCCATAAATTTAAGACCAGGATATCTGTACACATACCCACAACAATTATCTGCAGGCTAAGAATTACCAAAGAACTAGTTACTGATAAATTCATTATAATTCAGAGTTTAAATGAACTACCTTCAATGCTCTGTGGACCAACCAAGTTCATAGCCTGGTGTGCTGGATACTCTACTCGGGGTCTGGCAATACCCAGTTGTTCCATGACTCCATGGAGAAGCCTCTGAATATCTGCTTCAGAAACCCTGTCGGGGGTCCTAGGGCCGTGACTAAAAGCTGAAGCCAATCCAAAGACCAGCAGAAATGCCATGTTGCAAAGCAAGGTAGTTGCCATTCTGGAAGCCACTTCTCACCTGTGAAGAAAGAAAAGAATTTGGTTATGAACGATAGGGGAAAAACCCCTGTATGCACGCTGGAAGTAACTCTGCTGATCTCACTGTGATCACAGCACGACCCCCAGCATCAGCTGGAAAGGTGTGGGGTGGAAGAAAGCGGCGTGGGGAGGCTCTTCCTTTCTAAAAGGTAAGGGAGGAGGAGACGGAAATCGCTTGCATTTGCTCGTAACATTTATTAACCAATCTCTCTCTGCAAACAAAATGGATCCACTGATTCACTTAATGAAATACATATCCCCTCCTCCCCATCTGTTTATCATATCATTTTATAAAGGTCTGGGTTGAACACAGAGAATTCTTCGGATAGAAGCTGCGTTTTCCAAGCACTGACYGAAAAATGAAGCACAAGAAACTGCTGAACAAGCTGCCCAATATTTTTATTTCTCCTTTGGACAGGAAGTTATGTGCTCTTTATGCATCACCTTCCCCACCTGAAGCAACGAGCTTTCATTTGCTCCCCTYGAATACCTTTCACTAAATGGCTGCTCTGTGCACTTTAAATAGGCACAAAATCCAACAGCCACCACGAGCTACTCCTTTTACAAGGCTGGGTTTTAATCAGGTTGTTTCTGACAGCTTGTTCTGCCCTCACGTGATACAATAATCAATGCGCACATCTTCCATCCCCCCCCCGAGCCCAAATAGCCCATTTTCTTCCTTGAAACACCTACACATCTACCTGATTTCTCCAAACCAGCCATTTAAAGCTGTTCCACCGTTACCACAGCCTCACACAATGCACCTTAAAATGACCTCGGGGCAGAAATGGCAGAAAAATCCTCGTAAACACAACGCTGGCAAGACGCCGCTTTCCGCCCCTGCGCAGCCCCACCACGCCGCGCAGCTCCGCGCTATCACCCCCCATAGGAGATACCTGCGCGCGACGTGACCCATCTTTGTGCTCAGAGGAAAAAAATGTCGTTTTTCTTTTTCTTTTTCTTTTTTTTTTTAATCACTTAACATAAACAAGCAGGAATTTCCCCCTCCCCCTGCCCCAAATTACCCGCCGAGCAGCTCACCCCCGGCCGCCGCCGCCCTCACCTCCCGCTCCCGCTGCGGCTCTGCGGCGGCTCCGCGGCCGCGCATCCTCCGTGCGCAGCCGCGGCCCCGCCGCTCCCCCTCCCCGCAAGCGCGGCCCCGMGGCGGCCGGCGGCTTCCCCAGCCCCTGGGCTGCACCTACGCACGCTGCATGGKGTGCACGGATTGCTCGCCACATCACTTTAATTAAAAAATATACATATTTTTTAATATATAAAAGCCTGAGTTGGATGGATTTTTCAGCTATATACTGTATTCCAAAAATAAACCAGAAGTTGATAGACTAATGCAGTTATAGAGAGAAGACACTACTTACTTCCAGAACCGTGACCGCCTTCCCAGTATGCCTCTTCTCCCCGGGGGGTACAAGCCATGGTTTCACTAGGGGATGATACTATTACACAACTGCAGGTTTACAAGGTGACACCACAGCTATCACCTCCCTGAGCACTCCACATGAAAGCTTCCATGTTAAGCAAAGTTTTATACATCATCCATAGCAGATTAAAAAAAAA
>NW_028186363.1:861643-980184 GCF_003343005.1 Rhea americana | reverse complement strand
TGATATGAAAACAGGCATTTGTTCAGAGGCTGCTTTGCACCTGTTAATGGCGCCTACCACTTTCTGATAATAATGGAGGTTTGTCTCTCAGGTTCACCAGGAGTCTGCCTCGGTATACTAATTCCAGACCTACTTATACTGAAGATCAAAAAAATTTACTATACTCCTTCAAAGGTACAGTTCACATATTTTAAAGCCTCACAGCTCCCTTAGCCCACTTTGTTCTAGAAGTGAACCTGTTTTCTTGCATGCTTTGGTACTTCAAAACCATTAGCTAGTAMAGTCATTTAACTATCACACACAGTCAGATGCTTCCACAGCAGCCCAAAATACTTATGTTAGAAAATAAAAAGGAATTTTGATCATAATGCCCAACTTGTCACATAACTATGTCTACAAGCTTCTGGGAGCACAAATTACGAGAGATGGAAACAGATCAGCAGCAAATGGGTTGTGCCTGGCAGACACATGCAAAGAGGAGTTGTGCCTTTGTGTTAAATACTGAAAGACATCCTTCAGTAAGACTATAGCAACAGTTAACAAAGCAGCTAATTAAGAGAGCAAAAATATTCACAAAACCTTGTATTTCTGATAGTCTTTGCATGACTGCGTAAAGCACTCAGCATCCAGAATGATCCCTACTGCAGATCCCTGATCCATAGCACTCTTCCCTTACAGGGAATGCTCTATCAAAGCTTCACAAAATAGTCACATCAGTATGTAAAATACCTGGCACATCAATGGAAAGAAATCTCAAGTCTTGCTCTTTGAAGCAGAAGCTGACACGACAGCTCACTACTGTGGAAAGAGTGAGATCTTATTTTCATCATCATGGCATTTCCTTTCCTTCACCTCCTTCTGTTCCAGTTCCATCACACACCTCCTTCCTTGCACCAGCTATGGCAGCTAGCAGTTGCTCTGCTAAGTATTTACRTCACTGAAACAGCACAAAACATTGTGCTCTGGTGCACACATTTGCCCTACTGAGGGATCTGCCAACACCTACTGAAAGCAGAGGATAGGAACACATAGCTGAGAGCAGGGAGAAGTAGCCTCCTCCTTGGATGGCAGTGAAGCGTCATGCTGGCTCACTTAACCTTATCGTGAAGTAAAGCTTCCAATACTGTAACAAACAATCCTGTTCAGACAGTTTAATGGCTGCTTACCTCCTCCTGCCCCTCCTGGCTCTCTGAAGTTTTCTCTTAACAATTATAAACCAATAGCTTGGCTGACAGGGGCAGGAAACTTCTACAAGATCACTTAACCAACTCATCTAATGAATCTGTGAGTGCATATAAAGGGAAGGAGGGGAACAGAAAGCAAGCACAATTAGCTTTTTCACTAAGAGATCACTCAAGTATTTYAGCAGGACATAGGCTTCTAAACTTTTTGTGCCATGATTTTGCTAGTTATGAGACACAAACTTTAAGATAAACAAAATTAAAGAGTGTCAGAATAGCACTATTACTGACAAATATTTTCAGACTTACTAATTTAACATCCTCAGTCTTTTGTGTATGACAATAAAAGCTAAATTTGTAAGTCACTGTAGAAGAATGGTCACAGAGAAGGGACAAAACCAGTGGTTTTATTAAAACCAAGAGTATCCAGTGCTTTCAGCTCTTACATTTTGCCAACAAGCAATTTGTACATACAGAAAGCTAACGAACAGTTTCAAGTGTTTACTCTTAAATAATTTTTACAACTGATGACAAACAGTTTTAATTCAGAGAGATGTAAACATTTGCTTGTGCAAATCAACTTAACACAGTATGGCTTTTTACATTTGCCTCTTGCAACATAATCAGCATCTAAAACCTGCTTCTGCACCACCTAGTAAACACTATTCTATTACTCAAAAAATAAGTTAAGACCAGCTTTTCATATTAAGATAAAACATTTTACCGCTGACAACTGAAGATACTTCGTACACACCATAGAAGGTTAGTTGCCAGAGGAATTTAAGACTTGTTTTCCATTACTTGGATTAACACATTTATTTTCCACGTGTTCTAATAGTTTTCCAATATGTGTACACACAGCAAAATATGATTYGTTTATCCTCTCAAAAAGGGAAGTGTGCTCCCAGCTTACTCCAGTAAAAATAAAAGTCATGGTCTCAAACAAGTAGAGCTAGTAGGTAGGGCTAAAATACAYTTAAAACTAGGAAGTAAATAAACTTAACACATTAATACTCAGCTTTAAGACATTTACTTTCAGATATCTGCTGGCTTTCTTTTAAACTTCCGAGAAAAAAATTTTAAATGGTATTTTTTCTAAGCACTGCAAAAATTGTTTTGGGACACAAAGCATGCTTTTTAGAAGGTATCTGACAGATTCTTAGCTATAATGCTAACATCTGTAAAACCAGAATTTTTGAAGTCAAATCCATTTAAATGAAAGACTAGCAACTACAAAAAAGCTTCAGAAAGTGAAAAAAAACAACATAAAACAGACACTGCAACTAGTGCAAGTCCCTGACTTGTAATTTAAAAAAGTAACTAAAGCTTAAAAATACAAATTTAGTTTTTCCTAACATTAATACAGTTCTAATTAGCCCCTTTAGCCATCCTACTTAATCCTATAAATCTACTGGTTTTGTAGTTGGTAGGAGTTTCACCTTAGATATTGGATTCTTTGGAGAGCCTCTGTAACGAATCTTTTCTTTTCCAAGAGGATTTTTTGTGATGGCACATTTTTCTGGCACACCACCTGGAATATTTACACMTGCATTTACTTTTAAACCAGATTTCACTGTTTCATGATTGGTTAGGTCYTCTAAAACAGACTTTGATGGATTAACAGTCACTTTCTGTTTGTAGATTCCAGCAGTTCTTACAGAAACATCAGGCTTCTCTAACGGATTTAACCATCTGCAACATGATTTGGATGTTAAGTCTAACTGTTTATGAGATGTAGAAACTTGGTCATGTGTACTTTCACTCTTCAATGACAAAGCTGTGGAATTCTTTGAGGACTTCTCTGTGCAGCAGGATAGTGCAGAATCATAACTCAAAGATTTAACAAGTGGTGAATTAACATCACTAGCTTGGACTAGTTGACAGCTTACAGGTCGTCTGTTGGCCTCCAGTAAGGAATTCATTCTTCTTACCGATTGTCGAACAGGAGTACGTTGAAACTTAAGAGGCGGTTTAGTTTTGCTTGCAGAACTTGGATCGTTCAATGAAAGCTTGTTGAACCACTGTATGTGGTCGGAAACCTTTCCATGATCAGAAACAGTTGCTGTTTTAGTTAAAATTTTATCAGAATTTGCAGCTTTCAAGTACTGATTGCTTAGGTCACTTCCTAATTTAGGTAGCTGTGAAATGGGAAGCTGTTCTGTGTCAGAAGGTTTAGCAGTATCTTCTTCCAAATTACAGTATTTTACCATACAGTTTTCAGCTGTTTCAGGGTTTGTTAACTTTATTTCCTCTTTTTTCTCAAAGGAATCTAATTTGCTTAAGTCATCTTTTAATGAACTATTCTGAAAAGTCAATTTGTCTTCTCTCGCCATTACTTGAGGCATAGTAAGTTCTATTACATTTTTTTTGTCTGGTTTCTGGACCTGAAGTTCAATCTCAATAGAACTTTGGAAGTTTCTTTTCTCCAAAACTTTAATTTCATCTTTTTTTAATTTTTCTTTATCAACTGCATAAGACTGATTAAATTGGTGGAACAGCTGTCTGGATTCTGCATTTTCTAGACTTCCAGAAGCTTCRGATAACTTTTCTTTCTCTGGACTGAGCCCTGTGGGACACATGGTTTCATTTAATGTTTCTTCTGTAACATCTAAGGAAGACTTTGCATCATTTATCACATTGTGAAGATTACTTCCAGATGCAGAAAAGGCTTTCTTAACTTTCAGTAATGTTTCTATAGTTAAATTACTTTCTTCCTCACATAGCAAAAGGTTTAAGCTGTTGTCTTGTTTATTTACAGTTGTGGATCTGAATTCATCTGGAGCAACAGGTGGCTTTCCAGCTACAAAAACAGATTCTGAAGAACCAACTCTAGCTTCGAGGTGTTCTGGAAGATATCCCTCGTTACTGCTGATCTCCTGAGAATCTGTAACAGTAGGACTATTCCATGACATTCGATAAACTACTTTATCGTGACACTTTGGAGTTAACAGGTTTTCTTCCGACTTGCTCACGTTCTTTGAGCCTTAAAATAAATGTCACAGTATTAAGAATAACGTTTTATGATTAGCATATGGTTAATGAAATTAATGATCATGATAGGCAAAATCCTTGCTAAAAATAACCTAGTTATCTAAGGAGCATTGAGTTTTAAGATATCATTATTTCCTTAAGTTTGAGGCATGAAAAAAAGTTACAGTATTTAAAAACTGACATCACACATCTTATCTTGTTAAACTAAAGAGAGCTACTAAAATACATGGATACTGCAAGCCTGTTCTCATTTACTAAGTAACTTTTTTTCTTTTTTTTCCCCAGGAGCCACTACTATTGTTCAACTAACTTTCACTCTACTAGTTATAAGCATCTTTAACCCAACCGCTTCGATACCTTTTTGCAGTTACTCTGCTTAATGAAAGCAAACGTTTTCCCCATTTAATATAATTTGTCAGATATTTACCTTTTTTAGAGATYTTTTCATTGATATATGGGCTGAAGAGTACATCTCTTTTTGCACATTCAGCTCTGCTTTCCAATTCTTGGCCTGCAAGACGCCTTCCAATATTTTCAGATCTATTACCAACTGCACATCCTGATACAATATTCTTGAAGGAATAAACAAAAGGTGTTAACTCTTTATAAACTTGTAATTTAGATTCTCATTCATAAAAGAAATRTTTTATGTGATAGAGCACTTGGGAAAGATGGCCAGGAAAAGATTATAAAAATCATAGCCACAGCAGCCTTTTCCTTCACACTCCCTGGATGCTCTTTAGACSTAGGTTGGGAACAGCCTACCCACTATAAGGCATACTTGCAACACAGTGAACATAGCGATAGTGATATATGCGCATGCTCTGTATGTAATACCTGACAGTTCCTGAATTTCTGACTTACTGCTCACATGCTTATCAGTTACTTTTATAAAAGTAAGTCTAGAGCTTCTCATACTAGGTAGCAGGTTCAGCTGTAATAGATGACCTAGATTACTAAACTAAGTTATTCCTGCCAATGAAAAGCAGTTCAAGCCATACGATTAAATTCGCACAGTGACAAGAAGAATGCTATAAAAGCAGCATACTTACTATGTCTCTGTTGCTCTTCCCCAAACCAAACTTCAGGCGCAACGATCTACGAACCATTTCTTTCCGGCTAATCTTTGGAGAAAAACAACCTGTTTTTCCTGATTCAGCCCTAGGGTGGAGGCGAAGGGGAAGAAGTGACAAAGAAAAGAAGAAAAAGGGAAAAAAGAAAAATAACATCTACACAACAAAGAAAACATCCTGACACTTCCTTTGGTATTTCCTCTAGTTTGAGGTCTGCTATAGCCCTCATGACAAGTTTTCTTAATAGAGCTAGAAAGGTTTCTTTAAAGCTACCACACCAAACCTGAAGTTATTTTGAGCTACATTTTATCACATTGGAAAATCTAGTGTTTAAGATGACTAAAAAAACAAAACAAAAAAAACCCCAAAAAACAACAAAACAAAATAACCCCCCCAATATGTTTTAGAGGTAGTTTTCAAAAGAAAATGAGATTTTATGCAACATTAGTCAAGGGATATAGAATTCTCATTCCAATTTATCTTTAGTTTCTGCAAATTAAGGCAAATTACCTGTATAACTTTTTACTTGTATGTCTTTTATTTCTTCTGTTCCCTGTACTGGACAAATGATTTTCACCACCAGTTAAAGGAGATACTGAATTTTGAGATGACTCCAGAGACATGCAAGGACTTGCATCAAACTGAACTGTAGGAACAAAATTGTATATAATCTATAATTATAATCTAATCATAATTTAAATGTTCCTCAAATAACCATGTTTTCAGATAAAGTCTTAGCCGTTAAAACAGTAAAAAGGAGGTTTATACAGAACAAATTTTGCTTATTTTCTTGAGTGATGACTTGAAGTTATTTTGACTTCCACTTTTGTTTAATATTAAATGAAACTCTTGCATGTAGCATCTGTATAAGCAATTGGATGCAACTAAATCAGGCAGATATGCTGTTAGCAGATGTACAAATAGCACCGATGTATCAGTAACAGATGTACAAACTAGTGATATCACATTTTTCAATTAAGTTTCTACTCTATCACAAAATTGGTTTTGCAAATTTAAGAACTTTATAAAGAAAAGTTAAATTCGGTCTTGATATTATTTGCAGTGTGTGGCATGTCTACTCCCTCACATAAATATTTAACCAGAACAATTAAAGTAACAATAGTAAATGAAAGAGGTGCTATTCTATTTCCTAACTTTCTATGAAACAGATTTATTACTATCACCTTTAGAAGACACCATTGCTTCAGTGCATTTATCCTTAAAGGCAAGAACTCCATCACAACCTTGAAATGATTTAATTAAAAATATATTAAAGAGAGAAAATAGGGCAGTTCTGTATCACTCACCTGAGGGGAAAAAAGTATTATTTGTGCAAAAGGCTGACAGTTAGAAGCACTCTACAAGAATGAAGAGGTAAAGTAACAAAAGTTCAACAAAGGAAAAACATTTTCTACAGAACTGAGGTTATTTAGTATCCAGGGAGAAACAGAGGTGACTGGCTTCAAAAAAGAACCTTTGTAATAGTAACATTTCATCCCACTTCATACAGAATTGAGACCAGCCATTCAAGTATTTAGCAGATAGAARAATGCTGCAACATTTAAAAGGTTAGAAACAAATGTAGTCTTGATGCAATTGTGTGTAAAGACAGGAATGTAAGTGCAGATTGGAGATAGACTGGAAGAAGCAGAAGAGAGTATAATGTATAATCTGAGTATGTGGTAAAAAAGGACTGAAAAAGAAGATCAAAAGATATCAGAATTGCAGATTTGAAAGGGGTGATGGGTGTTACAGAAAATAAGAAAAATAATTTTACTTCTGGGTATTTCACATAATGTTTTCAAACATAAGAGTCATTGATGAACATAAATCCAGAAGACTACTCAAACAGGGAAAGCAGGATAACGAATGTTTAAGTGAAGTTAAGATTGCCCAACAAGAACAAAATATTGCATATTTAAATTAAAAACCAAAAGCAATTACTTCAAGCAGCAAGAAAAAGAATAAAGGCACTGTACCTGATGCTGGTGTTGAGCTGCTGTTAAAAATACTACTTGGTAACAACTCAAAAGCAAAACTATGCTTAAAAGATCGTCTTTTCTTGCTAGACAAGCCCTGAGAGCAATCAGCTGGAAGTTTACGTTTAGTACTT
Source organism: Rhea americana (assembly GCF_003343005.1). Lineage (NCBI taxonomy): Eukaryota > Metazoa > Chordata > Aves > Rheiformes > Rheidae > Rhea > Rhea americana. The sequence goes on along the minus strand of NW_028186363.1, from coordinate 972,826 downwards.
GGAGTAAGAACTACTGGAGTCACTGACGAAAGGACTGCAATTAAGAAAATTGAGTTTGTAACAACAGCTTAAAAGGGTCAGAGTTTACTTGAACATAAACAGTTTAGTGTCCCCATCTCCCTCTTCCCTCGCTCCCCCCAAACATGTGACGAGTTATTGTAAAATCTTAGCCAAAGTGCATGCATTTTAAACACAAAGAGCAGTCAATATAGCTTTAGGGTTTTTCCTCTACACCTCCAAGTTAGCATCCCAGAGAGTAAAATCCAAATCCGCACACTTAAACAAGAAACTGTAGCTATTAGGAAGAAAAAAAGACACTAAGGACAGTCATCTTCTACAAGTTTAAGGGACAGAAAAAGCAWAAGAACTTCAGCTTTAGCAAATTCATCCAATAGGATAAAATGTTGTACCACTGCACTAAAGCCTTAGTGTGCATTAGCTAAAAAGCAGAAGCTTAGTTTCTAGTCCTAGAACTGCTCAGCCCATTGCCGCAGTGATTGTAGCTGCTCCAAAGAGTAAAGTAAGTGCAGTATCTCAATCAAATTGTAACTATATTCATTTTTRAACAGTTTAAACAAAATTGTTTATCTTCAATTAACTTCTCAGGCTTCAAATTGTTTTTTGGAATATAGTCTACAAATCCAAAAGATACTGCATGGTCTCTGTTTAGCATGAATACACCAATACCTACCACTTCTGTCTTGCTGAGGTGTAGTGGAGGGTGTTCTGTTAGATTTAAGCTTATTCAATGCTCCACTAACAAAATCTGAAATGCAAGACACCAAGCAATCAAATTTAAATACTAAATTAGTCTTGCTCTATTTTTAACTAAAGTTTAACTTGTATTCTTTCAGAAAAAAATAGAGCAATTCAGTTGAAATGGTTTTATCTAAAGAAACCTGTATTCCGGATCTTCCAAAATAAGTTTTGTTAACCTTTCACAATAACTAGAAAATTATATATTCCTTAAAAAAAACAAATTCATGCAAAGACAAAGGTATCTTGTAGGGAATTCTACTGGTTAGGATAAACTATACTCGTTCTGATACACTGTAGGCAAAGCTAGAAGATATCCATTGTAGACTCTCTCACAGGTGTTACTTGGCAATCTTCTTGAAACTGGTAAAGTTTTAATACTTTAAAGTTAAACCCAAATCTAGGTACAAAACTTTGATCTTGCAAAGAAATATAGTACAACTCTTGTGAACTGTTCTTTTTAATGCAGAAATGAAACCAGCAGAATATGAAGTTTTACACACTTAAAAGCAGAAGAACAATAAAACTACAGCATTTTTGTTAAGTGCAACTGCAACCTAAAGCTGTACTCCCTGTGTCTACAGCATAGATCAGCTGAACTACAAGCCTGAGGTATGTCTTGCATGGTGTCAAGTAGACAGCAGTTTTTTTTCAAAATCTATCTTTGAAAACAGGTAATACTGAGTAATACAATCATACTGCATCTGGAGAAATAATAGAAACTTCATACTGCCAGAACCTGCTCCACAAAATTAAAAAAATTCTAACTGATTCTCCTCACTTTTAACATTCACAAGAATTTATCACTTTGCAATTCCAAGAGGATATCCCTTCTTCAAAAGAAGGGCAAGTATATTACACAAAGATGATTCTCTGGTAAACATATATCATAAAGCATTAATTTCAGCTGTTGTCAAGTTTAATACTCCAAGTACATAAGCTAAGCAAATACTCACTAAGTAAGGGATGCATACATGATCAGAGTTACAACTACAGTCAGGTCAAGCATACATATGTCACAGTATTTCCAAAATGAGAATATAGAAGAACACAGAACACTGTTCTATTGTCTCTATTCAGTATATTCGGTAGAGTTTTTTGCCAAATATAATGTAAAGGAACAGATTCAGGCTATCATAGCACACCAATATCCAATGAAGTCTCACAGTTTCTAAAACTGAGCAACTCTGGTGCTTCCTTCTTATGTTTAACAGAAAAACACTCCTAATATTTTAGTATTACCATACATTTAATTCTTGCACTCGAAAGAAAAATGTAGTTATACATCCTGAAACTCAAAAGCTACAAGAGTTACATTTTTCTAACCACTAAACAAATCTGCYCAATGAAGTTCAGACAGTTTTTGCTGTATTCAACCATAAAAAAAAAAAAATCTCATTCACCAAGGTTTAGAAACATTTAAGCCTGGAATTTTTGGAAATGAGCAAACTCACAAAGCAGATGCAAACCTGTTGTTAAAAAGCTGTATTGTCTGAAAAGTAACGGATCAGTTAAAACTAAACCAAATCCTATTGGATGAGTTTAGTTCTCACAAACTAAATTGATTCATCTTYTAAAAGTTTACTAGCCCATATTAAGTATTTCAGAGCTTAGTAAAAGTATTTCATATATTTTWTATATATATAAATACACACAAAATGACAGTTGGAAAAATAATTAGAAATTAATACTCTAGACTGAGGAAAAAAGTGAAAAGTGTTTGTAAATAAAGTTTTAACTTGCATACATGAAAAAGATATGCAAAGTCTACCACAAATTTTCCCAAACTTTCTTATCCTGTATACAGGACATAAAATTTTGTCAAAGTTCTCATACTGTAAAAGCTCTTCAAGGATGTTGTGTGTAACATGTCGTGTTACAAGAATACTGTGTCCAACTGAGAGTTCATCTTATCATCTGAAAGAGTGCTATTTACATCTTTGCCATCTCATGGCCTAACTTATCAAACTATGCAGTTGTTGAGCGTCCAAGTACAATTTCAAGACTACCAATAAAATTTTTAAAATATTCCATCTGCGTTCTGTAACAGGATTTGAAGTTATCTTACCAAAAAGCTGGAACATTAATCTCACTTCACCTGCCTGGATGCCAACAAAACAGCCGCTTTGGCAGAAAACATACATACTGAAATAAAGTCTTCTAAACATACAATATATTGACATGATTACTTAAGTCTCATACTGTAACCAACCAATTTCACAGAAGTCTATTCTGCTTAGGATCACTAATCCTAAAGTCTCAAAATCAGTCCATTTTAGTTGCTGAAGCTTTCAGCAAACATACCTACCGCCAACACTTCGTTGTCTCCTCCTTTTACATTCACTAGGAGATTCACATTCACTGTCTTCGTGGCCCCTCAGTGAAGGAGTAGATTCAAGGGCATCAACACCTAACATTGCAGGAATCTTTTCCAAGATAAATTCTGGTACTTGTCCTGAATTAATTGAAAAATATTTTTAAAGGTTTTAAAAGAGTTAGAAAAAGCAGCTGTATACAAATATATGCAACAATACACTTCAATAAACATTCACCATCTTACCAATTTCTGTTGCATGATCAATAAGCGTTTGCACAATGGCAGCTTGCAAGCGAATTTTTTTTTCTGTATTTGCTGTCATCTTTTCATTTTCACTTGAGTGCAAGAGGTTTGGAGCAAATATCACTGCCAGATTACTGCTATCCATTCTGTTTTCATTGGATCTTAAACAAAAAAAAAAATTCTTGTTAAAACAAATTATCCAGATAAACAATGGAGAGAGAGAAAACTAATAACCCAAATGCAATTAACCAGGCCAAACTGTGGAGTCATTCAACTGAGTGCTCATGTATAAAGATTAATGAGTAGGCTTGTTATGCACCTCCAAGCTAGGTAACTGCATGACTACGTTATTGAACACAATAGGTTATAGATCCCCATCAGTTTTTAGGTATACAAAGTATCAGATGATGTTAATTTCAGTCATTCCTTTTGCTTTCCAAAGAAAAACTAGAAACATTCATCAGTGATGAAAGAATGAGAACAGAAGTCAAGTCTCTAGCATAGTAAGGTTTTATAAAAAACCATTCTGGATTAATAAAGGAAAAGGATGTACTTGAATTCTAAGAAATGACTAAATTAGGAACTTTGAATTAAAAAAAAATGCTTAAAACAACCCCCCCCCCAGAAGAGACAGCAGTGACTTAAAAAGAGAAAGTTAAAAGAATTTAGAGTTTTCTTTTGTTTTTTTAAAAATATCCCTTCATATCACTTTCCACTGACCTTAGGGATACAGTTCTTAGAAAGTTGAAAAAGTATCGCAAAGCCTCAATTGTTCTGTCAGTCATCAAACAGGAAAGCAGCACAGTGGCAGTTTTCTTCTCCTTTCCTAGCTGCTGAGCTTTGAAAAGACCTTCCTGCAGATGAGCTGGAAGAATGGGTTCTGGTAGCTCTCTAAAGAACTGTTTAAGAAGCCCTGCAACATCACATGGCAATGCAGCTGAGAGGCAGTTTTCACCTTGATCCAGTTTACTCTGAAATTGTTGATAAGAAACAATTTGAAGTCTTCAACATACCAGCAGATTTCTATCTTTAGGCATTAATCCTCTAGCCATATCAGAAGAGACCATCAAATCTTCCCCATTTTTATTTTCAGTCTTGTCATGTTTTACCTAACTACAATATCATCTATGTTTCTTGCAGATACTACGGAGCAACATATGTTAATTTACAGGTTCTCCCATGTCCACATCTCAGTGTGCAGATACTTGTTTAGCAGTATTCTCCCACAATCTAGTACATATAACTGCTATCAAGTTTGTTTACTCACAAGTGTTTCTCACAATCCAGAAAGCTGGAAAATTACCCGGAGCCAGGCAGGGGGCAAAAATTGTTGGCCAATTTCTGGATGAGATCTTCTGTCATTTCTAAGGCAGATAATGCTACTATACTACTTCCAGTTTTAGAACTCAAATGCTACTGAAAATAGTTCAAAAGCTAAAATATACAGATAGTCAAGTGAAATTTAGCTTGATACACACACACACACACACACACACGTAAATGACTTTAGAGAATACCTTTAATGCTTTTAAGCGAACAAGAGATCCAGACTTCCTGAAGAGTCCTTCAGTATGAATATATTCTTCTAAATATTCACAAGCATCAACAAGAAAGCTGAGGAAAGAATCACAACATACTTCACACATTCAGAATAAACTTCACTTTTTCTAGAATTATCTCATGATAAATGYGTAAAACTTCATATATAGGACAGTCTTCCCCACTGACAGTCAGCAAAAAAGAAACAGAACTAAATGATAGCTCTGGCTCCAAATTCCCTATCTAACTTCTACTCCCCCACCCCCCAACTATTTTTATATCCCTCAAACTTTAGTAGGCCTGGAATAAGTGACTTCCTCTTCCTTCAGCAGAAGTTCAGTACTATACAAAGAGAAAAATAAGTGTCAATTTAAATACACAATACTAATTTACCTTGGAATACTTCCATATTCTGGCACAAGTGACTGTGGTAATGCATGAAAAGATATTCCAAAGATTTTACCCTAAAATACAAAATTCAATTATACAAAGGTCTGGAGTATCACCAACTACACATTACAGAAATACACATAACCCATAAAGTAAAAACCAAAGGATAATTAAGATAAAAAACAAAGTCTTTCAGATAAGAAAGGTATGAGGCATTGTCAGAAGAACACTATTATCTTTAAATATCTGAGCTTACACTGATTGTAGTTAAAATTAACAGCCTGGATTACTATGAAAGAATAGAAAGCTTTCCTGCAGTTTGTTTTGCATATCTTAAACTATTTCACAAGGAGTCAGTTTTCCTACAAGGCCACAAAAATAGTAAGGATATTAACAGACTGTTCTAGAATCTCACCTTAACTTTCCAAATTGAAAAAAAATCCATTTTTCATAAGAATTGAACCCAACAAATATTACATTTGAATAACAAATTTGAAAAAAAAAAATAATTTTCTTCCATCTGATGCACTCAACATAGCTGTTATAGTGAGGAGGTAAATATTCTAAATTCTCACCCTCAGTTTTTATTTAAGAAACAACCCTACCACCTTATAACAAGGCATAAGGGTCTGTTTATGAAGTATGAGAAAACAAGCAGTTTCTTCAGTCATTACAACTGATGCTCACCCAGTTTTTAAAATGTTTCTGAGGTACCACACAGTTGTTTCATAGTTGGTATGTAGTTTTGTAAGTATCCACATTTCAACAAACCAATCTACATTTTTCTTACTTTGCCCTACCTCTTTTCTATTTAAATTTCCTTAAAAATCCAAGTCAGCTCCCCCTTCTCCTCCCCTCCCACTAAGACCGAGATCACTCTTGATTTATATTTTTATCACTGGAAAGGAGTCATTCTTGCCTGGAACTCAAAGTGCTGACCACTTGATAAACAGTTAATGAATAACCAACCCTTGTTAGGCTACCTTTGGCCTATCTAGCCTACAGAAAACAAGCATAATAGGATTGATATTGAAATGAAAGCAATACATACGCTTCTGTTGTTTCAATCCAGGTTGCTACTAAATACACAGAAAGAACACTAACTTCAAGATATAATGTTTCTCTCTGTTTAGATGATGATGCTACTTCCAGTGGCCTGAAACTCAATACTTCAAATTCGTATTTAATGCTTTACTGGGTTTCAACTGACAGAGCAGAAGTCATAGTTTATTTCATTTTTTGAAATAAAATAATGTCTGTTGCTTTACAATAGAAATATAATCCCATCCCCAGTGTTATTCTCAACCTTTTCCCACCTTAGCTGGTGAGAAACAAGTCTCCGCTCAGTTGTTATTTAAAAGTATATTTTGTGCAAGACTTAAACGCTKCAGACAGCTAGACAGACACTTTTGTTATGACAAACATGCATACAGTCCTTATTACCTACTCCCCCCAACCCCAAATCCATATCCAAACACTTGCTATTGCCAACAGGGAGAAAAGTCATTCTAACTTTGTCCTTGTTCTCTTTTCTGAGCAACCCAACCCAGACCATGTGTTTTTGTAACTCCTTCAGCTTATGCTGGCCAAGGGTTACTTGAGTATTTCGTAATATCTTCTCAGCTATCTTACAGATAGCTCATTTTAGAAACTGCTCTGTTTTATGCTACAGCATTGCACAGGGTCTTTGTGTAGGACTTGACTGTGCTCCTTCCATACTTGATAAATTAAGTACTGCTAGGAGATCACAGTGCTTTGAATGGGCATCAATGGTGTATAAACTGGCATTAAGATACTTTAGAGTCCAGAGACAGAAAAATACACTTTTCTCCAATGAACTGAAAGTATTTTGGGATGTGTGTTTTCTGGGTTGTTTTTTTCCAGATGTGGAAGAGTCACAACTCTGACATTCTTTTTACCTTTCAAAACACATATTAGTGGTTCAAACAGACTGGAGTTTACCCTCCCTGTGCCCAAACTGGTAAGCTGCAAGCTCTCTCTCTCAAACGGCTGCAACATAACCACAGTACAGTGCTCTGCTCAGACCAGGAGACCAAAGCAGCTTCCGGTCTGGGGCAGATTTTCATTCCTTGGAGCACAGAGAAAGCAAYGTGAAGTTATTCATAGCCATGTCCTATACCAAGAAGCAATGCAAATAAAGCCCTTCAAACTAAAAATCTAAGAAATCAAGGAGAACAGAAGACAGTTTTGACAAACCATGCAGCACTTATGTATTCTGACAAATAAYACAATGACTAATATCCCAATTTCACAGTAACATTAGACACCACAAGACTTGAAAAGCTCTCACATAGACCAGRAACATATCAGTAGCTTTAACACACGTGTATTTGACAGAGAATACAAACTATATCACAAACAAAAATAACTACTTAAAAAACCCAAACTCTCTCTTTCACCACCTGGTCTGTCTTGCAACACTCGAATTCCCAGAGAGGGCAAAATTCAGCATCACTGTAACGCTGCCCCACTAAACCACAGTGTTTTGTGATTTGTGATTTACTACCCCGGCGAGCACTCGCTTGCTGAGGGGAAGGGGGAAGGCTGCTTCCCCCGTCGGGGGGTTCAGACGGCTCCCCACGAGAACCCACGCTTCTCCTCGCCCCACTGCCAGCGGCCAGCGCTACTGTAACCGCACCGGCGCCTGAAGGGGCGGCTCAGGGGCAGGCGGGCAGCGCCAGGCGCTCGCACGGCCGCAGAGCGCCCCTCGGCAGCGGGAAGCGGGGGAAGGCCGGGCGCCCCGCCGCGGGGGGCAGCCGCCACCGCCCTTACCTCTGCGGCCGCCGCGCCAGGCTGCTTCCCTGCTGCCCCTCGGCAGCTCCCGCTCTTCACCTTGATCCCGTAGGCGGCCCGCAGCTCCTGCAGCACCGCCAGCCGCACCAGGCTTCGCCTCTGCTCGGCCATCCCGGCCCCCGCCGCCTCCCCGGCCCCCCACGGCCCCTCAGGCGCTGCTCGGCGCCATCGCGACCTCCCCTCGCCGCCGGCCGCCCGGCCCCGCTCCGCGGCCGCCCGTTACTGCGTGACTCAAACGCCGCGCCAGCCCCGCCCTCGCCGCTGATTGGGCCGCCGCCCGTTCGAAATCAGGCCCCCCGCGGCTCAACGGCCGGGCGGGGCTGCCCGCCGCGCTGCCTGGCTCCGCCGCCGCCCTGCGCTGCCGCGGCGGCGGGAACGAGGGAAACGTTCCTCACGCGGCGGCGGGGGCGGGAACGCTGCGCCCTCCCTGCGCCCCCAGGGCTTCGGGCCGGCGTTCCCGAGCTTGTGCTGCTTTTAAATAGATGCCGACTTAAACCGGCAAGCTGTAGCGGTTTTGTGAATAAACTGAATCCTCGAAGGTGAAACGATTGTGTGGTGTTATTCTTACTCGATTATAGCGGTGCTGTAAATCAGGCTAGAAAAAAAGATTTAAATCAAGCATCGTTGTATCTGCCGTCATCACGGACGCAGCTTTCTCCCGCACTAGCTTCGCTCCCTGCAGATCCATCTAAGATCATCGATCAGTCTCCGAACAAAAGCGCCGCAGAGGCTCAGGCCGCAGCTCAGCCATGAGCGCGAGGCTGGCCGGCGCAGGCCGCGCTCGGCTTTGTTTGCCCACCCCTCGCCGGCTCCCGCGCAGCGTCCTCCGGCAGCGTCGCTGCGGGTCGTGGGCCGCGTTCTCGCTATGAAGTCCACAGGCCATTCCTAACAGTTCTTACTTTGAAGAACTGAAAGGTTTTTTTTTGTTTTTTTTTGTTTTTTTTTTTAAGTTTCTATCCCAAAGGTAACTCTTTAAGTGGTAATGGCAGTTTAAAAATTAATGAAATGCAATCTGAGTCTGTTTACAGTTTGAAATACATGCTATAAAAGGAGGAAAAAAGCTTTCTTGCTTTAGCTTATATATATATATATACACACACATACATGTACATATATRTAATGATTTCATCTCATCACTAAGAGAATGAAAGTGTCACAAAGATGAGACAGAGAATGATAATACCACATTTTGTGGTGCTCTGAACACCTATGAACACAAAAAGTCGTGAATGAAATGGGAATAGCTAGAGTTTTGGCAAAACTGATTAATATACATGGGAAAAGTCATAAAAATACAAAAAATTCTATAAGGTTTTACCAAAGAAAGACCTAGCAACATAATCAGCAGAGAAGACATTACTTTTTTAAAGTAAAATACCAGAATTTTGATTATGAATGTCAAAATAACTGTGTCATTGAGCAAACCTTTAAATATGGTTTTAGTGTGGCCTTATTATTGTATTAATAATATTCTAATAAGTATCTGCCCAGGCATTTTTATTACATGAGAACACTATGAAATTCTAAAACCTAAAATATCACTGAAGAGTACAAATTGTAGAAAACACGCTCCTTTAAATTGTGAAATATCACTGAAATATCAAACACAAAATAGTCTGATTTACTTTTAACTGGCCTGACTAAAGGTTAGACAACTAAATAAACCATAAGATACAATTATATAACATAAATTAGTTTATTTTTGCTGCAGTTGCAGCAGTTACAACACTAAGTATTACAGTAAGACATATATGATTGTAGATGTGGCTGTAGTTACAATGACACCAAAAATTATTATTCCCCAAGGTTCCAGTGGTAGAAGAAATCTTGACAGCATAAAATGATTTTCCTATAATTTAGCTTAAGCAATCACTATCCAATTTAGTTTTCTGTAGTAATGAAGAGTTACACAAGAGGGAGCTATGATCTGGTATTTTAAGTCGCTTTCCCTGTTCTCTTTCCCATCCAAAATTTACACAAGAAAAAAAACGTAGTCATAGCATGTGCTGTATTTGGATAATTTCGTTTAAAAATGATAAAGCTGTTGAGCTYTTTTAATGTTTTGCAAAAGATATTTAATATTTATTTAGTCATTTTGTCAAAACATCAAGTATTTTCGTATTCTTCAGGTGACTATTTTAACACCTCCATGCTTTATTTGCAGATAGAAAGACTAAGGCAGAAAAATTACTCTGTGAATAAGGACTAGCCAACTAATTTCGGAACAAGTCCTAGCATCTCCAGCTCAAATCCATTATACTCATTCAAAATTGGTTTAAAAAAGGAATGTATAAAGCCACTTTTACTGACAGAATTGTCTAAGAACTGACATGCCCAGGTTCTGTCATTATAAATAATCCTAATTTTCAAAAGCCTAAGGTAAATCAAAGGTTTACATTGCATTTTTCATCCAGCAGGTAATAAATACACATACATACACACTTTCTTTCACACTATACATACATATGTTTATATTTACATTTCATGGGAAAAAAGTTGAGCCCCAAAATTTAGCAGGGAAGTTTGTGAATTTTGGGAGATATTCCAGAAATTAAGAGTTTTAAAAAGGACTTTAAAAAAATCAAATGTTTACTAACATCCTCATTTCAGTAACCACTCAGAACAGTTGTGGTTGAACCACCAGAAACTCAGCCAGAGGAAGCAGAAACAAGCTGCTTCAACAAGCACAGCCAAATCATGATGAGCAGGGAAAAAAGAACTTATTCTTAAGTACTCCTCCCTGAAAAAGCTTAGAACTCTCTCGGAAAGGGTGTAAGTGGCTCTTATTCTGGCTATACAAGGGCTGATATTTGCACTAAGGAAATATTTTAGGTATTTTCTTTAGGGCTGAAGACAGACAGACACAGTATAGCACCTGGGTGCTGCTATTTCTGAGCCCGTCACTGCTTCTGATACCTTCAAATGTGAACTAGAATAAATTAAACTATTGTAAGCAAGTTTCAGTTTACTGAATTATCTGGAATACCATTATACAATAAAACACTGAAAATGACTAAAAGTAACAAGATTTTTTGATCACATATGAGAAATCTGAGACAACCCATGTGCCACACTGAAGAGAGATGTGATTTCTTTCAAGCCACATACTTTGCAGAAAACTAACATGGGAAATTTAAGGAGAACAGCTTAGCTACTGATGATACCAGTATAAATTGATACTGGTCAACTTAACTCAATTTAGAGGCTTTGTGTTGTAAATACTTGATGTTTTCAAGCATAGCTGAAGCTGCGGGTTTGTTCTGGGCACTTAGCACGACATTTTGCATTTAACATGTATTTCGTTTTACCTTAAGAGCACTAGTAGGAAGGTTGTTCTTTTCTTTTCTGGACTTCTCTCTTTTCCAGTTCTTATGCTTGAGTGGTTGAATGGTCTGAACCTGGTAATTTGCCTGTGGTAGAATGATTTAACAGCTAGATGTTATTTTCATACATTGTCTTTAACCCTAAAACGCAGAATTCAAAATAAAGGTGTTACAACATTCCCAACAAGGACAATGTTACTAAGCTGTTCCTCAATGCAGAAAATTCTTTAATAAAACTAAAACATCTATCTGCATATTAGAGTGCAACTGGTACCTTTAAAATAAATACAGAGTTGGATAAGTTGTCTAAGCAAAGACTTGGGCTTTCATTTCTGCTGCTTAACACCACAACTGACTTAATGAGTTAAAGTATAGACTGATATTACCATAAATGCTTGGACAGCACAGGTGCAGATGTATACTTTAGTGACATCATAGACTGTGGTTCAGATTAATCAATATATAAGCAAGGCAGACCATCTTACATTGCCCAAGATGCAAATAATAAATGAAGACTGGTGACAAACATCTCAGTAGCCTATAATGAAAGTATTACAATAGAAGTTAAAAAAATATAAAAAGTAATTGGCTTGCTTCCTACTTTGGTAGTAACATTAAAAGCAACAGAGATACCAAGAAAGAAGAGTCAAACTGGAAAGCTGCCCTTTGCCTTTTAAATATGGTTTACTTGAYGAAAATCTGAAGATTTGAAGATGAAAGCTAATTTGCAAATCAATGATGTGTATTACTACCTTAACATACACTAGGAATCTAAGGGAGGACCTAAAAGCCTAAATAAATTCCAAAGCCCAAGAAATACTTCAGAGAATTCAAACCACTGTCCTGTAAGTCACTTGACAATGCATAATACCTCTGTTAAATACTAAACTTGAATATCTTACATGTGAGGCCATTCACCAATCTGCTTACGAGGCTAACCAAAAGTATGCGTTTGTTTAATAATAGTGGAGAGAAACTTCGAAGTTTTTTTTATTAGCTCTATGAACAGAAGCCTACAGTAGGTAGGACCACTGGTCAGTGCTTTGTTGACACCCTAAGTAATATTGATAATTCAGGAAAAGTAATCTCAAGGTGGATCTTCAGTCTCCCTCAACTGTCCTAGACTGCTCCACTTCTCAGAGAAGTTATTCACTGCAGTCTTTGTTTCAGGGTATTAATCCTATGTTAAGGTTTTTACTTTCAAGAAATACAGACCAAAAATAGTTTGAAGTCCTAACGTAAGTGAGAGATTTATTTAGTAACAATTTCCAATAGCTTCTCACTGTTTCATTTGATACCAGTGCTTGTATTTTATATTTTAAAAAAGATTTGAGTGCCTAAAAGTCTCTGTTTTTTCCACCTACAGCAGTAAGTCTTACAAAAGCTATTACCTACCAAACTAGTCAAAGGATATAGATAGGATAATTACARTTACAATGCCACTACTGTACATAATTGCTTGTGTTTGTGTCTAGCAAAGATACAAGCTTATGTGGAAATCTGGGCCTTAGCTGCTGCCGCATGCCTCTTTCCGCATCAGCAAAGGATTGCAGACTTCCCCAGCAAGTTCTCAAGGCGTCTGTTACATGTCTGCTTGTTCAGTAAACACAGGGACAACACTAGCTTGTTCACTCTCAAGAACGAGCTTCTGGGTAGAGCAAACTGGTAATTACTTCCATTTTAGAGGCAAATAAAAAGAAAAAAAAAGGAAGAACGGTGCAGTATCATACATGTAACACAGCTCTAAGCCATAAAAAATAATAATAGTTTCTTCTAAAGTAAGAATCCATAGCACAGCTCAGAGGAAAAAAAAATCTCTTTATCATACTTCTCTCGCTCTCCATTTTATTTTTAAATTGTACTTMAGATCAGCTTCTTTTTCAGCACATCCATTTTATAAACTTCCTAGTAGTTAAAGGAGAAATAGATTTTTTTTTCCTCACAACTGGCTYGCCCTAATATCTTGTAAATCCCAGATCAGGGCAGGTAATAGAAATTTTAATTTCCTTTCTTTCCAACTTGTAGAAAAGAAGAGACGCATTTAGAAAATTTTGGAAGGTTTCTGGTAGGATACTTTGATTTTGAAGTTTCAAATAATTAAATCCTTGAAGGCTTGGAAATTTGATACCTAGAAGACAAAATCTGGGTATTTTAAAAGTTCTCTGTTCCAAGAATTCAGTTCATCTGGATACCCCAATTTTAGGAAAACAGTTGTGTGACAGTGACTGCAGTGGTAAGAGAAGCAGGCAGCAGGTTCTGTGATGTTATTATTTTGTCAGCACTTCCTGCCTGGAAAAATTACTTCCCATCCCTTCTCAGGAAAGAGTAATGGGCTGGGTATATTTCTGTTTTTGCGTAAGACTTTCAAGAGTCTTAGGTCTGTTGTACGTGTGTTATAGTTCAGGAGATGTATCTTCCTAGTTCCTACTGAAGTTGGAAAGATACAGATGCATACCCTAGTTAGCTTGAAAATCTGAACCAAAGTAGTGTGGTGCCTTCTCKAAAGAGAGATGGTTTTGATTCAGTGGAGCAATCATGCTGAAAAAGCATTGCTGAGAAAACTCATTTATTCTGCAGTCCTCAGTTAATCCGGTTTAGGAGTTAATTAAATTTTCTGAGGAGGAAGTAAAAGGTGCAGATCGGTATAATTTTGGGCATGGAAATAAACTCAAGATTCCTCTGGTACTATACCACATTTATAGAATACTTAAGTTCTGAAGTGCTTCACAAACTATATATAGGACTTAGTTCACCTGCTGAAGTCTTGGATAGCACTAGATAGCACAAAAGCATTGACTTGGGCAGATCCCATGGCAGAAGTTAGATAGCACACTGCGGCTTGTATCTAATGCTCCAGAACTGTCACACAGGACAAGATTTTAGTTTTTCATTGCTGACTTAACAAACTGTACCACATTGTGAAAGTAGTGAGAGAGAGGCAAAATGCCTTTTTTTGAATGATGTTTGGCAACACATTAGTTTTCATCAATTCATGGAGTTTAAACACAGAAATTAGATTAGATTGTCCATAGTCTGATGTCTTGTATATCATAATCCTGTAATTTATGTATTAAGGGTATAACTGGTGTTTAATGAAAGCAAAACTAATGTTTTGCAAAAGTACAGCTTCCCAGAAAGCATCAAGTCTTCATTTAAAGACACCAAGAATTCATTACTCTCCAAAGTTAATCACTTTCACTGCCAAAGATGGACACCTCAATTCACACTAAGTGAAGCTTTGGCTTCCAGTCATTTGTTTTTGTTATAACTGTTCTCAAGATCAAGTAGTCCTTTTGTACCTGGTATGTTCCCCAATAAAAGTAATATTCACTGTTCTCATTCTTTTCTGATAACCTAAAAGGACTGAGTTCTTGATGTCATGGCAGACTTCTCAGCCAAAAAAGAATTTATCAAGCCTAATGCTACTTAGTTTTAAGAGCACTTCCAGATACAAACCAAAATCATGCATCCAGAGGTACATCTATGTCATTTTAAAGTGTGACTTTAAAGGAAGTATCAAAAGCTAAAATAAAAACGCTAAAGGGAACATTGGACATTTTCATTAGTAAACTGAAAATTAGGGGACATTTTTGTTTACCATTACACATAAATTGCCTCTTCTTTCAAGCTGGCACATCTGGGCAGGCATATATTCTAGATACCTTGAGAATGTAAAATTTGAAGGGTGAGAAGTTTAGGATGAAAGCTGAGTGGGAGGTTTTAAGGTTACTGTTTTGTACTTGTGCCTGAATTGAGATTTCTGGTGGAACACAGTTGGCCAGGTCTTATATTAGTCACCCACGGCCTTGCTCAGATGYTAGCATATTTTAACTAGGAACTCTTCTGAAATCTTTAGAAGTTTAACTGCAGCTCCAAATCTTGCAGTAAGCTCCTGTAACTTTAGATTCTCCTTTTCAATCAGCGTGGGAAGCAGAGACGGTAAAGCAAGCTGTGTATGGAAAATTAAAATGAGAACAAAAGCCTGTCCAAATTATGCAACGAGGATCATTATGCTATAAAATTGCTCTTCAAATGTGGTTGTCAATGAAAGATATTAAGATTTCAACAGTTATTTTCTTGATGAAGACTTAATATCTTGCACAAAAAGATTTTTAAGCTTAAAGCTATGCCTACACAATTAGTGTCCTTTGGTTTTTAGAATCAGAGTTTGAAGGGTGTTAAAAGATTTGAATATAATAGAAGTATTTTGCTTCATTACGGAGTTGTTGTCTCAAACTACTTTCACAAAAGACTTATATGTTAAATAATTTACAAATGTAATGTATCATTAGATACAGTGATCACTAGATCATCTGGAATGGCATTTATGCAGGTGAAGAYAGCAGCCACTCAGTACAGGCTTGAAGCTCATGTTGTTAAAATAATTTACATCTCAACTCAGTTTCGCTACTTTTAGGGTAAGAGAGAGGGTCAGACAAGAACAAACTGTAACTTTTTCATCTGAAAATTCAAAGGCAATTTTTTTCCACTAGAATAGAGCAGAGAACAGAACTCACAGGTTCCCTTTTTAACTCCATTCTTTGTGTCTTCCCATGAAATGGGTTTTCTTGTATGCAGTGAGGCAGAAATAAGCTGTTCTAACATATCAGCAGTGAGTAAATTGGAGGAAAAAAAATCCACAGATAATATTCCTGATGTTGGTGTTGTAGTTTAGGTCCACACAGTGCACAGTGATGTGCATGTCACTGGAGGGCTCTGTTGTGCATGTCTGCAGTCAAAGCCCTTCAAACTAGGAACATGTGGCACCTGACATTCCGTGGTTTTACGCAAACCTATGTTGAAGAGCACAGACAGTCTCTTCTTCCTCTGTTTTCCCTCTAGTCATCCCATACTGATTTGCTACATGTTTGCTTGTTGTAGGGTTGTTATGGCACCCCAGGCCTTGGGATAGGAACCCTGGCCTCTCTTTCTAACTGCTGTATTCCTGCTGTGTGATCCTGAGCTGTGTGGTCTTTAGAATTGCTTTAATCTAATTTCTTTATACAAATTCACATTTTTTTCTTCCTAAAGATAATCGTATATGGACAAAATATTCACTGTTACTATTTCTGTTACTTCTTTTTTGTTCTTTTTCCTTTTAAACTTTTACATTACAGATGTGCATATCGATCTTAGCTAGCATTTGAGCATCCTTATGCTAGATACTACACAAATCCAGTACAACACAGGACTTATTAGGAAAAACTTGAAATCCAAATAGACAGGACAGTATGTTTTAAGGGAAAAGAGGCACAAATAGGTGAGATGGCTATCCTAAGAAGGTCAGTGGYTAAAATAGGAATTGTATCCAGGTCTCTTGAAATTCAATCCCACTACTTACCCACTAATCTATGCAACCTCTTCTTTATAAAGTAGCAGTAATTCTAACTGGACAGAAACAGTGGCACTGTGTGACTTAGACTTATGTTTCTCCTGTAGGGTCTTATCCTATTTCCTTTGTAATAAGTACGAAGATCTCTCACAGCTCTTGAGTCCAGCTCATACTGAAGAGTAAATAGGTAAAGGGAGCATACTTTACATAGACTTACTTAAACAATTCAACATCAAGTATATTTTCACAAATCAGACTTGGTTAATGAATATGATGGGGACGAAAACCACACAGRCCCTCCATGCAGACAATGCAACTGTTTTAAGAGATCATAGTATAACTTTTTATCATATTATAATAATAATAAGTTATTATTATTATAGTATAACTTTATAACTGTTTGGATCTGAATAGTCTACTGACAAACTTTTAGGAAAAAACACTGGTATAGCACAGAAACTCTGTTATCTGCTACATAACACTGAAAACACATAGTGTTATTGTAGGTGACAGTAAAGAGATCACATTTATTTCTTATTTTCATTACAGTTACTTTTACCAATGACATTGTGATAGGAGTTATATGTGAATGTAGATAGAAACAGCTCTGTTACCTATGGAGGAAACCACAATTCTGAAATCTCTTACACATACAGGCACCTTTCTATTATCTGTGGGTGGATCTTACTGATTTTGCACACTAGGTATGCTGGGAGTGCACAGCCTTTCATATACTAACACAGGAACTGGAGCGCTGCAGAGTGTGGTGTGGGTACGTCTGGGGTGGCCGTATGTGACCCAGCCTATGACAAGGTCACTAGAAAGCAGTACCGCACTACCATGGCTATAGAGCTTCCAGACCCTAGCTAATATACATATATATGGCATGCTTCATTGTGTGAACTTACAGGCTTYGAGAATATCTGCATTTCACAGTTAAGTGTTCAGTGATTAATCTTTTCTTCATTACATTCTCACTGAAGTCTTCTAACTTTATTACTAAGTATTGTATTATGTATGTTTTAACAGCTTTATCTCCTTCCTCATCACCTTAAATAACAGAGAAATGACCGTATTTATTGTTAATACTGTCAGCAATCTTATTAAAATGATCAACTTAGAATTCCAGGCARTAGAACTGTTTATTTTGCAAAATAGGAACCAAGTGTCTCCTCATCTATTATTTTCAATTATTTTAGAAGAAAAATTGAAAGGTATTTTWAATACATCTAAATACATTCAGAATGATAGCCTAAGAGAAGGCAAAAACTCAAAAGAAAGTAGAGAAGGCTTGACACAGCCAACAAAAACAGATAAGCGCCTGTTACTGCATACTTAAATTTCCTTTATTGCTTGTGGTCCCTGGAACCTGGTGCTGTTTTTTCCACATGTCCAAATATCTCCATTTTTGGAATCACCATATTATTTTCTTTCCCACAGTTTTACTCTAGCAAACTAGTTCTAACCTGTTATTTATATATTATTTTTAAATTTATTTTATTTTTATCTACTTATTTTTGCTCCTAAAAATACATGTAAGATTAGCACTGTTGTAGGAAAGGCTAAGGTTCTTCTGGTTTTGTGTCTCATGACGATCCTTCATTTTAGATTCTTACTGCATCTGAGAAAAATTACCTGCCTTCCACTTGAAGACATTCACGCTGGTGTCAAGATATGTYAAAATTTTTTACTGTGCCACCTCCAGTGAAAGGTTGTCAAGGTGAAAACACTACATGTCATTCTAGCTTCCTACGCTTCATCCAATTTTAATTTACTCTTAAATTGCCACAATCTCTTATGAGAACTGAATTATATAAAGTAAATGCTTATAATCCCTTATTCCTTCAAAAATAAAAGATAAAGGAATATATCAAGATAAATAAATGCTGCACTCCAAGACTGTGATAGTTGCAACTATTTTGGGTGGAAAGGAAAAGCAAAAATGAGAAATTTCAAATAGACTGTGAATTGCACATACTATCAGAGGAAATTTTTCTAGTGCCAGGAATAGAAGAACAGAGTCCACAAGTTCCAGTGTCATAGCTGCAGGACTACTTTTCCTCTTTTTAGATTAAACAGGTTTCCCTATGCCAGTCAGATATTTCTTTAAATGGCCTGAATCCTGTAATCCTTGAACAAGTACAACTTCCCTAGTTCAAATTTTAGAGGAAAAAATGTTATTTGCATATTATTGCATARGCACATTAGTTCTTCCATTTGCTTTCAATCTTTCATAAATACACAAACTCTCAGGATGGCTAAATGAAGAAGAATAATTATTAGAATGTGAAAAAATTTTTGTTTCACTAATTGCTATATCCAATTACTTACAGCTTTATGAGATTTTCATGTAGCTAGAGATACTGCTCTCTCTATTGACGCTGCACAAAAATACCGGTTTAAAAACCTGCAAAGATCAAACAATTCCTACGTTAGTTATGTTAGCTGCAGAAAAACCACCACCCTTGAAGCTGATTTCCTGCTTGAAAAACCATAAGCTAATTGCAGAACAAAAGCTACAATTTGAGAGGTTCTCCACTTTTAGCAGTTACTGAGTTAAAGCATATCTGATGCAGAACAGCTTATAAATCCTTTGCATGTTTTGTGAAGAAGATATTCTGGTTGCTGTACGCTGTTAATACTGCTGTATGTGACAACGTAGCATGAAGCAAAACAAGCTCCATCCTTTTGCGTCAACATTTTCAGTTTCAACTGCTCCAAAGAGCATGTAGTTGGGTACAGAGTAGGCAGCTGCTTTTTCAGTCAACTGTCATCTTTACTAACTGACTTTCCACCTGCTGCTTATTTGAAAAATTAAAATACTTCCCACTCTCTCCAAGTCAGTTACCAAGATTCAGACACCTCGTGCTAGGATAATGTCTTTTACCTGATTGATACTGAAAAGAACAGCAACAGGTAACTTGTGGTAATTATCAGGTTTATTTATTTTTAGTTAAAATATATTCATCGCTACTTATTATTTATTTCTTTACTGGTGATGATGACTCCTTATTATTCATTCATTTTTCAAAGTCAAATGTTCAGTATATTTAAGGCCCAAATTAAACTGATGTTTTTTCATAATTAGAATGAGGAAGACTAATTAATAAAAATAGCATACAATTGTAAGGCCTAAAAATAGATTTTCACAAAACTGTTTCAGTACTCTCAATACTAAYTTTCTAAATGTAGCTAGGCAATATTGTGCTCAGTGCTGCTAYGCCTATGTGATGTTGATGCTAGCTTCGTTCTCAAACATGGTAAGATGCCCTTAAGCCCAAACCTTCCAACCATCCACACTAAAGCTCTCTTATCCTAACCCTCAGGAACTGTGCTGAATGCTGGGCCCCGAAGTCAGTCCTGTTGCTCTGCCGGCTGCCCCAGTCCCCTCCCCAACATGGGTTTGAAACTTGTCTGTGTGTTAAGCGCTTGAACACAGGAAGCCAAGTAGAAGCAACTCCACAGCTTGCTGTTCCTGACTTTCTRTCCTTCTGCAGTGCACTTGCTGTGCCTGTGAATTACATTCTTGTGAAGGAGAAAGGAAGATTGCTTCATAGGAACACTGTCAGAAAACCAGGAAGCATCATGTGGCCAGCTGAGGGACAGGTACACAAATAAGATGCAGTCTTATTTGAAGGGCTTCAGGTGCTCAAAATGATGTTAAGGGCAACCTATATGTTAGCAAGGTCAGAATCTTATAGTTTGGTTTCTAGCACTAAGATCTGGGCTCCTAAGTTCAATAGGTTTCATGAAGTTGAATGGAATAATACTTAATAGTGTGGGTTCTTAAAAGSTCTTTGAATTTAAATTCCATTTTGACTAATTAGGCATTTAACTCAGAATATCTAGGACCTGATGCACAGCAATTGTCAGCACGATGCATAATTAATGTATTGACTGAGAGGCACCGCTGGAGRTCTAGACTGCACATCATGTGTACAGAAAACTGCAATACCCAGAGACATYGTCAGTTTTGAAAACAAAGCCCAGATGTAGATTTAAGTTTTTAAATGCTTTAAATGACTTAATCCATTTTAGCACTTTCCAAGCTTTTGGGGATGGATACACAAACATTTCTCTCATCTATTACTGTTTGCACTCTTTCTTATTTTTTTCTCGTTATTATTGATTATTGGCCTAATTAGCTTGTAAATTAAGCACAACTTCATTAAAATCCTTGTAGCTCTGTAATATTCTGAGAGGTGTAAGAGAAAGTAAAATAAAGCCTAAACATCTTTGTTTAAGTATATATATGTATGTAAATATACACATATATAAGCACTTCATTTTAAAGTAAATAAGATTCATAAAAACTTGAGAAAATAATAGTGGACTTTATTGTATAGCCATGATTTTATATAAGTTATAACAAAACTTTTTGAAACAACGTTAAATATCTGATATTAGTAAAGTCAAATAAGTTGATTTATACCAGACAGGAGTATAAATTCAATTGTCCTTATTGGCCCAGAAAAATACAACTCTAAGATGAGGTTCTCTGTCAAGTGACTTAAATCTTTTTATTGTACAATAAGCAGAGATCAGTTAGGATCCTCATCCAGTTCTATTGCAAATATTTTCTTATCATGGAGGCTTCACTACAGCAAGTAAATTCCCTAATACTTTCCGTATAGCAACTTTCCTTCTAAAAGTTCAAAGCATTACAGAAATAACCTGTGCCATTCTTGTGGAAATGCACCCTTCTTCAGAACTAAGGATGGCAGCAAGACTGGTGTAAACCTTTTGCTTTTTCTCAGACAGATTTAAAAATGCTGGCTTCTCTTATCCTGGCAGAACTGCTGTCCTTTAAATCTTGTTGCCCTAGACAACYGTTTATAGTTTGCTGACAGGACAACCCGAAGAGCTCTGAGGATGATTAGAGGAACAGAGAGCATGTACTGAAGAGGAAACTAAAAGAATTTTGCTTACTTATAAAAAAAGAACAAATACAATTATTGTTTAGAAACACATCAGTTAGAGAAGACCTCAAGAGAGAAAGTAAGAGATTATTTAGATTAATGCTAATGACAGTCAAGAAACTGGTAGGTATATGTGGCTATGAACATATTTAGAATGTAAATTAGAAGAAAGTTTCCAACGATTAAGAAACGAAGGTTCCAAAATAGCCTTACAATAGGAGCAATGAGGCAAACAACTTCACGGGTTTCAGGATGGCACCTTATAACTTTATGAAAGACACTGCACGATTGCCTATAAAAGGGAACTAGACTGAGTGACTCAGAAAGTAAATTCTAATCCTGTGTTTCCAAATTCCACTTCTTTGTTTGGGGTTGGGGGGTGGAGAGGAGAGAAGGGTTTATATTAGAAAATTAAATCATTAATTTCATGTCAGATTTTAGAAGGAGAAATAAAGTAAAGGAGGAATAAGGAATTTAGGGCCACAAAGACGACTAAGGGACTGCAGCATCTCTTACGCAAGAAGAGGCTGAGGGTGGGGACTGTTTAGCCTGGAGAAGGGAAGGCTCGGGGCAGGGTGGGGGGGGTTATCAATGTGTATAAGTATCTGATGGGAGGATGGAAGGAGGAAGGGGCCAGACTCTTCTCAGTAGTGTCCAGTGACAGGATGAGAGACAGTGGCCACAAATTTAAACAAAGCGAAATCCCACTCAAGCATAAGAAAACAATTCTTCACAGTGAGGGTGGTTGAACGCAGGGACAGGTAGCCCAGAGATGTTGTGGAGTCTCCAGCCCTAGAGATAATCAAAATCTGTCTCAACGTAGTCCTGGGCAACTGCTCTAGGTAACCCTGCTTGAGCAGAGGGGTTGGACTAGATGATCTCCTTCCAACCCCCACCATTCTTTGTTTCCATGATTCTGTGATTTTGTGAAGGTAATAYATATTTATATTCTTAGCCATCTAAGTTTAAATATGGAGAATGAGAGGAGTAAGAAAATGTACAAGCTAGGTTTCAAATGTGAATAAACACACTGAAGTAATAACAAGGTAGTGGCTTTTATTATTTCATGCTTGTAAAGTATATAGCTGTACTTCTTTAGTGTTGTAGGAAGGAGTTTTAACAGTACTGCCCACTTCATATATATCTACATTAAGTTTCTATATAGGTTAGCAGGCTTCCTAAATGATATATATTAGTGGGGAAAGGTGMAAAATTTGCAGGTGGCTATTCAGACCACCTACCGTTCAATAGCAATTTGACTCCTAACATGGATTGTCTGAGTAGCCCCTGAGAAGTGCCTTCCTTCTGTCATTGAYTGCAGAGCACTCATGGAGCCTTCCAAATTGGGTGCCTAATATTAAGAGTGGGAATAATCCTGCTTCCATGTGTCAAATGAAGTTTATACTTCACAAAAGTATAGAATAAGGAAAGTACCTGTTCTGAGGATCTTATGAGAACAATACACTGCCTTTCAAACACTTAAGTTGGTCTATAAACAGACTTTGCATGTGATTAGTCATTTCCAGTATAGCTCCAATTATTCTTTACAAAACTAGTTAAATCTGTGCAGTATTACATTAAAACTAGATCTTCTTCTGCAATTATTTTCATACCAACATCACTACATGCATACTTGGAAGTGGAGATTTTTTTAATATGCTGCTACAATTATCATTTTTGTATGTAGTCAAATAATGTAAATGAAGTGACTAATTATGTTACTATTTGCAGAATTGGAACTCTTGTTTATTGGTATTCTTTCTTTCTTCCCTCATTAATTAAAAAAAAATTAAAAGGCCTGTTTCCTAAGAAATAACATCCTTTTAAAAGAGTGCTTGCAACTTAGAAATTTGCTTTTCTTTAGTTTTAACTAACCAGCACTGAAAGAATGGGATGGAAAAAGAATTTGTTTTTCAAATGTTCTTTGCTGAAAATTAAGTTATTTTGAGTTCTGTAAGATACAGGTTAGTCAGGCAGTTCCTACCAATTATGTTATGCTTTATACAACAATGGAGAAGAAACAAACATTAAAATTATATGAAGCAAAACCTCTGAGAAAACAGGGACAGTAAAAGTTGAGTCATCTAATTTTATTTCTAATTCTTTTTTTAAGCTATCTAGAAACTAAATCAATTGATTTCCTTAAACASAGATAAATGTTTATGCTGCCCTTGTTTATGTGCCTCTTAAGTGGCATTTCATGCCAAAGTTTACTTACTAAGATCTATAAGATAATGAATAAGTGAAAGGAAAACAAATTTCATTTTTATCACCAGGAATGTCATTCAAAACTACATGTAGTTGTGTCATTGATTTATGGGAGCTGTCTCTTTGCACAGGAATTTATTTTTCTTCCTCCTCCTTGTTCCCTAATGGGAAATGTGCCTCTAGGGCCAGCGTTCAGGAGGGAATGGAATTTCCACCCAGCAACATTTCTCTGAAACAACTATCAGGTTTTGAATCTCCCCTTTTCTGCTGGTAATAGAATCTCACATATAGACAGTCTACACTAATGATTTTAGTTGCCTCCAGCACTACTTATGACTAAGTGCAAACCTCCTCTTCTCCCTCGCTATCCTCCACCCTGCAGAACCACAAGCCAAAAACATAATCGAGCCTTTTTCTTCTCAGGACTTCTTCACAGTAGAGCTAATCATACCTAAAGACATGAACACTTCCTTTGAGAAGCAGCATTAAAAAATCAACTCTGCCTGTGTGCTCAGGAGCTATAAGTCCACAACAAGTATGTGCATCTAAGCTAGCACTGAATTGCTCCCAATTATCTTTGCACTGTGATGGCAAGAAGGGAAGATGATACACTTTTTAAAATTTGGATACACGATATTACTTTTTCATGTTATATATCGCACAATGCCATCCAGTGTTGTCAAGAGTGTAAGACTACTCTCAGAAACATCTTCACTTCAGAAAAATCTTGAGAAATTCAAAATTTCAGAGAAATTACACTATGAGAATTCTTATTGTGCAAGCATTTAACCAAAAAGAAAGTTTGTCTGTTTTTTAGGTTAATCATACTCTAGTAATGCAGTGCAACACATGTTTTCTTTCCATTGTGGATATGCCATTCCTCATGTGCATGAGCTTGGAAAGTGTTTCTAGCATCTCTTGACCTCTCATGCCCTGCTCCAAGGATAAATGGTGGGTTGCTTCTGCTGAGCTTCAATTTTGGCTATTGTASGCTCTTAATTGTAAGTAAAAAATAAGTAACAATACTTAATTTTTTTAGTTGGCTAGACTAGCAGAGATATCTTTTCCTTATTCTCCCTCCCCACCCCCAATTGATCTTCCTTCTCATTTACTAAGAAGTATTCCTTAGATATTCAGGCTGCCTAAATTCACCTATTCCTTCATGTGTGACAGTACCATACAGTGAATGGTAGACACTGTAAATGCCTGAGACTGAGACTGCCTGAGAGACCTGCAGAGAAGGACCTGGGAGTCCTATGGACAACGAATTGACCACGAGCCAGCAATGTGCCCCTGTGGCCAACAGGGCCAATGGTCTCCTGGGGTGCATTGGGAAGAGTGTTGCCAGCAGGTCGAGGGAGGCGATCCTGCCTCTCTATTCAGCCCTGGCGAGGCCTCATCTCAAGTATTGCATCTAGTTCTGGGCTCCCCAGTACAAGAGAGACATGGCGCTACTGGAGAGAGTCCAGCATAGGGCTACAAAGATGATCAGAGGACCGGAGCGTCTGCCTACGAGGAAAGACTGTAAGAGCTTGCCCTGTTTAGCCTGGAGAACAGAAGACTGAGAGAGGAGAGCTTATCAATGTCTACAAATACCGTTAATGGGGGGTGTCAAGGGGACGGGGCCAAACTCTTTTCAGTGGTGCCAAGTGACAAGACAAGAGGCAACAGGCACAAACTGAAACACAGGAAGTTCTGCCTGAATATAAGAATCACAGAATCACAGAATCACAGAATTGGTAAGGCTGGAAGGAACCTCTGGAGACCATTTACTCCAACCCCCTGCTCAAGCAGGGTCACCTAGAGCATGTTAGACAGGGCTGCATCCAGGCAGCTTTGAATATCTCCAGAGAAGGAGGCTCCATAAACTCTCTGGGCGACCTGTTCCAGTGCCTCTGTCACTTGAAGAACTTCTTCACTGTGAGAGTGACAGAGGCACTGGAACAGGTCGCCCAAAGAGGTTATGGAGCCTCTTTCCCTGGAGATATTCAAGGCCCGCCTGGATGCAATGCTGTCTAACATGCTCTAGGTGACCCTGCTTGAGCAGGGGGATTGGAGTAGATGGTCTCCAAAGGTTCCTTCCAACCTTATCAATTCTGTGATTCTGTGATTCTGTGACTTCTATATCACTGGAAACATTCTCTGCAAATCTTTCACTTTGTATGTTCTCAAGGGGTACAAAGCTGCACATATACTGGAAAAATCTGTGGGTCTTGGATGTAACAACACATTATCTCTCTGCATATGTCAGCACAGAACTTAAGAATGTCAGTGCTGGTTCTCTACACAAATCTTCACTTTCAAAATCAAAGAAAGTGGCAAGATCACCTCAGCACCTATTGCCTTTCCTTCGCACCTACATCTTTCCTCATTTCTCTTCAGTGGTGGTTCAAAAAGGGGACAACAGAACCACCTTGACGATGCCACAATATTGGGTGACAGAGCATGCATGGATATCCTGAAGGCTGAGCTCTCAGTAAGGAAGCATATGCATATTTTAGATCTTAGGGTGACTAGCAAGATCTTTATACTCTTTTTGTAGCACATGTTGAGACAGTATAGGTTGTGACAGAAAACACTGTTGCTATTTTTGTTTCAAATAAAAAGAGGAAAGCAAAATTATTTCGTATGTAATGCATTAGTCAAGTTTTGAAAACAAATATTGACATAAGCTATATTGCACCAAGGAGATGCACCAGACTTAGAAACAGAAATTTCTCTTGATATATGAATGAAAAATTGAATAAAGATTCAGACAGGTGATTTCCCAGGAAAACATGTTTTCAGAGCATGGCTCCTTGGTTTTGCTGAACTCATCCTTGACTGATAAGTTCTTGACCTTATGGAGAGTGGTATTAGGTATTGGGACTCTGACTCCTAGCCTTTTTTTCCAAGTCAAACAGGATTTTGTCAATTTTGCTCAATGTGGCATGGCCAATACAGTTCTGGTTTCTGGTTCTTATACTACTTTTCAAACCTAGTTCCTTACCTTTTTCTCAAGGTAAAGATGAGATTTTCCAGCGGGAGCTGATACTGTATCCAGGAAGAATAAAGTCGTCTTGCACCTCATCAGCCGAGGTCACCTGCACTAATAACATGAAAATTTTGACAAAATGAAATTCTTTTCTGTGTGCAACTCAGGTACCAGTGCTCATCCATCCAGCAAGGTGCACATGCTGTCCACTACAACATGTACCTTAAAGCATTCAAGTTACTGTAGTGTAAATAACTTGTTTCTTTCGTTAAATTATGAGTTGTTGGTTCCCTGGCAAATATACTGAGCAGCCTTAAAAACAGTAATTCAAAACAGACATAAGAAGTTAGAGAAGTTTATTAAGAACATTTGTATTTTTACACCCTTTGACACTGTGTATTGATTTTTACCTACAGAATCAATTATTCTGAAACATTGATCATGGAAAAACTAAGATACAAAATTAAGCATGTGGCACTATATAGGAACATTTTCAAAAAACAACCTCAATTAAACCCCCCCTTTCTTTCTAGCAGTTAATGCAATTAACTGTAGCTACATATTAGCCTATTTTTAACATATCAAACTCATAGTATGGAAGATTAAGAATCAAATCAAACACCAACAGATGATGTTATGCTACACATACACATCATATGCATGATTAGAGATTCTTTTTAACTGGAGTTTCAAAAGAGCCTACAGAAATTTTGTGCTTAATGAACCTTTACACTCTGCTGAAACTTAACCTGTTGTTTACCCTTTCTATTACGCTAAAATTATTTCAGTTAAGAGGATCTTGCATGCCAAATTCTGTCTTCTGTACTGAAATACTGGATGAGTATCTGAACATTGGCTCTCTAACTGATGTAAACTGGTGTGGTTTTCAGTATGTCAAGACCTAAAAATATGACACTAGTGTCTGTAACATATGAATTACACAAAGAAAGAAAGAAAGCTTTAAATAATACTGCTTTCATTTTTAAAAGCACATATGAATTTTTCTCTTTCTTTCCTAGAGAAAGCATTTCTAAAATCAAGGATGTACATCATAAAGTGAGTCCAGATTTCAAACAGCATTACTCTTTGAGAGAGTTTAGATCTACATTCAAAATCACACTTTGCATCTTAGGGCAATTTTGCATTAGGTGAATCAATGCCTGGAGACTGCTTCAATACAAAATGTGTTTTTGCCTTCTCTACTTAGTGATGTATGCAGCACTGAACTTTACTCCCTTATCTCCCCCAATTACATTTTTCAAGAGGTATATTTTTTCAAGAGGCTAGGAGTCAGAGAGACTGGGATCCCAACACATAAGGCCAAGAGCTTATCAATCAAGGATGAGTTCAGCAAAACCAAGGTTATTTAACCTCTACAATTCAACTGTAGAATTCTTTTTAAAAAGTTCAGGCTTATTCATCATCATATTATCACCATCATCGGACGTCACACAAACAGAAAGGTAGTGTCTCTGTGCTTCACACAATCTTTCTTATTGGGTAAGTACTTACTTCACAGAAAGGTCTGCTGTTTTTGCTAGAGTGAAAGGTGAAGAAGTTTTCATCTCAGTAATCTGGTATTTGAAGTAAGTTGATGGTATTCCTATACACAAAGGTAGGCCACGTAATTCTGTATTGAGAATGGGACTTTAGCTATCACTCAGAATTTTAAAAACACATTTAGAATTCACGTCTCAATATTTACATGCTTTTATTCATTTATTCATAATGAATAAAATGTTTTATTTCTTTAAAACAGAAATAAGTGCTTCTTAAAGTAGAAACCTAGGCTATAACTGAGCTGAAGATGTTTAGCTGTGGCAATGTTGAAAGTAAATAGCATTTACAATCAAGTTAGATTCATTTAGGTTAACTAACTCATTTGAAATAGCTCTCTCTTAAGTGCCTTTTTCAGAGTCAATATAAGACCATAATAGCAAGTAAACTGGTGAGCAAAATTTAAATAGACAATAATAACAATAAAAATGATTGACAACACTGATTGATCTCTAAGATGTCATTCCCAGTTCCCACAATTAAAAGATTTTGAAGATTTTGGTAAAGCCAAACTTGGACGTATAAGTCTTACATGATACCTATGAGAAGTACACAAAAAAGGGAAGGTAACTGTTGTGCTAGCTTTATTTACTGCTGTAATTAAGCCATCTGCTAATATTTCAAGTTTCAAACATATGTGTTTTAAACTTCTCTTTGAAAGGAACGGTAGAAAAAACAGAATGGCCCCCTTGCTTAAAACAAATGGCAGATGAGCTTGACAGAATACTACAACATAAAGTTCATCAATGTACAAATTGTGGCTTAAGCCGAAGACTTCCTTAACAATCTAGGAGAAAATACTTCTCAAATGCACCTGTGCAACTTGTAGTACACTTGTAGTGTGGGCAAAATTCAGGTTTGACTGTTTAGGAATTCTGACTAAACAGAAACTACTTGCACACCGAGAAAGAAAGTTAAAGAAGAAACTGCTATCTCGTGGCTAGATCAATGCTCTCTTTGTTGTCAAGTTTTACAAAATCACTACCTGACAGGCACTAAGTTTTCCCAGAAGCCCACTTTAAAAGTGCATATATATCACAGTTTTAAAAGGGCTTATACAGTCTATGTCAAAATAGAAGCAGAGCATTTAATGATAGAGTAAAACTACACCTTAAAAACCATACTCTTTTTTTAAGTACTGCATTTTGTTATAATGCCGATAATTTTCAATAATAAGATCTTATTTTTTCTTGTTTATAAAACTTCAACTTTGCAGTAGCTCTATTTGCCACTGGCTGGATATTTTTGTAAATTTCAGCTACTCTAACGGAACCATTTTTGAGAATAAAATTAAAAGAAAATACACCGTATTGTCTGTGTTAAAAGACTTTCTAAACTTCAGTAGACTGACAAGATTAAACAATAGGATCACTCCACCCACAGTACCAGCGGAAACTTTTTATGCCTTATTAAATTCATGGATGATGGTGTGGATTTGCCTGCACTGATTAGAACTTGTTTCATCTGATAATTTGGCAGTGACTACAGCCACTTTCACCAAGCATCAGTTCATGGCTGAACTCTCTGTCTACACAAGCAATGGCCACACCTTTAGCCTCTGACAGACACACGCAGAAGTCATCGGTCTGCGATAACAGCAGCCTAAGGAGCTATTGAGGCTGCTTACTCCTGGGCTTGTGTGTCAGTACGTGTCCCCCCAGGTTAAGCTAGTGCAAGTTTGTGAGTCATTCTGTGAACTAGATCACTTAACTGATTAAAGTCAGAGAGAAACAAAACATGCACAAATAAGTCAGATGAGCCGAAAGCCCTAGACTGCTGTGTGGCCCCAAAATCACTTGTATGGGTACAAGGGATGGGATGTGAACTTCAGCACTGGAGTAAAGAATGTGTCCA
This sequence comes from Rhea americana, assembly GCF_003343005.1. Classification (NCBI taxonomy): domain Eukaryota; kingdom Metazoa; phylum Chordata; class Aves; order Rheiformes; family Rheidae; genus Rhea; species Rhea americana. The sequence continues at coordinate 942,600 of NW_028186363.1, read as the reverse complement.
CATGTGGGCAAGACAAAAATGTCTTAAATTGGCATTATTACCAAAGCTCTKTATAACGGAATTACAGCCTGTGGAGGCCATCCTCCAAAACAAAACTGAGCGGGACAACAACAGGGGCTGCCAGAGCAGCTAATGAATTATACAAGTTCAGCTATGTTGTCCGGTTCAGTCCTTTGCATAAGTTGCACGTCAGCGCCATCTCAGCCCCAACCATTCACAGTCACCTTGAGCTAAAACACTGCTTGGATGTACATTTCTACTTGTTAAGGACAGCAGCTCAGGTCAAACTGGAGATACGCAAGGTCTTTTTGCTGCAGCTTAAGGCAGTTATTCTTATATTCATAACGGAGACTTCTATATTAAGCTGCCTCTTCCATATAGTTCCTCAGTCGAAGTATCACTCAGGACATACCAAACAAGACACCTACGGTCTCACTTGCAGCAGCACTGGATTTCCTCACCTGAGACTGAGTTCAGTGACAATTTTGATTTGAACATTAACTGCTAAATAGTCGGGAATAGATTATAGATATCTTAAATTGGACACCCAAAATTACTTGATCTAACTTTCTGGGCTTTACTCTCAGTACTTTGGTATTCCATATATGCAACATTTATTTTTTGATCGATCTTTACGAAAATGTAATAGCAACAAATAATAAAAGTAATAACAACAGAAATTGTAATTCTGTATTCGCTGCAGATTACAGTAAACTGTAGGTAACACATGGTGCAACATGCTGTAGAAAATAACAAACTGTTCATAGCAGCAAAGTATATGAGACCTAAATTACACTATGGATCACTAAGTTTAATCTCCTGCAATTGCAGCCAACTACAAAATCTAACCCTTTCCCTAAATGCTCAATATTTGAATTAAAGTTTATTAGATTACCTGCCCATAGTGTGAGAAGGCTCTCTCTGGATTTCACTGACAATTTTACCAGAAACTCTTAATGCTCAGTCTGAATTTATTCATGGCCACTTTATATCTGTTCCTGTGCTAGTATCTTCCTTCAGAAGAAAAATTCTGCTAAATGAACAAATATTTTTTGATAAATTGGAATACAGCAGGGGAATGGAGTACCACATACCATAGTATTTCTTAGTATTTGTTTAACTCTGAATTCATCTAACTATTGTAGATGAGACATTTCCAGCACATACAACGACACAAACGCCTCCCAACACTACTGTAACTAGTGTCATCTATGCCTTTTCCATGCCCATATCACACTAGTGATTCATAACCATTCTGTGATCAACCAGCTCACTACAGTTGTCTCCACCACAGCTGTTTCCAATCTGTGAGCTCACAGCTTAACAGAAATTTTCACTATTAGTCCTAAAGGGTAACTGCATTTCATACAATTAAATTTTATCCCTTATATATTATTCCGGTCCTCACAGTCATCTAGCTCTTCCTGGATATTGCAGTCGTCTTCTGTGCCAACGACAGACCCATTTTTTGCTATTGACAAATTCAATTACTCTTGTATCCTCATACTAAGCTTATTAATGAAATTTGTTTAAAGACTAATCTTGGAAGAGCTCCACTAATACGCTCGTAATGCAGCACTTTCCCTTTCAATGTCATGTGTCATCTTCCTTTTTAGCTAGCTTCCTCCCTCACATCATAAGAGCTTTCACTAACTAGTGAGCATTAACTGTCACGCGCACTGAATGCACAGTGATTAGGCAGAAATCCTCCAGAAAGAGTACGTTCTAATTTAGATTGACTGTCTAATGCTGCATATGTACCTAAAGGATAAAGTAAGGATTTATACAGATCTACAGATTTACTTTTAGATAATCAAATGTATCCTGTTCTACTATACTGTTTGCAAACACCAGCAGAATTTCATAGGTAATTCTCCCTAAGAGGCATGGGGTATTAAACATTACCTTTTTGCCATCTTTAAAGCAAAACACTTCATTTTATAAATAATGAAATATTTTTGACATTTCACTTTGAAATATCATGCTTGTTTCATTACTGAGGTTAATTAAAAAGATTTAAATAATCAATGTTAAATGAAATAAATGACTAAAATTCTTAATGGCCCATAATAAAAAGAAGTATTTTAGTGATTCCAAACTAAGAAAAATGTATTTGGAATAATAATTAAAAAAAACAGTATTTTGGATTGACATGAAATAAATATATTTTCTGATTGTCTTGATTCTGCAACAGAACCCCCCAAAAATTATTTAAGACACCTCTATTTATATAGGCAGCATGAATGCAGATCTCCTCAAATGGTGGCCCCATCACTTTGCAGGTTTAGTGTTCTTTTAATATAATTTTTTGGGAGACACAAATAAAAATTAAATAGCAGTGTGGCAGACAATTCTGGCCTTAAAGTGTAGATTGCATGAATTTTGGAGAAGGCTGGACTACTAGAGGATCCATAGCTCCTCCACATCTCCCAAGTCTCTGAAAGAAAGTATCCATGCAGGGACAAATATAATGCTATATATATATTTAAACAAGGCTGCAGTTCTAAAATGAAGAATTTGGAGCATATATCGAAAGCCATGTGAACATTTGAACTAATCCTTTTGCACTGGTCCTTAGAAATAAAGATAAAAAACATTTGCAGGCAAGTAACAACACCAACAGAGTAGGCCAGTGAAGAAGAAAATAAGGAAAATCAGCCAGGGAACTATTATATCACACACATCTAACAGAAATAAAAAATTGTTTACTAAAATGGAAAAAATTTTGTCACACTTATCAATTCGTGATTGTGCATAATACAATCTGATATTTAGTTGAGGACTTAAAATGTCATGCTGCTTTGCATAATTAACWACTGGTAGAAGCATTTATTAAAGCTGTTCCTCAAATATTTAAAAATAAAACCTATTTCTAACATATACTTCATATGTCAGAATGACCGAGCAACCATGATGTACCCTAGCAACCAGGATGTTATTGAAATTCATAAGTGCATGAGTCATTTTAAGAGGTACAGTAAGTCTAATACCGAATGTTTAATGTATAGCAGAATCACTAAGCTACGAACTACATTTTATAAATGTGCAAAGTTTGGTAAAGTTTTGCTCATAATGCCCAGAAGAAAGGATAAATCTTTGTGCTAGTTCTTTCAAGTCAGCAACATTTTCTGTTTTGTCAAGTTATTTCCCTTATTTATTGTCTGTAGGTTTTTATACAGCAACTTCATTTAGCTCAATTGTCAGGATTTATTCCAAAAATGTATGTTAAATCTATCTTACTCTGCACACAACCTGAAAAAGAGTCTTGTTTATATCATGTACAATTGCACGGCTACAAATGTCATATATCTAAGTTAGAGAAACTATCTATGCAGTATATTTATATGACTCCCTTGACATCAAGTTTTTGACATTTTAGCTTTGATCTTGGATATACAGGGGCATTAACCACATCTTGTAAAACAGTATTCTGTAGTTAGTATAACAATTTGCACAGTGTGCTGCTTCACAGTTCATCATAATGCATTTGAAAAAAAAATGGGATCAAAATTAAGTCACAAATTAAAATTCCCTTCCATGCAAAGGATCTGAAAAGATCCTGTTTCATGACAGTTGTTACAAAGCTGAAACAAGTAATTGAGACTTTTTTCCTGCAGAGAAGACTTTTCCCCACCTGAGTATACAATATTCTATTGTAAAGTCTACAGCAACAAATTATGGAAATATTTCTTTGAGTAAAAAGTAAAAAATAAAAGTTGTTTTAGGTTTTTAAAACATATGTATTATTTATAGCCGTTCAAATCCAAAGCACAAATCCACTATTTTAGTCTGTACACAAAGAAAAGCAGCGCGAAATGGCATCTCAGAGAGGCAGTGTGAATGGAAACTTGTCACTTTTTTTGATATAAATGAGCAAGTGTACAGCATATGCTTACTATCTTACCGTAGATAAATCCCTTAGTTTGTTTACAGTGAGGCAGAGAGTAAATCAGGCTTTTTAAAGTCTATTAAAACTCATTTAAAAACCTTTATGCTGATAAATACCACTACTTGCAGCACCGGTAACATCAAAACTATACAGATTTTATCAATGTAATTTTCATTCTCAATTTACAAAAAGGAGAAAAATAAGAGCATCATTCACTCTTATGATCCTCATATTTTCTGAGCAGCTGAAGACGGAGTGTTTAAGAGTAAAAGACACTAATAATTTAGATGAATTCTTCATGTAGAAGAATTTTTTATTTGTTTTTTTCTCCTGCCTTTAAATGTTCCAGCAAAAAAAAATGAGTAAAAAAAAGAAAAAAACACCCAATTTACAATTTTCCACAGAGCTGATAAACAAATCCTTTCTGATCTGCAGCAAGATTCCAAGAAGATAGCTGCCAACAGCTCTGTTTTCTGGCATATTTGTTACTGGAGTCCTTAGACATTGTTTCTGTTCTGAATAATCAACTAGGGAAATGCTGTACAATGCATTTAAATTGATTTTCAGAGTCTTTCATTAGGACTAGTGTGCTAAGAACTATAAAGACATGCAAAAAGCGCTTGTTCCTGCCTGACAGAATTTTTTCTGAATAAGCAAAAGGGGAAATGGGATAGAAGAATCTGACCAAAACTACAGAACAAACTAATAGTAAACAGTGGAGCCGAGATTTCCTGCATTTAAGCCCAGTAAGCAGTGCTGCTTAAGATCACATGGCTTTTCACTTGTAGAATTCACTGAGGAAACTAAATATTTGATTTGTTCACTTATTAGAATATGTATAATATACTGTAATATAGGTACAATTTTGAGTTCTTTGTTCTTGCCTGTTGTTTTCAATCTGGTTTCCTAAGGAAATGAAACTTGTGCAATCACGCTGGGTGTATATGGGTGCATGTACATGTGTTCAAGTAATAACTTTTGAACTTGTTGGCAAACTTTAGCAAAATATGACACAAGGTAGTGGTCTCAAAAATAATGTAATTGTTACAGCTGTTGTGAAAATAAAGGGACACCTATAGATGCCAGATTGCAGCCTGAAAGCAAGTATCATCAGATTCCTGAAAATTCACATGGTAGAAATCATATTTTGTTTGTTTTGATGTTAACAGAACAACTTGCTGATCCATTCAGTCAGGTTTTCAAGTATTCCTCCATATTAAGGAATTCATTAATAAAAAATCCAAGAACAAAAAAATAATCTCACAAAACAATGGAAGATTAGGAGTTTGGGCTTGAAGAAGAAAAGTCAAATACTGTATTACTCATAATAAAATTATAAATTAGAATAACTGCACAGGTATGCATTGCATATGATTTTCTCCTTTCAGCCTACGGGCCTCATGTCCATATCAATAGCCCAAAGACAATTCAAACTCCCTCTATACTTTAGAGACCGAAAATTGTGGTAGCAGAAGGCACACACAGTGCAGTGCTGAACTACCCGTTAGCTCCAGCTGCAGTATTTAAAGGAAGGAGGAAACAGAGAGATAAAATCTGGGTGAAGCTATGTTCATGAGTGGGAATATTTACACTAACCATCTCAGATGTTACACTTAGGCAAGATTTTGGGGTTGTCATCACAAATACTAGTGTAGACAAGGCCTCACTAAGGGTCAAACAAGGCAATGATTTAACTTCTAACATCAAAATAGGCAAATTTGAGCATATGTCTAATGCTGGAACTTGTTCTGCTGCTAATTTACAAACATTACTTCTCTCTCTAGTTTGTTAARATAACCTTACAAAGAGTAGCTGAATGAATTTGGAGAGAAGGTACAAGTTTCATTTGAGTCCTGTTAAACATTACAGAAGTTTTCATTCCATTTTTTAGATAAGAGTTTCAGTAAACTTCAGCTTTCCACCCTCACTAATGTGAGCTGCTTTCTGTCAGCTCAAAGCCCATAGTTTCCATTGGGTCACACACATTCACTCAGCTTATATATAAAATTGAAAGAGAGAAGCTGAAACTCTAAAATCCTTTTATATAGGCTGGGCTAGAGAATGCCATCATTCTGGTTGATATAGTAATGAATACAGATAAAGCTAATTGTGTTCRGCAATTAGAAATGTAAAAAGTGGTACTTGCAGACAACAGTAACATCATAACTATAATGCAAAAAGTGATGTTACTACCAAAGAAAGGTTGAAGCGTAAGTCATAGCTTGCTTGTGACATGTGCTTATTGCATTAGGAGGAAGCATTTGAGAGAGGAAGGCTCTTGGTTAAGATGTTAGCATCACACTTTTGACATCTAAGTTCAGTATCTTGTTCTTCCATAGCTTTCTTTTGTGATCTTCAGCATGTCACACAGTTCAGACCCAATGGAGCACAGTGCTGACTAAAAGTTATAAGATGTATCAACTAATCTGAAGCACCTGGCCATGGGAGCAAAATCCTGAACCTTAATCGGATTTGGAACAGGTTGCATTCTGAGCTGGAAGCAGCTTAATCTAGTCAATAGTAATTCCTATTGAGAGATCGTGTCTTAAATTACACCACGCGAGGTGCATAAATAGCCTTTGCTGCTGGAAGGAGGCATTTGTTCCCACAAGAGGTTCTGGAATCTTTCCTCAGGATAAATTCTTAAAACTTTCCTTTCAACAAAGGCCAGAGAAGGCAACACTCTGCTTTTTAATGTATTTAAATTCAATGACTCAGATGTTAGGGCACTCTCCTAGGATACAAGACACCTAGGTTCAATTCTTTCCTCTGTCTTTGGAAATTGAAATCTTACTCCCCTTGTCTCAGTGGAAAAATGTCTTAAATGCCAGCCTATAGGGTATTTAAAAAGGAAGTGTGCTCTCATTCTGTCCTATTCAATAATTAAATTAGCACTAAAGCAGAGGGAATGCACCTAACAAACACAAACATTCAATTTCTGTTATATTTAAAATTAAGTAGTCCTTGGATCAAGAGTCTTAGGCTACATAACCAGAGAAGCAAACAGCCTATGAATTTTGACAAAGCTGACAAGGAGCAGCATTGCTGGGTTTGTACAAGCCTGCCCAGGAGCAGAGCTTTAGATTCCACCAGAGTGAGCAGGAAGCTATTTCAAGAGTTTAAGAACTTGGTTCTAAAGAACCTGAAATATGAAATACTCTGTGGACAGAGATTTCAATCTTGCTGAACAGTTGTCCACTAGTAAAATGAAGATGCTGGTATTTTCCTACCTGCCCCAGGCTATGGGATTAAGTACAATAAAGCTATGAGAAAATCAGGAATTACCCTCACAGGGCTATGTAAGAAAGAAACAGAACTGACAGGAACTTAATGAAGTTAAACAGCCTTGAAGTATAAGATTCCTTTATGCAATTTTGGAAAATACAAAAAAGATAGAAAGCTTTGCAAAAAGCACAGTACTTAATCAGTCAAAAACAGCATAAGGACTTTGCATAGTGGGAAGTTTTTGTTGTTTTTCAAAGTATATCCCATAAACTAATCAGGGAGCACTTTGGAATAACTGTCTTGTGAAACAAATTGGCTTGTGAGAGCCAAACAGATGAGACTGAAAGAAATAAAAAAAAAAGGAAAAGGTAGTATTTGCACTTCATGGCAAATTAAATGAAATTATGAAAAAAAATATGTTCTGGTCTGTACAGAAATAACAGGAAAATGAAACAGAAAGGGCAAATGATTGTTAAATTACTGTCAAAGAGTTGCAGTGACCTCTTGAATTTCCTCTTATCTCTACTTATCCCTGCACTGAAGCTAAAGTGCAGGGAACAGGAATGAGAAAAATGGTAAAAGCAGTGTTGAGGGACACATGCAATGTTTGAAAAGGTGCCTGAATATTAACTTGAAATATGTAAGGTTAAATGCAAGCAGTTAAAATAAAGCAGGAAAACAAAAGAAAATAAAATCAATTAAACCTCCCTTTCAGTCCTTTCTGGCAAAGCTAAAAATATTCTACAGTATGGTATAGCTAAATACGTTTTGCAAAATACACAGCTACAAGGAAACACTTTCCCACTGAAGCATCTCAAACATACTAAAATTGTATCTCTTTACCTGAGCATCATCACCACAATTATCAGCATAGCACAATCTTGAAAATCTGTATGAAAATGAAACTATAAGTCTAGCACTTCTACATACTTGCCTGACTTCTAAGGGGGCTGACAATTTTGTAGAGTTGCCATGGCACCTGAATGCCTCCCACTGGTGGGTCAAACAGTCCTCAGTAACTACTGTATAGTAGACACGTATTAGGCACATAGGGTGCCTCAGACAAATCAGAAAAACTATTCTGACTGAGGTAATGGAGATATAAGGTTCTGAATCTTCAAAAGCAATATACTCTTACAGGGGTTTATCATTATTTATTTGTTTATTATTTATTTATTTTTTTGCCATCTACCCTGAGAGATCCTCAGACTAGAAAATCTATTTTGTTTTAGAGTTTGAACTGTTTTTTCATTGCTATAATCACAGAGTGAGAGAAAAAGCACTTAAATAACCTTCTTGTCTGAATACAAAGTGGTTGCACCTTATAAAATAGTGATTTGAATATTGGTAGACTCTTACATGCCCATTTAAGCACAACTTTCCTTCTTTGTCGTCATTTTCCTCTGCTGGGGAATTAAATTTTTCTGTCCATATCCTTAAAAAACACTCTGTAAGTGATGCAGTTAGTCCTCAGAATAATAATGTTTGGTATGCTTTAAAAGCAATTTAAAAATCTTAGTTCAGTTTATATGACTCATTAGTCACACAATTTACTGACGTTTTTCTCTCCTCCTCTTTTAAGCTTAAACTTTAAAATGTGCTTGTTTTTGACAAAGAAAAAGGCACACATTTTTTTTTCAACCTGTGAGTTCTCTTGAACCCTTTCCCTCAAAATTCCAAAGAACTGATAAAACAGTACAGGTAGATGGGAAGAGAGAAAACTCACCCAAACGATCACTTTTACAGACAGAATTTGTAATTTTCACTACTAGATTATTTTCAAGTTGTCATAGGACAACTTGATTTTGGAGGCTTTCACAAGTGTTAAAGAAAGGTACTATTAATTCTTTTTTATAGATGATTGAAAGGTAACAAAAAAAGCTGCAAACTAACAGTTTCAAAAATACTTGGTAGTTGAGGCTACAAAACATTTTGGGTACTTAACCTAACCTCTTGCAGACTGACTGCCAGAAATCTTGGCACTAAAGGTGCCTAGCATATCCTGACAATTTTGCGTTGTTTCTTAAGTTCCTAAGTTGGATATTCACAACTGGTCTGTAAGTATACAGACTAATTGAGGACTGGAGAGAACACGACAGACAAATGGAATCCCAGAAAGATTTATCTTTCCCTCCATGTACCACAGCTAATAAACTTACCATTTTCAGCCCCAAACTAGTCTTCTTATTTTAAATGATGGCCAACTTACTGTCAATTGTCATAAGAACAGTAGCATAAGAGAACCCCTCCGGCAGCCACTGCTGCTAACTGCAGCCACCCTGCCTTTGCTTTTAGCCTTGCTCTGCTTCCTACTGATCCCCCAGCACTGAGAATGTGGTGGGTTGCTGGAACAGGTATAAGGGAAGACGATCTTCCTCCCCTCTTCTCTCACTTCCTCTCTTGTCCAACTGATTCACATACTGTGTATATGCACTGGGGAAGAGAAAGAGGCAARCACACCCAGGTTGGACAGGAAAAGAGCATTTCCATTATTACAAGTAAAATGATGTAAAAAGAAAGAGCGACTCTTGGGAGAGAAGTGACATGGACATGATATGCCTTGCCTCTATGGCATATCACCTCCACCTGCATCTTGAGTACTCAGTCCAGAGCTCTGTTCAAGTCAGCACTGCCTTGAACTGTGGGGTGAAATCAGCTTGGAAAAGGTTTCTGCCCTGTAAATGAGGTCAGAAAAGTACCAAAGGGCAGAGAAACACTGATCCTGGCATAACCCCTGTAACTCCTCGTGTCTTCACCTCTCAGCTGTCACTGTTACTTCTCAGAATCTCCCTGCCAGTGACTTTTGTCATTGCAAACGACAGGGCAAAGTCATTAATTCTGGCCTTCCACCCCAAAACAGCAAAATTAAATTTTACTCTTTTACTTGTGATAAATTTTGAAACAACTCTGAAACAAACCACATGGAAATCATGTATCTATATTTCATTCCAACTTGAAAGATCATAGACTGTAATTTTAGCTGCTATTTGCTAATTTTTCAGAGTAACTGTTACATTAAAGCAGTGGGGAAAAAAAACTTTATGTGAGCCTGTCTTTCATTTTGTTATTCTTTCAAACTTACTGCCACAGACACAATTTATCTATGAAACTATTTTAAAAAGGTTAAGCAATACACTTTTTATATTTCTAGTGAGTAGTCTTGCCTTTTGCTGCTGATCAAGAGATATCCTATAAAAGTAGCAGCTAATTACTGTCTCATTGGAAAATGTTTACAACGGGATATTTGGGATGACGTTATCTACATCCTGTTTAAGTAACTGTTCTGTTCCTTTAAAGCAGATGGTGAACCGAAAAAAAGCATTCTTGGTAGCATTTTTATGCTTTTCCTTTCTGTATCTTGAATCTCACCTTCTCTGGACAGTATTCTTTCATTCTAGATCTCTTTCACCTCATTTTTCACCATGCATTTTAAGAAAGAAGATACTGCACCAAGACTGGGTTTTAGAGGAGGGGAGAGAAAGGGAAGGAGATTCATTTTGTGTGCACTTCTCATGAAAATCACTTGTGTCTGCCACCTGATGACCTGAATCAAAACTGAGCAGATATGTTGTCAATTCTGAAGTACCATAAAGGAAGGAAAAATATTTTGCTATGGGCTACTGTAGGGGACTAGGAGTTATGATGACGCTGCTCTTGACTCATTTACAATAAATACTTTTATCTTTCCCTGACGCTAGAATGAAACCTACTTTTGGTTTTGCTAAAAAGAATTCAGATTTCAATTAGTAATACCATTACCTTTCATTGCATATTGCAACGTCACAATGAGACATCTCAAGACAGCCCCACGGTATGCTACTTCTGAAGCAGTTGCACCTTAAAGTATGGCAGGCAAGTCTTCTTTCTAGTCTATCTTCTAGGCAGGTGATCAATGCTCAGGGTATTTTAGCATTCTCCTAAATAGGAAACCATCAAAATCTTTAAAAAATACACAAGCTGAGGTATTACTTGGAGGGCTGTGCCTCAAAGTGTGCTTCTCCTCAGAAGAATGAATACAAGCTACTGCCATTTTCTAACATATCAGACTCACTCTTTTTATATATTATTTTTATATATTTTTCAAGATATATGTTGATTGCTCTTCTTATTGGAACAATTAGTTTTAGACCATGGTTATTTAAATTCTTCCAGATTAAAAAACAAAATCTAGCTGTTTCCATCTTTTAGCTAAGGAATGAATAGCTAAGAATGCAAGGCTGTTGTCCATCATAAGTTTGCATGAAAATTATGAAATGTACAAAGACTAATAATAAACATAGGTACCGTTCTTCAAATGAATTTTAGAACCCCTTGAAGACTTTTAACTCCTTTTGAGAGTACAGGGTGAAAATAGAAGGGTGAGAAATAAAGTCATTTTGAATTATGAACTATCTAAATTTATCTGGAGATATCCACTTCTTCATGTAAGCTTTTTCTGGCCAGGAAAAAAAGTGGGAGAGGAATTTGGTCATCCTGGGGGATTTGTCTCTGCTCAGAATCTCTGTCAGGGCTCTGTAGACTCAGGAGCTTTGAAAAATACAAAACAATTGGCAAATACAAAATACATGTGGGGTGCACATGGCTTCCTATGCGCTCAGATACTGGTGCTCCAGCACATCTTGAGTTCACGTACTCATTGGTGCATGATATATTTGACACATATCATGATGCGCAGGTCCATACATCTTTGTCAAATTTCATGGACTAAGTGTGGAATTTCTAAGCTAGGTTGCAAAGTCGTGTACTCAAAATATACAGTGTGCATCACTGGACTATATGAATATTTTCACAAGCACAAATACATTTATTTTTAGAGTATTCCTTACTAACTGGAGTAAATTCTCACCAATACAGCTATGAATCAGTAAAAGACTTTATCATAACCTTTGTGAAGTACAGTGAGATTGTTCTTTCCATTTCAAATGGGAAACAGAGGAATAAAGGAAATATCATTGAAGTTATAATGTTCAAAATGAGACAAATTGGACTCTTCTTCAAAAAAACTAATCAGTATTAAACAGTGCTTTACATGGTCAAAATATGTCTTTGATTTGCACTGATGAATACTCCGATTTCTGCAGTTCAGATAAAAGAATGCACAGTTAGCACCCAAAACCTGAGGAATACAATCAATGGATAGATACGTAGATATATAGAAGGCTCTTACCAGCATCATTACCTCAGAAGTAAGAGACTCTAAGGCAGTCCCTCTAAGTTTCACAAGCAGTTTTCAACTCTCTCAGCCATCAGAACACACTTCTACAATCCCCTTTCCTTAGTCATTATGTGCCATCTGACTTCTGTAACCAGTCCAAAATAAAAAAATCCATCAGTATGCCTCCTTATTTGTCCTTACCGTACATACACACTATAATCCATAATCTAAATGAAGTAGAGGTACTATCAGGAAGTTCAAAAAAAGAATCCCATTCCTCTTAATTTCTTATCTACTCTCTGATAGGAAGCTTTCACACTTTCAGATCCTGTTCTGCAATCATGAGGAAGAGTTTTACTGCCCCTTATAAATGAAAGTTGTAGTTGTCCAAAAGTCACTCTAGAACATGCATCATTGAAAGAAGACACTACAATCCTGATACTTATGATAAAGTCACAAAAACTAACACTGCTGTATGTCACATTGTTTTAGAAAAGAGCATATGCTATTCCTGGACACTATGCTGTATACCAATAGAATTATCCCGGTCTAATAACCTCACTAAGATTATCAGTCCAATACCTTCACTAACATTACATGTATTTTCTAAAAACAGAAATTTCTGATGAATTGGTGAAAGCAACCAAAGCCTAGATCATCTTGATCAAAAATTAGGACCCAGGCTTGGAAAAACACACTAGAAATACACTACTAGCCATAACAGAAATCAACATTCAAGCCAGGAAAAGCTCTTCTAACAGCTACAAACTTTCATCACAAGGAAGTACATTCAAAAAGATACCTTAACTAGAGCTGCTATTCCTAGCAGCCACTCATACTGGACAGCCACACTTCTGCTTTATCACAACTCAGATGAAAAAGTTTTTTTCATGTGCATTTGCTAAGACCTAGCTTAACTGCAGAGAACTTCTTAAACCTAATTATTCTGACTATAACATAGTTTGCCTAACATATGTTAATCCAACAGTGATTCTCCATTGCTTCCATACACTGTCTTCTTTCTTCCCAAAATACTAGCTATCTTGTTTTCTCCTTTCCTGGAATTGCATCCTACACTACATTGTATAGCTTGTCTTTCAAACATTCTTTACTGACCTTGCCATCCAGTGTATACTCCTGTCAGCGCCAGGGAACCTGCTCATCATGATCCCACAAGGACATCTAAGAGCTTTCATGGTTGGGCTGTCATTTCACAATGGCTTTAAATAAATCAAAGTGAAAACAACTGGAAAAAACCATGGTCATGCTCTTTTGTTTGGTTGTGGTAGCACTTGAGCTAATATGAGTGGGTGGTAAAATGAATGAAAGAATTGATATAGTGTGGCTGAAAACATATCATTTTTAGTTGGTTTGCTTTTTTAAACTGGATTAATTCTCATATGCAACTGACTGCAAGGCTGCACAAGCTCTACTATGTTGCCCATTGCAAAGAGTAAGAAGGTGGAGCCATGAATGAGAGGAAGGCATTTTAAATCAGCTTACTGTAGATACAAAACAACAGCTTAAGAAAATTATTTTTAATCCACTTCAAGGCTAAGCTAGGTTTTGTGGCCTCTCACTAACATGGAGGGAGAAAGGCACGTCTTGGACTATGACAGAACTTCAATGATCCGAGTCGCTCTGACACAACAAGCTGAGTCCATTCAGTCAGTTCTGATGGTAAACCCAATTTTGACTTTCTATTGCTGCAAGATCTTCCAGGAGTCTTAGCACAACAGTATAAAAATGTCTACTCTGTCATGTCTCTCAGGGGGAACATGGTCCATGCCAGGCATCGTGTTCCTGATCACTCTGCTAGCATAGCTACTTTGGATTGTGAAGTTGTATTTTGAAGTAGTCGTCTACTGATAGAAGCAGTATCTTATTCTTCCACAGAGCAAATCTCTGATGCCATGAGACATAGGGCATGCAGTCACCCTTCATCTGAGGACAAAAAATGTGTGTGAATCTACTTTACAGTAGTAGTAAGTACTACTGTACCTACTACAGTAAGTAAGTACAGTAGGGACCATTTCATCTGCAGAACACTACATTCAGGGATCAGTATGTCAGAGTGCTGTCTGGAAATACAAATTGCAATTGTATTTTTGTACAATTGGCATATAGACTAACTTTTGACCACAAAGCTAGAGAGCATTCTTTCTGTGAGGCTCTCTCATGTGTATGTGTGTGTGCATGCTTATGAACTTCTCAAGGAAAATGTAGTCAAAGAAAAAGCAAACATAGATAGAATGTACTGTCTGAATTAGAATTAAACAACTGTATTGTCTTAACAACATAATTTCTACATAAAATATCACAGGCCACATGAACCATGGCCTTGGATTTGGGTCAATGTGTTTCTGTTTCATAAATCAGTGACCTTCAAGCTCTATACTTGAACGAGCTCAGTACTGACTCAGAAGAATGTCACTTAATGAATAACTGATGTGATTTCCAGACGTACACAGAGTTCTTTTCTTTTACCTGGAGGTCTTCTGCAAAGCAAAAGTCAGGTTTGCATAGCTCGCTCTCCTCAACCAAGCTTCGCTTTCATCTTGGCAGCTTGGGAGTTGGGCAATGGGGAGGATGCTGAACCCATGCTCCCAGCTTCCTGGTTAAATGTTCTAACTTTACACATAACCCCATACACAAGTTGTAGGTGAACAGCATTATCACTGTCCCTTCTTTTTCCAGGAAAGTGTCAGTGAGGAACTGAGCATGTTAGTCCCTCACAATCTGAGATTCCCTACTTGGTGGGGCCCTGCAGGAGAGATTCAGGTCTCTTTTGACAACTTTCTGAATTCCAGCCCACTGTGGCCTGGAGTTTGACACTACATCGCTCAGAATGGGGCAGTTAATAAGTAGAAATGCAAGTGCTTAGGGAATAGCAAGATTAAACTGGACACAGTGTGAGGCAGCAGCTAAGCGTAGAAGTTCTTCAATGCAGGCATCTCGGTAGCATTCATACATTTGTTTCTAGGTACCTACATCACTGAGAGAACTGAGAGGACAGCGTGTTACTGACGGAAGAAGGATGATGAAGCGGTGGAGTTAAATAGCCAGGGCACCGCCCTCAAAATTACGGCCKCTTCCACACTTTTGGTGAACGTTAGCCTAGGCCGATGGAGAAAGGACCTTGCCGCATCCCTTCCTCCCCCTCCGCCGACGCGACGCGACGCGACCCGAGCGCGGCGGAGGCAGCGCGCGCAGCCGCCGCCCCTCACCGCAGCGCGCCGCAGGTGGCGGGGCAGGACGGGGCACGCGCCGCGGGGGGAGGGGCGGGCCACACCCTCCCCCCCCCACACACACACCGGCCGTTGGCGCGCCAGCCAATCAGCAGGCGCCCCCCCCCCCCCGCCGCACGTGCCGTTGGGCGGCGGCGGGGGCGCGCGCGCGGCGGTTACGCGCGGGCGAGCGGCTCTGTGTAGCGAGGTGTCTCGAGTCCCGCGGGGACGYGGCGCCTCGCTTGTCCCCTGTCCCCCCCCTCCCCGACACAGCTATCCCAGGCGCCACGGCACGCGGCTCTCCTCGGCCAGCCCGGCGCGGGACGGGGGCCGGCCCTGCCCTGCTGCGGAGGGCTGGCGTGAGGCACGCGCGAGCCCCGAGGGCCGCGCGGCGGGGCCGGGGCTGTGCCGTGGAAAATGCCGCGGCCGTTTCAGACGCGGGCTCGGTGAGCAAGAGGCCGCGGTTCAGTACCTGGTAAATCCGGCGGCTTCAGAGAAGAGCAGCCCGGTCGCGTAGTACTTCCTTCTGCTGATAAGATCTTCGCTCGTCACGGGCGGCGGCCGCTGCCCCGCTCGGCTTGGCTGCAGGCGCCTGCTGACGAGCGAGGGGGAGCGGGCGAGGCGGCGATGCGCGGCGCCGCCGCCGGGCTGCCCCGGACCGCCTCCCCGCCGTGTAGTCCCGCTCCCTGCGCTCCTGGCAGAGCCAGCCGGGCGGCGGGGCCGCGCCTGGCGCCGGCATGGGAACCTTAGGGAAAAAGAAGGAGAACCAGTGAGTTCGCGGCGGGGCGAGCCGCGGCCGGGCGGCCCCGGGGTGCCCGGCGGGGGAGGGGGCGCGGGGCCGGGCGTGGGGCGTCCGAGGCGGTGGGGCCGCGCCGGAGCCCGCCGGTTTCCTCTCAGGTGGGAAAGCGCGAGAAAGCGGCGGCGGAGGAGGAGGAGGAGGATTTTGTTTCGCTCCGTCCGGCGCCACTCGGCGCCGAGCAGGCGTGGCGGATGGTCCGTAGGGGCTGGGAAGAGCCTCCGCGGAGGGTCAAGGCGAGCAGGGTGGGCGAGAGCGGCGGCTCGGGCCGTGCCGGGCGCCCGCTGCGCACGGGAGGCGGCCGGCGCCGGGCTGCCCCGGGGCAGCGCCCGCGGGCGGCTCGCTCCGCTCGCTTCCCCTGCCCCGGGTGCCGCGCCGGGGAGCTCCGGGGCGCTGCCCTCGTCCCGTCCCGTCCCGTCCCGTCCCGTCCCCACCGCCGTTACCAGACACCCGCGAGCGCCGCTCGTACCGCTGCTACCTGCAACACCGCCACCGCGCTTTGTTTTTAAATATAAATCTATATACACTTTCCACACTTTCATGTCGAATAACTGCTGCAAAGAGATCTGCTCTAAAGGATGATAATGTGTCACCAGTTGAGTTTTCCCTGACGTGTTGCCAAGTCGGCCAAAGTGACATTACAAACTTTTTTTTTCTTTGAGGTGTGGACAGTTTTGCTTTTGTACGCTGTTCGGTGCTGACTCTGTTGTTGCCAAGATGTTGCTAGCTTCTGTCACTCTTGCTTTACTAAACCCCGTTGCATTGCGAGGATGCTGTGCCCGGCACTGAAGAGACTTGGGAGTAAAGTTGAGAGGGGTGTTTAAGCTTGCAAAATGAGAGCTCTGAAAGCTCGTCAGGCCCTTTTTTGTCTGAGAACAGGAAGTTCACAAAGCTGAGAGGGAAATGTAGAGAAAAGGAAGAAAAAAATCTTTCAATAGCTGTTGTCAAATTACTGCGGAGGAGATGAGAGATGGTCAGTACCTCTGTGGGATCAGGCCTGGTTTTCCTGGGTTTGAAATTCTAGAGACCTGGGAGCAGCGTGGGTTGTGAGTGGCATCATGGCTTTCACAGCATTGAAATGAAGTAGAAGTTTAAGATAAGGCTTGAAATTCACTGGGATGAGGTAGAGTCCAGTCTGCCTTCATTAGGCATGTGTATTTCCACCTTCCTCCAGAAATGCCTATGCTGGGACATGTGTCTTTACTTTCTCCATCTGTAATACGCAGTTACACACTGGATGAATTTCTAAGCCCTTTCTTCCCAGGACTGTTAATTATTAATGAAGTCTTGCACAGAAAAGCTGTATGAAGGTTTGTATATCTGCAGCTGAAATGCAAGAGTCCTCACCTGAAACAAAGTAGTTCCCTTAGGAATTTATAAGAAATAGAATTATTTTTAAAGGAGCTTTATACCTCACCTCCATGTAAATTTCCATTCCCAACAACTTCAGCTACATCTGCTTTCAGCTTATCCCATGATCTTTTTTTTTCTCCTTTTTTTTTTTCCCCTTAAATATCTCATTTTAAAGATGCTGCAGTAACTTGTTCAGGAAGATCATGGAGTGTAAATTGTCTCTGAAATAGGCCCCAGTTTTACTGAAACKTTGTCCTGTGTGAACTATGTGATTATACGCTCATGCAAGATTTTGAAGTGGTTCTTGTTACATGCAGGTGAAAATGTTTCAGTACTCTTCATACTTGTGACACTGTATATACTTACAGTTTTATATAGTATGGTGATTATATATGCAGTGAACAGACTAATGTTATCAGTAAACATAAATACTCTTGACATGTAAGATTTTTATAATACAAGCAAAATACAAGCCTAAAACTAGATACTTGCTTTATTTTGGTCTCTTCAAAGTATAAAGTTTTGTGGTTAAAGGTATTAATTCAGTCGTGTTTGCACTTTTAAAGTAACTTAGTAGGAAATAATAGTATACAATATAGAATGGATACAAATTAATCTACTCTGTTTTTTGTTTTTGCTGTGAAATACTCCACTGTAAAGTTGCACTTATATTTTGAGTGTTTACTTTCATTTGGAAAATGACTATTAATAAAGCTAGTCTGCCTTTTCCCAGCTGTATAAAACTTGATTATAGTTATACGTTTCTTTTCTTCTTTATTTTGATGTGGACACAAAAATGTGTGGTGGTAGATTATTTCATGACAATCTTCCAGTGTTACATGTCCTATATACACAGTTTGAGGGACTTTTATACTTATGCTGAAATCTTAATGTAAACATAACTCCCAAGCAAAGAAACAAGAATTTTGGTAATATGACAGGTCATTCAAAGAGCTCTGTAACYGTGTGCCTTACAATCCACGCTTAGCAGGAAAAATGTCATTTATTGAGCAGTCTCTTTGGTGCAGTTATTAAGTGGGAGGGTTATGTCTTTCACCAACCTACCTACTGGGAGCTAATTGCCTTTTAAATTTCTCCTCCTCTCCTATGCAGTGAAAATTTGCCACTTGCATTTCTTGTACTTACTTCACAACAGTGCTTTCTTTTTAGGCAACCTGCCCAAGGATGCAGCACTGCCCCCAAAGCAGYGCTTGAGCTGAAGCAAATCAATCACTGTCCCAGCCTTTCAAATCTTAMCCAAGTCACAATGGTGCCTGTAGGGCACTTAGCCAAAGGGGCCACTTTGGAAGATCTTCTTGAAACCTGCATTCAGTCTTTTGGTGAGTGTCTRGAAGTTTTTAGAATTATATTGTATAATTCTGTCCTAGCTACATTTATGTTACTGGTAGAACAGAAAGSCTTAACTGCTGATTACGTATACTGCAGGTGACCATGCATATTTTGTGGGGATATGGATCTGTTTGTATAGGTAATATATGCTGAGAGTTTAGGGTGATTACTCTCTTTTTTTGAGAGAGTAAGGTATAACTGAATCATTTCTTTCAACTGGATTTTTTGTTGTTAGCTAAAGTACCAAATTCGCAAACTTTAGCAAGGAGTCATTTATGTCTTCCATTTTGTAGTAATATTCTAGATAGTGTGTGTTAACAATGCTTGTTACACGTTTTGAAATGAGAAGAGCTGTTTTCAAGCTAAGTAGAATAACATTGGTTTGTTTCTTGCTTTATCAGTACAGATATAAAATTGCCTTGCTGCAATAAATTCACAACTAAATAAAATTCACAACTATATGCTTTTTTGAACTTATCAATTATTCATCTTCTACTGGAATTGCAGTATATTGACAAGTGTGATTGTTGCCTGAACCCTATATCTGTCGTCTCTTTTTTTTTTTTCAATGATATTTCATTAGTAAGCTTTTTTTTTTTTTAATGTTATGATAGTACTGAAGGGCTTTAAGGTAGGAATAAAGTCAAAAGTATTGATAAAGGATTCTGAATTTTTTGCTTCTCAGTCATGCATCTGTTCTGGCAGAATCCTTCAATGCTACGAGCTGGTTAATACCTAAGACATAGCTTGTAATATCTTACTTGCAGAGTTGTCCTGAGATAATAATRGTACTGAACTCCAGCGCCCCCTTAAAATAACTAATCTGTTGGGTTAAATAGTAATGCACAGTGCTGATCTAGTGCTGGTAGCACTTAAATGCTGTGTAAACAATGACTAATCTTTGATACTCATTGAAAGCATTTTTGTTTTTTTCTTTTAAACCTCATAGAATGTACAGAGAAATGTATGTCTGAGAAGAGCTGCTGTAACATGCAATTGTCAGTAATATTTTGATTCTTCTCAGTTTTTCTCCTCCATTTAAAGAAACTTCTGAATTAATATAAAATCCTGATTCTTAAGCAAAGTTTGCTTAATATTCTTAAAATTTTTGGTTTGCTGTGTATGAGATGAGATATAAAGTACATGTAAGACCTTTATATRTGGTTTTAGTATTGTGACTAGCTGTCATATTAATTTACTTCCATATTTTTATGTAAAAAAGAGTTATAAATGTAATATTATGAAAATCTARTAAATGATTGTGGTGATTGTCTTCAGATACTTCCTGAATGGTGATTTTATTGGCTTAATTTTATTCTAACAGTTTTTTTTAATACTTAGCTTCATGTATCTGACTGTGTTCTCAGATTCCTGGAAATTCATAGGTTGTAAGGACTAAGATGACAAAGAAAAGCAACTGCACGTGTCTAGCTATGTATGCATGTGACTCTTTCTAATRGGATTAATACTTAAATTACAAAATTTACCATAATTCAATGCTGTTAAGTAGTACTTAAGTCTGACAAAAGTGAGTTGCAGTGCATCTGCAGCCATGATCTTAAATTTGTTAATGTTTGCTAGAATTATGGTTTATCCTGTTGAAACTTCGATTCATTCACTGGGCTATTCATAGTATTGTCTGTGTGTGTACATCTTCTGTGATATGCATGTTCTTAAAATATGCTGGAATTTCCCCAGAGAGTATTTAAATGAGTTGTAATGTATAGCTAGTACAACCAGATAACCTACTTAACAAATTTGCTGGCAGCTACAAGAACCTTCTTTAAGCAAAAAACATTTTGCAAAATACATTCATTTTATTGTGCAAATAAAGGAGGAGGTAGAAAAAAATCCAGGAGTTCTCTGGATTGGGGGGGTAGAGGAAGAAGAGGGAGGAACTCCAAAGTTGCTGAGTGATTACAAGTAAACTTAAAAGATAAAACATTTTTTCCCCCTTCATATAGCACTGAAATGGAGCTGTTACCCTGTACTCTTACAGTTTTCTTCAGATTGAGGTTATGTCTCTTCAGTGTGTCAAACGTGACTTGTATTCTTTCGGATATTATTCTATTTGAGCAAGTTCTACTTCAATATTAAAAAAGCAGAAAACCCACCTCCTCCCTAAAGTGAAGTGCTGCTTGTTATATTTTTAGTTTACTTTCTGAAAAAAGCCCTTGATTTATTTGCTCTCTGAGGTTAAGTAAAACAATATGCAATAGATAGATGATACATCATGTTTCAGAATGTATATACTGCRTCATTCTAATACTATACTACACTTGCTATTATTTGCACAGTTATAAATGCATACATTTATTGGTAAATGAAGAATATAGCTTTTTTGTTTGTTTTTGAACTTGATTTTACAAGTTTAAAAAAAATAATATGTAAGAATTGCTGCCATTAACARCAGTGTGCAAGGGCAAGTTGGCAGAGTACTGCCATATGTGAAGAGGGCCTAATGAGGAAAGTCTTAAAATCAATGCAAATTTACAAATGTGAAGAAAACAAATGCAAGTTACTTATCTTCTAGTATGAATAAGGGGAGGAAAAGAAGGAGAAAGGGGGTCATGTTAACTTGAAGCAAGGACTGAGAAGCTAAGCTTTACCACAGTGTTGTGAATGGATTCCAGGATGTGTAGAAAGACAACTTGTGTTAAAGTAGCTGAGGTAATCCAAACCTGGTGTAAGAAGGTGGGGAGGAAAGACTGGATTTTAGTGCTAGTCTATGGGTCTGCAACAGTTCTCAGTAGAAGATGACGCTGGAATGTGGACAGAATAACTTGAATTACAGTGGTGGTGCTGTTTTATCTGCTGATTCTAAAAGTAGAGAGATATTAAGGTGTTTTTTTTGGGGGGGGGGGGAGGAGGGAGGTTCTTGAGAGAAGACCAAAAGCTTATACAGTGTAGTTAATTGAGAAATCTACTTTAGGATGATTGGTGTGTGCTCTTCCACCTCTTGGCCATCTTGAACTTGAACTGAAAAATGATAGGCATCTGCATTAGAAAGCCAGAATAAAAACAGATAGCATGATGTGAGATAGTGTAAGGTCATGTGAGGCATATCTGAGAGATGAGTGTTACACCAATGTTTATTCAGTAGAATATTTTATTAACAAAGATGCCAAAAGTAGAGGCTTCTTGAAGTCCCATGAAGGACTAGGTTGATGAGTAAGATGAACCATCCTGCTAATGAAATGCTAAATGCCAAGGCAATAGAAAAACCAAGACATGAGCTAGGACAAGTTTTCAGGAAAAAGTATGACTGGTGCTGGAAGACAGGGAATGTCTTAAAGTGTCTTAGAAATACTGCTCCTGAGATTAGTCCAGGAAAAGATTTGTAGAAACTTGAAACAGTTTTCACCAGTGTAAAGAGAAGAGATATGATAATATAGGACAGAGATTCAGAACACATTCTATGTGGCTTCTAAGTGTTTTGGCATTAGAAGTAGCTACAGGATGCTGCTACTGCTCTGGTCTGGATTGACAAGGAGAGCTGTACAGCACAAATATAGACATCCCATTTGATTACCTTAAAAAAGAAAGAAGCGTGACATATAAGTGGAGCTGACAATGACTTTTTAAAGATGAAAAAGTGATTGTATGGAAAGAAGGAGGAGTCATAATAGGGCAKTGAAGAAAAAGAGAAATCAAAGAAGGGGAGGAGAGTGCATGGCCAGGAGGAACATAGTGTAGGGTCGTGAGATGACTGGGAAGACTAGAGAATGCAAAGAGTGTAGAAGGGTTAGATTCAGTAGAACCTCTCCAGCAAGGATTAAAATCTAAATTAAATTCTGAACAGAAAGGTCATAAATAATTAAAGGTGGATGTTCAGTTGGCAACAACATAGCTGAAGCTGTGAGTTCAAGAAAGCAAAGAAGTAATTAATAGAATGTGGCTTGGAATGTGCCATCTTTAGGAGAGAGAGAATGTATTCCTGGGGAAATCTGCATTAGTAACTGTACTTCTGGAGTGTAGTTTTAAGTAGAACAGTGACTTTAAAATAAACCCCATGAGTCCATGCAGTACATRAAATATATTCTTTTGCACTAATCTTTATACTGTTCTGTAAAAGCTGGTATGGCTTCGTCTCCTCATTGTTGCTAATTGTAAAGATATTTGCTCCATCAGCTTTGTTGTTGAAACCAAAGGTAGAATAGGATCTGGCTGGCTGTTCCAGAGCTATATTGATTATTTAATGCTGACAGTTCAACAAAACGCAGGAAGCATATGCTCAGTAGGACAGCTCTGCTTTCTGCTTGTTCTTCTTAAAGAAATCCAGTTGTGAATGAACGCCTGTTAACATACATTTAGTCCAGAAATTGTTATAGATCAGATGAGAGGAGTATTTCAACAATGTTCACTTCGCTGTATAAATATATCTTGTTTACTGTATTTATGCTAAATATGGAAATGAAATAAGAATAGTTSATAACACTTTACTCAAGGCTGTTCTCAAGCTACTATGAGCTTAATGTTTTGACAGTTCATTAGATGATCAGTTTCTGTTCTAGCAGATACTTTTTCTATTTGTCTATTCACTGTGTGTTTTTGCAGATGTACTTGCCTAAGGGTGTTAGATGGTAAGTGTTTTGACTGTAAGCTTCTGTCTTGCCATGTAAGAATATCTCTAGGTTTATCTTGATTAAGAGTTAAATGTCTGTTTGTTTAAAGGATTGTAAAGTGCTTCAAAACATCTACTCGACTAGTTTAGTGCACATTAAACTCSTGCCTCCTGTATCTGAATAGTGCAAGCATGTTTACTGTAGCACATAGAAGGACTGCTTATCCTACTATTGAGGCACTTCAGTTACTACTAGACCAGATGACTAACATGGTGTGGCARATGGTTAACAGCTGAAGTATGCTCAAATGAAAAAGGAATTCATGAAACATCTTCAGATGCAGAGTCACTGTGCCATGCCTCTGTATCTGGTTTCTTAAACTTTTTAAGTAAAGCAGCTGAAGTATTTCCCACAGTACCTGCATGTTAATACATGTTATATACAGTATAGTTCTATATGGAAGGCCAACCGCAATAAACTGCGGTTGAGTCAGTTGTTCATACCGCTGTGTCACTCTTTAATAGAAAACAATGCATCTTTAAAACAACCATCTTTAAACCAATAGCTAACATCTTTCAAAGACTCTAAAAGCAATAACCTCATGGATTGGCAATACTCTCAATAGAGTTTTGCTGATAGAGTGAACATAATGCAATTTGTAGTTTCTCGTGGTCGTAATAGCCTTAGCTCATGATGTAAATTGTTCTGCAGTGTCTGGTCAGAGCAAAACCAGTTTGTTGCCTCAGTGTCAGACAAAGTGAGATGTTTGTAAACAAGCCTTAGAAATTCTGGAAACTGCTTTAGGATTGGTATGGATGAAAGATTCCACATAGTTGTGATAGAGATGAGAAAGTTGGCAAAGGTGAAATTGCCTTCGTAGGTGCTTGCTACCTAAAATTGTGCCAGTTAATTGTAGTTAATGTTTTCTAGAGCAAAAAATCCAGCAGAATTGTCTTAATTCTGTGAACTGGTAATATTTCTGTAGTTCACTTTTGCATTAAAACCGTGCAAAAATATTTTGAGTCTTAGGACTTCTTTGAGAGACAGGTAAGAATTGCATCCATTAAAACAAACAAACAAACAAAAAAAAAAAAAAAAAAGAAGAAGAAAAAGCAAAGAAAAGAAACAAGAAAGTTAGAGTTCTCTCATCAGGAGCGCTTTAACCATCTTCTCCTGTATCATACAGAAAACTTGGAAATTTTATCCAATTTTTCCCCTTCAACTTATTCAGAAAAATCCTCCCTTTTTCTAATATAAGTCTAGTTGAAATATACAATAACCAATAAAATAATTACAGTTCAAGAAACAAAGGATTTTTATCCATTGTTAAAAACAATGATAAATTTTTTAAATTCCAGTGACACGGAGAAGAGTATCTCTGGTTAATTTGGTCTGCTTGGGCCATTCAGTATTCTCTGGAATATCCCTTTTGCATAGTAGCAGAGAGGGAGGTTGATACTTCTAATGATTTTAAYGTAAAGTTAAAAATAGGCTCATTAGACTTTCTTTATACATCAGAGATATGAAAATGAAATCTTGACCTAGATTTATATCTAATAATGCTACCATAGAGGAACTGAGGGACTTTCCTTTCATATTGMGGACTGAGGAGTCTCTGCTGGCCAGTGATTAGTCCATGAAGAAGAACATCAGTCTCCAGTGCAAATACTTTGTTTGGATAAAATTTACATTAAGCTTGAAAAGTCTTAGGAGTTGCTACAAGTTTCAGTTTCACAAAATAAACATGTGGACTCCTAGCATGGACCTGTGTGGAACCCTCATGCTCATGCCTCTTCATGAGGAAAAGGTGATCAGTTTATCTTTTCCCTACAGAGCAGGGAAGTTAGATTTTGATAATACTGAAAAAACCTGAGATCTGATAGACTTGCATGTTCTTCTGCCTCCTCTTCCCCAATGATTCCTTGCTTCATCATTAATCATTCTGAAATGTATCCCTTTCAATCTGATGAATTACTTGCAAAGAAGTTGCCCATTGCTATTAAAAGTCAAACATCCTCATAGCCTGGTGTGGTCGTTGATGCTGATGTTCAAAGGAAAGCTTAGTTCATATAMATTATAGCACAGAATTCTGACTCAAAAGCAATTATATCTTTTAAAGTATATACACACCCACACAGCACAACTTCTGTCAATTRCTTTTCTCTGTTGGGTTTGCCTGGATGGTCACTTGTTTTCTTTCTTCACAAGTTTGCAGAGGTTTCTCTCCTGCCCAAGAACCTAATCTGAATGTTGAGATGTCTGTTTCCCCCACCCCTCCTCCCAAAAATGTAATTAAAGTTTGTTTGCAGTATTATTTCATRGTATAGTGGTTTTGATCTTTTATGTTTTAAGTAATGTGGGCATGGTTCTGTGAAATACAGTRCAGAAGCTTTAGTATTGCGTGGCAACAGAAATTATATTAGTGACTGAGTATTGGTATTGTGGGAACATAAGAGTAGTTACTGTTCTGTAGAGTGCTAAATGCTGTTTAGCTAACTATGAAAGTTGATTGTGATAAGAGCAAAAAGGCAAATAGATGTTTTKTGACCTAATATCTGGAAGAAATTTTCCCAAAGAAATAAAACTTTATTTATACTTTAAAGTTCTAATAACTAGTTGGACTCCAGTCTTTCTAATGTAATTGTCCAAAGTCAAGGTGCATTGTTAATAAAAGAAAATGAAGACAACTTACACTTCTTACTAAATAAGGTAGTCTTATCATTTGCTTATTTTCATCACAGGAATATGAGAGAAAATTGTATCATCATACCTCTAAATATAAATTCAGAAAAACAATATAACTTTTATCCTTCAGTGTACAAAAGCTTAGATAGTGATAAAAGAGAATTTAATCTCCTTAGAATGTTACATTAATTCCACTGTTTCTTTTCAACCTATCTATGAAGTAAAAGCAAGAACTAAGGCACTTGTTCTTTAGGCTTTCCCATACATCTTTCTATGATACTTGGCTTAGTTTGTGCATGCTTCATTGTGAAGTCTTTCAGTATTTAGCTATTTATTGCCAAACTATATACTATATAGCTGTATTAGTTATGCTAATACTTAAGACATTTCTTCAAAGGTCTTTTTAAAAGTCTCAAAATGAACGGACTTCTCAAACTACTTCATAGTTTAATGTTTCTGCATAGTTTWATCTTTCTGTTAGGGAGGTTAAGCTGGAGGAAGAAAGCTGATAATTTTCTAAATGTGATACCATTCACTCCAATTACTGAGGTTAGAACTTGAAAATGCAGCAGGTAGGAAAAGGCAAAGATATGAGTGCACCTGTGAAGAGCTGCTAAGATAACGCTTGCATTGGAGATGACTCGAGGAGTTCCCAAACACTGCAGTTTTAAGACTCAAATGTATAAAGAGCTTATACTAAGGAGAATTCAGTGCCTGGTGCCATCTATATCATGATACAGATGATGTCATAGAGATATGACGCTATTATAAATCTTTTTTCTGAAATATGGAACTCCTCTGGCAGAGAGCAGTAGTGTCTGAGCTTCAAGAGCTGCTTTTATTTTTTTGTTTTCAGTTGTTTTCAACATCAGAAAATGATTCTCCTTCAAAATACTCATTTTGTGTATGGATGAAATTTTCCCTTCCTCCAGGAGAATTGGCTATATTTAAAGTTGATTATTGCATAGTGTTACTTTTTCAAAAATCAGCATAAGACAAAGTACTTACTTAGATTGAAAAACTTGCAAAATGATCAGATATATGTATTAGTAAGAAATATACTGCAGTAGTACCTAGGAGACACAGGATTCCCTTGTTCTATACTGTAGCAACTGAACAATGGGCCCAATAAACCTTACACTTGAATACGTATGTGAAGATTTTACTGACTAAAACTTAGCAAACTGCAGCTATCTTGAACCAGCAATTGGGAACCTTTTGTTTGTGGATGTTTGATAGTGAGACATAGTGGTCAGGTATGATTTGGGTTTGTAGTGAACCTGTAGAGTTTTTTTGGGGAGTAAAGGGCAGGGGGAAGTGAAGGTCAATGGTGAATAAGACATGTTCCAATCTAATGATGAGGCAAAGGTACGATCAGAAGCTGAGCTCGAAACCATTTTTCCATAGCATGTGTGAACGCTAATTCGAGAAAGTCATTTGGAAGTCAGAGCAAAGGTTGGAAAGCTGAGATTTGTGAAGAAGGGATACCTGAAACAGCATTCCAGAAATACTTTAGCAGGAGTAAAGGTAGGAGCATGCRAGCCACCACTGAAAATCAAGGCCAGGAACTGGGATCTGTGTGATTTGCAACACCTTCAGATCTCTAAGAGGACACCTAGTTGGTATCTGCTAATCAGTTATAGTTTGAACCTTAAAATGGAGTTGACTTCATGTTTGCCTAGGTCTGATGACTGGCTACCCCTGGATCAATCCCATATTTAGCTCATTATAAAACACTGCTGTTGCGGGATGAGTTAGTGCTGAACATACGGCTGGGTTCAGTGGTGATCTAGTGATACAGGCCTCAGAAGTTTCTCATTTGTTTTATACGTCAGTGCTTAAGCTYGTGGAGCTGTGCTGCCAGGCATTATGCCTGAACTATTCAAGAGCTGCCTGTATTCAGGAGCTCCAAACTACAAGTTGGTGCTCAAGCATTGTGATTTATAGCTCTAAAAAAATCTTGAGCACTCAAATTATGTTTTGTAGGCTTTCTGTAAAAGAACTATTTGGTAAAAAGCTATCATCTAAATTCGTTAAAACTTAGTACTTTTAACATTCTGTATATTTGACGATGTATAGAACAATGAATATTGGTTTTGTATTTTTAACTTTGTCTTGTTGCCTGTACTTAATCTGAATTTCCAAGGCTAATGGGATGCTTTCCACCCACATTTCATTTGGTTTTCTTTGAAGAACATTTTAATTTCTCAAAATCATTCCATTTTCCCTTGACAAAAGCTTTTACCTTCTTGTTTTCATTTCAAAGAATTACCCAGAGCTTTTTCTCCAAGATGTAGCTTTCAAATAATTGTTTCTGAGAGAGGGTAATGCCTTTCCCTTGAGGTTTTTCGCTCCTACTGTTGCACAGAATAGTCTTRTTATCCTTCTGGATTGCATATTAGACTCAACTGTATCTGGGCTGTATTTGCATTGTTAATGAGCACTTGGAGGAAGAGCTGTCATTTCACATAGACCTGATACAGGGCGTGGGGAGCCAGTGTGGTCATGATTCAGCATTTGGTTTTGACAGGTTGTTTCACCCGGTGAGCTGTGTGATGTGCTGGCTTTTTTCTTTTCCATGCTGTAAGGAGTTTGAAGTGGGAAGTAGACTTGGAGAGCTGCCAAGCTGATAGGGTTTCTTCCAGCATCTCTGTTTACTTGGCTTAATATTATAATTGTTATTTCTGAAAGTTATTAACAATTTGAAATAGTGATATGAGATAAAACAGAATTCACTAAGGAAAAGTACTAAGTTCTACACCTAGGGTAACCAGTTATAAAAAAAAATATATATATATACATATATATACATATATGTATACACACACACATATATATATATAGTCAATTCCTTCATTTGCAGCCTTTCTACAGAAAAGGATCTCAAGATAAAGCTGGGAATGTGAAAGTGATTTAATGATATTGTACCACTGAACAAAAGGCAAATACTCTAAGGGGAGATGTATATATGTATATTTACTTTTTTTAAAAAAAGTAAAATGTACAAGATATTCAAAGTAATCTTTTAGCTCTGTTGCTAAGATCTCCTCTAGAATGCTTTATCCAGTCTGGTTCATAAAGGTGCAAAGTATAAAGGATTCAGAGAAGGACATCAAAGATGACCAGAGATCTAGAAAACTCAACTTCTGAGAAAAATACTGAGAAAGTTGATCTTTCTTAGTTAAGACAAGAGAAGAGGGAAGAGACCTTTAAATCAGGAAGATATATTAGCAAGGGGACRAGAATGTATGCATGTATGTAGTTGATTTTGTTTGGTTTCTGTCTGCTGGAGGTTGAGTCGGGACATAATGGGCTTAAGCTACCAAAGTTACCACAAGACCTTGACTAGGCAGTAGGGAAAAGTCTCTAATAACAGGTGTTCAAATGTTGGAATAAGTCATCTACAGAGGCTGAAAAATCTACCACTGAAAAAATTAACAGTGAATTAAACTGTTTCTGAAACATTCTTGTTTAGAGAAAACTGATTATACATTGGAGCGGGGGAATAGAGTACATTAGCTCCTAGCCTTGGTTTCTCCATTAACAGAGGTTTTATCTGTTACTGAAAAATAAACGGCTGTTTTCATCTCAAAAAGTAAATGCTGTAGTATAACTTGAATCTCTGCCCTATCTCAGTAATAATCTTCATAATTGATGAGCAAAAGACAGTGGCTTCTTATACATCTGATCCTGACCAAATTTGATCAATTTAAAAATGGGACAGTTAAATGACTACAAAGAGGTCTTTTATGGGGTACCAAATTCCCATGCTGCAACAACAAGCTTGTAGTAAGAAAACTRTTACATGTGCTATGTATATTTTGAGCTGAAGAGGAATAGAGTGCGTGTTACCTGTCTTTGGGGAAACCTCCATGAAGTATCTGTGAATTATTCTTGAAATATTTAGTTCAACTTTGGTTCCTTGTAACATTTCTAAGGTTATCTCATAGTACTGCCTTTCTCGTGTGTGGCAAAGATACTGGCTCATGGCTGTTGTAGTGTTTCAGCTCAATCACTAAATTCTAGAATGTGTCTCTGTACATCCMTATTTCATATGTATCTGTATGTTTCATCAAACTCCTTGATGCTAGACTTTGACAGCATGAGTCCTCCCAGTTTTTATATCACATACTCCTTTAATTATCTTTACAGATAGACACTTGTAACACTGTCCTCCTACCAACTTCTTAAAACCATCGGAAAAAACATTTGGTGGAAATCTACACGGCACCTCGGTAGAGTCACCTGTTACTTTTAGCTCCTTGCTTAATAAGACTACCTGGCAATTGCTTGATGCTGTCTTGTGTGTTGTTACTTTTGGTGCTGGTTTCTGATGACTGATAGAAGACTTCAGGTAGTTTGTATCAGTTACTCATGTTCATAGCAGTTCAGTCACTGATGCCAGTGTTCTGTGATTCACTTCTGATGTATTTCAAATTGTACACAAGCTGAGATAGTACTAGTAAAGACAATGCATATGAATTACTGGTCAAGACGGTGCATATGAAACACTGCTAAAGACTGGTGATATAGTACTCATAGAGACAGTGCATATGAAATAAAGGGCTCTTTCTTCTTGCAAAATTCAATTAATACGTTCTTGGCATTCTTCCTGTTGCCTTATGCTTGCACCTATGTGAGTAGGAAGGCGTGAGTAGAATGATGCTGGCTATAGAACATACTCTCTCTTATAAGTACTTTAGCATAGATTTGGTGGCTGTCAGGACATGGTGAAAAACAGGCAGTTTGTTCTTTAGCCTCGCCTTTGAGTGCTTTGATTCCCTCAACTGCTCTAGCAACAAATGATTCTTTAATTATTTCTAAATAATGGGTTACAGGGGGTTACAAGTTTGATAATGCAATAGAGTAGCTGATAAGCCTAGATTAGGATGTTCTTATTCCTGTGAGTTCTGAGTCTCACATATGCAATGGAGCATTTCTAATTGTAATTTTTAGTGGCATCTTGTTAGTATATAGATAGTAAAACACTTAGCCCTAAATGTCACATGTGTTGTCACATCCAGTTAAGTACTGGAAAAGTATATTCAGCTGGTGTATTCTTCTTTGTTTCAGAGGGTATTTATTAAAATATCTTAATATGATAAGGGCAATCATAGGAAAAAAGAATGCAATTGGTGGGTTATTTGTTTTGCTGCGGTAAAACAAAGCTAACACTTATGCAGTATACTTGCAGCATTCTCTTAAGGTAAAATTGTCTAGCTGAAACACACCCATTCCATTTTATTTAGTATTCACTCAGTGGTTTCTGCTCAGCATGGTATGTGGTTAGAAACAGGTATGCAAACGGAAATGAAAATGAGTTTCAAGAAACTTTTAACATAAACTGCTGGAGGTTCAAGTGAATGGTGTAGCATACAGAGGCATCCTTGCAAAAAAGTCAGAAAAGTCATCTTATTGACTGCACCATTTGCACAAAGGTAGTTTACTGTAACTTTTGAAGCTTTCTTACACACAGCTACATTTAGGAGGTGAGCTTTCCAAATAAGTGACCTAGTGATCAGAGATGCAAAGTACCCAGTGACAGTTCTTAATCTGAAACTAGGAGCTGGTGTCCCCTCTTGCCTTGTGCTCATTTTTACCAGTTTAACTCTGTGGATTTCGTTGATTCTGCACACTTTTGAAAAGCCGATGATACAATTACAGCTATATATAGTTAATACATGTGTGCATAGCCATATTGACTTCCAAGTTAAGTGTGTATTGAACTGCTTTGCTGGTTAAGTAAAAGCTCTTAGATGGAGGCTCTAGCAGATCAACCAATTTTGTAAAATGGGTGTTGATTGATGCAGGCTCTGTGTGCAATTCTACTGTTCATGGAGATGCTGAAAGAGTAAGAAATGCCAGATCCAAAATGGTTAAGTATCATGATCTGTCCCAGCCTTCCTGCACAATTTCCTCACTTCCATGAGTAAATACTGGGTGTTTTGCCCAGTGTGCCCTGGTGCAGAGTACTTGTTCTAATCCCCAGGCAGTTTATATCCCAATAAGATTCTTCAGTAATGAATGAAATTAGGTGAGAACACAAGCAAGGAACACACAAACTTTGATTCATGCTGTAAAACTGAAAGCTCATAGTATAAGTCAAGAGGCAGCTCAGGATTTTTTTCAAGTGTGATGTAGTTGCCTATTCACCAATCCTAACTTTTATTTTCCGTTAATCTSTTAGAGTACCATCTGTATCAAAAACAGTCAGTACTTTTCTTCTGTCCCCTTTTGGAGACTGCTGATCAGTATTCTCTTCCAGTCATTCAGCCCTCTAACTGCAGTTCTTTGTCATTTCTTAAGGACCCTGACTCATCTGGTTTCCAGTTCATCTGACAATATGTTTCTCTTATCTATACAGWCAACAGTGAATGGTTAAATACAATTAATATATTGAATTATAGCAAAGAACCGGTTTCTGGCTGCTATCTTGTGGGAACAGGCACTGGTTCAGTCCAAAACACTAATGGTGGACTTTTAACTCTACTGGTTCTCTGAACAGAATCTATACACTGATGTTTTAAAGCAGGCGGTAGAATGTACTCTATCATTCTTGCACGAGACTAACAAAAAGTCCTTGACATTCAAAAGTGTGCCCATGGTTAGTAATAGAATATTTATAAGCTCTTCATTTTGTCTTAGTTTAATCATTTGCTGAGCAGGATGCTCAGTATTTCTCATTAGTGATTGATTAGTGACTGCCCTATCGYGTTCTTGGAGCTCAGTTAATACATGAAAAAAAGGAGGTTGGAAGGACTGAAGGGCCATTTTAAAAGTACACAAATCTGTAAATCTGTYTGCAGCTGCTTCCGCTAGTTTAAACCTATCACTGTATTGAAAGAAGAGACTGAGAATAACCCTATAGAGATTTTGCTCCTGGATTTTCCTTTTTTTCTCTCTCCCCCCCCCCCCCATAAGTTAGAGATTTTCTAAGTTTCTAATGGCACCAGTAAGAGATGCTGGTGCCCGCTGGCTCAGCTTGCCGCACTCCGTTGTGGAGAGACTGTTGTCCCCTGTTGGACAAGCTGATCATGTGAACTCTCAATGACTGAATTCGGTCAAAATAGATGATACTAGTACAGATGTTTGTTTCCTTTAAGATATTGGGCTAATATACACTGCATCAGCTGTTTAAAAAAAACAAACCTGAAATCCTGCTTTACTTTTAAAAGACCCATTTTTTCATAAACTGCTTCTGATGGAAATGAAGCAAAAATAAAGACAAAATTACTGACTTTGTGATTGATGAAGGAAGCTTAAAATGATTATACAATGTAAAACTGACTGACTCCAGTTCTTTGTTTTCCAGATTGTTTAGTGTTCTGTTAATGCATTGTAAATTACTAAAGATTTTGAGTTTTACTGTCAAGAAGTAACTACCCAGAGATGACTCTGGTCAGTTTTTAAAAAAAAAAAACTTAAAAAGATAAGATGCTGATTTAGGAATAACTAGTTCTGGTAGGCATCTAGTTAACAGTTTCCTTGGTTGTGATTGGAATGTAAAATTCTTAATTTTACATTCTGACTACATTAACTGGCAATGTTGTTAAATACTAGAACAGAAGTATTTATTGGACATTTCTGCCTCTTCTGTATTATTGAGAATTCTAGAAATAAAATATWGTTTCTAGGACAAATTGCATTTCCTATTATTTCCTATTATGTACAGACAATAAGAAGGCAGTGTGTGTTTTGGGTTTGTTACTTTTTATAAATTCGTGTTTTATAATGCTGTTAACAGTTCTCTAAGCACTGCTTGCTTTAAATCTTCTCTCCTTTTAGCTTATTGTTCCCTTTCCTTTATACTATACCTCATTTTCATGGCAATGGGACAGGCTTTCGCCTGGTGTATAACTGAAGATAGAATTGCTCCTTAGGAGCCTGGTCCACAAAACAATTTAGCTGTAACTGTAAAAGGTAATAAAATGTCACGGGCTCTGTAGAATTCACCGATCAATGTTCTTCTGCACATCCTGCCCAGTAGGCTTGCGGTAGTAAAAGATTTCAGGACTCCTCGTTGTACTGAGTTTCTGGCAAACTGAATGCTCTTTTAGTAGAACAAATGAAGTTGTTTACACTTGATAGGCTACCCAATGTATCCGCTGCTTTCAGGGTTCAAAGAGACAGCTAAAACAGTATCTTCATTTGTAAACTTCAGGCTTAGGCCATCCTCAGTCACCCTCCCACTGAAACTCTTCATGCAGTAGTTAAATGATCGATCTGTCTGCCAGATTAAAGTAAATTTAGTGGAAAGAGAGGAGTTTCAAAGATTAGTTCCCTACAGATGTTGTGTAAATTGAATGTATAGAAGAGACGCACCTAGACTGGTGCCCAYGTTTGTGGAAGGGCTGCTGAATGAGCCCAGACTTTGTCCAGTTTGGTTTGCTGTTTGGTCAGTCACCTTAGAGTCAATCACATCATGTGTTGCCTTTTGTGTAGCCATTAGCTTTGAGTAGGATGGCATTGATGTGGAGAAAGGGGAGGAGAGGACTTTCAGGAGGGTGTGTGCTGATAAAGGGCATGAATAGGACCATTGTGGAGTGAAGAATAGAAAGAGACTTTTTTTTCTAGAGGAAGTCTGACTGTAGTAGTTCTACTAAAGGTGTAATTTATTGTGTGAAAGGAAAGGCCTTAGCTCTGGGGACAGCTCTTCTTGGTATCTTACTGTATAAAGGCATGGAAATTGTTGTTCAATTACTAGCTTGGATTATATTGGTTTGTTAGTGGTCAAAGTTTAGTGCTCTTTTTCAGTGCTATACAATTTAAAAATGTTTTCATATGCTGCAAATGTTGTTTTACCTACTGCTTCCATTCTGTCTTACTGTGCGTTATTACTACATACGTAGGTGTTACTGCTGTTTTGAGTAATAACTGCCTATATTCTCATACAGGACAATATATTTAAAATTACTTGAAAAATACATATTTTTTATTTTTGAATTGGTACCCAATTCTGGTTCAAACCAGCTAGGTTCTCTCATCAATCTATGCAAAAATATTATCTCTTGTACTACAGTGTTTGTTACAGAAATGCAAACTTTTAAACATTCTGACATGTTTGATGCCCGTGGTCTTCTCCAAATATGGAGGGAGGAAGAAAAATAACAGAAGGAAAAGTAGTTTAAAAACCTGTTTCAAGGGAAATTCGTGTAAGCAACAGTTTAAGAAAATGTGCATTAGGACATTTGGGTCCACCTTGACAGTATGCACAAGTTAGCATCTCAGGACTTCTGCCTAGGCGATATGTTGTTGCATTCATACCTATGTATAGAATCTAATCTAGTGYATTTTGGGCAATATATATGTCAGCTGAGCAAAAAGCTTCACATGGAAATAAAAATATCTCCATTCTGTTTAAGTTCAGTCGTACTATTGACTGACTGATCTCATTCTTTTGTACTTTAATTTATTACTTTATTTCAGAGGATATATTGATCTTCCAAAAGTTAGGCATTTGTTTAAGTGCTTTGCTAGGCTGAAATCAGTATGCATATTTGTCTCAGAATATTTTCAGTGCTTTTGAGATAAAACTTTTTTTCTGTAAGGGTCTTCTAGATCCTTGTAATGGAACACAATATAAAAAATAAATTAGTATTGTATACCTCTCTCTAGAAAAATGATGTGCCTCTTAATTTAGTAACTAACCACTATCTTTAAGATAACATAGATGAACATAGGTGATTAAAATTAGGATGCTGAAAAAGCTTCTTGCATGCTGTTTACCAAGTTTTGGTAAGATTCCAGTAAGAATACACTTTTTTTTTTCTTCCCCCAGATTTAGAAGGAAATGCATATCAGAACAACCAKCTGCTAAAGATAATTCTGACCATGCATCAATTTATCATCTCCTCTGCGGACATGCTCCAGAAACTCATTGATCTATATCCTTTGTAATATTCACTTGCTGTTAAAGTAAAATTAGATATATTTGACAGTGTTGACATGCATAAATATAGGATAGTTAGTCTATGGATGTATTACGATTCGATTAATAAAGCAATATACTGATCATTAACTTCTTTGCTTATGATCCACGAAGTCAAAGTGAAACTCCAGATCAGATTTTAAGTAGGATAATTCACCCTCCCTTGGCGATAAAGAAACATGTAACAGCTGTTAGATTAAAATAGGCACCTCAGTTAATTACTGTGGACCTGGGTCTAAATTTCAGATCTCTCCATACAAGTATGGCATGTTTGATGTAGTTTTCACAAATACTATTTCTCACACAACTCAGAATTACAATGTGCACTGAAGAAAAATATAATATACTGTTTAATTATAAAATATATCTTCTTGATTAGTTGCTGGTTTGAAGTGAACTGGATTCATATGTGTGTTTGTGGCTCATTAGATTTTCATAGTAAAGCTATTAAGATCATATTAGCAGTATAAGTGTGTCTTATATAGGATTTTTTAATTATGGAATATATTACTTGACTTACTAGGTTTACAGAATGTTTACTCCTAAGYAGTTGAGCACAATGCAGTTAGGAAGCAGGCCTGACATGCTAAGAATCTCTAGTCAGTCTTGGTATGTTTTATTTTAGATAATCCTTTCTTCCCCCAAACTCACTGGGTTAAAGGCGGCATCTTTTACAACAGAGATTTACTATAACATTAGATTCTGACCATCCTGATGCTTCTCTACCACAGTGCGGAGTAAACATTACATCRAATGTATCACACTACCACTGTGGTATAATGTCATATTAAATTTAGGCTCATGCATTATTTTGAAAATAGAAGAAAGTAATTGCTAATTGCTTGCCTGTTTCTGGGAAGTAACACTTTCTATGATCAGAGAAGTGATTCAGACTTTTACCAGACTTGCATATTTTTGCAGTTTGACTCTGCATATAGCTCCCTGCAAAATCAGTGAAAAAAAAACAGATTTGATTGGATTAAATAATCTTTTTTTTTCTTTTTTTTGTACTTGAAAAAATTTGGAAATATTCCAGTTTCACCATTTTTTCCATCCTGAAATTACTTTAGYGTATTTAGATAGTTTTTGATTATTTGAACACCGTCTAACTTCAGACACTCATTTTAGAGCCATTCAGAATATTTGGGCACCTATTCAAACCTCTTTACGTCTCCTTACAGTCAGTATAATTTAAGCACCTAATCTTGGCATTTAAATCTTGGATGGATAATATATCTCATATGTGGCAGGAGATTCAGGCTGCAGTCAAATTCTGTCAGATTGTGAGAAGATCTGCAAGATATTTTCCTGAAATTGTGTTATGCGAGATATGCATAACACACATTTCCAAGTGGGTTTTCCATATCTTCAAAAGAAATTGGTTACTGTACAAGAACTTTGCACCAATGACCTAATACACTAAAAAGGTGGGGTGTTTTTTTTTCCCAGCTATCTCTGTATATCAGATGAAACTATTGAATGGTTAGAGAGGTGAGGTTAGTGAGAAGAGGTGTTTCAGATTATTTTCCATTGTTACATATAACTGATTAGATGAAAATGGCATCCATTTTACAAAAAGCTCCAGTGAATCGTACTAACTAAAGAATATTTCTTCATGAAAATAATTCTTGATGAACTTGTTGTTTCATGTTTTAGTGAGATTTGTGAGTGCATGAGTTTTATAATAAGTTGTGAAGCAGATTTCAAAGGAGCACATGTAGAAGGCAGGCTCATTTCACTACTTAACACTACTCAGTGCTTGAGCAGCTATGTCAGTATTGCTTATGGCTGTCTTATCTACAACACACTTCTGCTAATAATCTTAATGTGCACATTGTGTATGTTTTGTATAAAACTTTAATCTGATGTTAAATGACTTTAGTGGAATGATTCCTATCGATTGTAAGTAYGGACATATCAGACATGTTTTGTATCATATATGAATAGCAAGGTTTTCCTTAACAGTTTTCTACCTATCTGAATGCTTTAGAAAATAAATCTTCCATGCTATGTGTAAAGATATGCTATTTTGTGAGGTAAGAATATTTTTTTGTTTGGTAGTTACTAGATTGTAGCTGTCCATGTGCCCTACATAGGAGTGCTTTTGCATGTCTTCAGCTGACATTAAAAAGAGAAACAGTTGTACTCCGACAGCTTTTCAGGACTTGCTTAAGCAGCTTGACACAAAAATACTCAAAAGGCCGTGTGTAGATCTATGAAGGTGAGTGCAAGAATTAATTGGATCATAGTTTTGAACTGATTCTATGAATCTGTGCCATAAACATCAGTGAAAACTGGCAGTGCTCAGGAGCAGGTAGCCTTGTCTGATGTTATACTGTAGGTCTTTTTTTCTTTCTTTCTTTTTTTTTCTTTTTTTTTAAGTAGTTGTGGGATATTGCAGCTATTTTTATACTAGGCAAAACTATTGTATGCAATATATGGTTTTCCTAAGTCACTTGCAGTGATTGTGGATTATACTTTTTCTTTTGAATTGAGTGTAATACAAAGTTTGGTATCTTACTTTAGAGAAAACCAAAGGAGAGAAAAAGTAGATTTGACTGTGTTAACAAAAAAACGTATCATTTATCTAAAAAAAAAAAAAAAAAAAAAAAAAAGGCAGTAGTTAATTAAAATAAGTTGGGTTTTTTTTAATGGTGATTTTATTTTCTCAAGGTTATTAGCTAAGTCAGAATGCTGTGGTGTTGTGTGTGTGATCTGAGAACATTTTTGCTTTTAGGCAGAATTCATACATGCATGTTGTCCTTAAGAATGTGCATTTCCATTTTTGGAACAAGCACAGGTTTTTCACATGTATGGGTCACAAGCCACGCTGGAGAATTGAAATTTATATGATGAAACATTTTGAATGCCTAGAATACAAAAGTGTTTCACCTACACATAAAAATATTTCCTGAGACAACAATCACTTGTAAATTTTTAAGTGTATTTATATATTTAATTTGTAACTATTTTTTCTCCAGTTAATAGATTAAGTTCTTGTTGTCATAGTGCACTTTCTTAATTTTAAGACCAAATAATTTCAAGCTTTACTGACTATGCAAAGAATTTGGCCAAATTCTACAAGCTCATAAAGAAGAAGGAAATATATTTGTTATCTAGATACGATGTAGAACTAACACTGAATTTGTTGCAAACATATATGGGCAGTAGTTTTACACAGCATTAAACCAAATTTTATCACTAGTTTTTCCGTTTTTAATCTTGAATTTTAGATTTCTGATAAAAACAAAGTAGTGAAAGCATTTAAAAACAAGATTTATTCCCTGAAGTTGATCAAGAAATACAAACTGTAAACAGAAAAAATTATCTACATCTCAGTCTTAGTGATGTTATGGCACAATCTTTCCCTACTCCCCCTCCCTCCTGTATTTTCGTTTTACAATAGGTATTGGATTACAGAATTCTGGGTTATGTTCAAAATGGATTCCAAACTAACCAAAACTATGGAGGAATTTCAAGAACTGGTAAAAGCTAATGGTGAGGAGTTACATTGTCGTCTAATTGACACAACTCAAATGTGAGTGTCAAAATTTCAATATGGTTGGAAAACAAACTTTTGCTTTCAGATTTCCTCTATTCAAATATAATGTGCCTCCAGCATGGTTTATAGCAGGATAGTTTAGTCTATTGCAGGATAACAATTCTGTGTTACGTATCCTTCCAAGGGTTTGTACATCCATATGGATGAAATACGTACCACGTAAAGAAATGGAATGGTTTTTAAGAATGGCTTAGGTTGAATTTAACTGTTATGTAGACCTTGTGCTGATTCTCTATGCTAGATAAATTTTACTTTATGCAGGGAATTCAGAAAACTTGTAGAGAATGAAAGATTTTGAAAGATAACTTGAAGTCAGTAAGAAAGGAGGATACATTTTAATCAGGTAATGCGCAAGGTAAAAAAAAWATATATTTTTTATATTTTTAATGCCACAGGTCAGTGAGAGGGTAGAAGTTATTTCATTGTCAAATTCTTGATGTTATTTTCTTTGATTTAAGTTTTTAAATGACATATCCTGCACGGATAAATGTGTATACAGCTGTACTTCATGTAGTTCTCCCTTGAGAAGTGAGCCATCCYTTTTAAATAAGAATAAATTCTGTAGAACTGTCTAACAGTGTAAATTCACATTTTGATTGGAAATGAACAGGCAAAGCAGAACAGAATTTAGCATTTATTCCATATCTGACTCTGAAAGAAGATACTCAGATTTTTAAAACCAATTCAATCTTGTTACTCCATAGACAGATAGCATAGGGGAACGTCTTGTATCCAGAGGCTCTCAGTGAAATCTACTGAGAATTATTAAATGGAAGAGCACTGGAATATATTCAATGGAGACAGAAAATTAGGACAGCAGTTCTGAGAAAATGCACTATATGATCTCATGTTAGATAGTAGTGTACTGTATTTTCATGCTACATTAAGCAACAATAAAACCAACAATACCATTATTGTCATATAATCGTTAATGAGTGGAAAGAGCTTGCTCTTTAGAAATTCAGGTAATTTACTTTTTATTCTGTATAGCATGAAAACTAAGTAACTGTGTTTTCTGTTATGGGAAGAAGAAAAAATTGCTCTTCAGAAGATGACTCAGGGTTGTTTTAAAATTTGTCTAAAAGAAATTCCAGGGATTGGTCTAGAAAGCTAACACAGCGTGTGAAAGCCAACACCAGTAAGAAACGGAAGGTCTCCCTCCTTTTTGATCACCTTGAGCCAGAGGAGCTCTCAGACCACCTCACCTATCTTGAATTCAAGTCTTTCAGAAGAATATCGGTAAGTGAATTATTTATTTTTTAGACATAGTTTGGAAGCTGGTAGAAAAGATGGAAGAAGGCTGGCATTACCATACTAAACCAGCAGTGCAAGTGATCGGACACTGTCAAAATGATTGTGATGGAGGAAATTTGGAAAGATTAAGGCTAGTTACAAAATCAAACGGAAAAAACTTATCTATATATTGACTGGTGTGAATAAATGACGTGTGTAAAGGCCTGTCGCCTGGCCCTGGGGTTGGGTAGAATGATCTCTGCTCAACTCATGTCCGAATGGCTAAACCATCATGTCTCCTGGGACAGCGGGCTGACCTATTCCATGTATTGAGAACACTCCATGGTCTGTGCTGTTCCCCCACCATAATAAGCTGCTGTTGAGAGTATTAGTTGGCATGAGCTAAAATTTTACCAAGGAATATACTAACCACCAAATGTATGGACAGATACATATTGCTACACAATTTTGTACTCGGGCTCTTTTTGTTTACTGGTGTGAAAAGCCAAAGATACTTGCTCTTGATACATACCTTTTTGCTGGAGTCATTTCTGAGAGGGAGATACACAGGCGGTGGACTTTTTAAGCAATTATGGAACAGAGTTGGARTAGAGTCAATTGGAAAGAAGAGGAGCAAACAATTTGATCCTCTTCCAAATAATTTGTTGTTATTTTAACAAGTGATGTAACTGCACAGGGGAATAAGCAGCCTCTTTTGACTCAAATCAATAATCAGGGTAAAATAGGATGAAGGAAACTTGGGATATCTCCTATAATACTAATTTCCTGTGGCAATAGAAAGGAATACTGCGTTCTTTGCAGTGTCTAAGGTATGCTATATATGTAAGAGGTCCGCTGAACTCTACTTGCCCTTTTTTGTTGAGCTTAACAAAGTAAAGATTTGGGGTAGAAAAGCACATTAAGAATGCCACTTTGAAAATGCCATTGAGATCTAACTTGTAATGGAAGGTGAAATATTTTATTAGACAAGCTTTTCTTGTCAAGTGTTTTTCTGGGATTGTCTCATTTTTGTTTTGTTTAATTTGATTTGTTTTCTCAGCTTCATTGGTTATCTGATAAAATGTTAACTTCCCTATGCATCTTGGCCTCATTTACATCCGTTTACATTACTACTATTTAAGTGTGGTACTGTTTGCATTTGAAACAAGAGTGAACTCTAGAGACTGAAATCTGAGACGGTGGCAAAGTCAGTGTGATGATAACAGTAAGAGCAAGTAAAAGATAACAATCTAGAATCTGAAGACGAAGCCTTGCAGGAAAGGGACACTGATTGCAAAAGATTTCAGTTATGCGTTTAAAGTTATACTTTATTTTGAGCTGAAGGTACATGACTCTATTTATTGTGTTAAATTCAACAGCTGTAGAACCAAAGTCAAGCATAAACTGCTACCTGTAGGCAGTAATAATACTTAAAGCTTATATAACTCTGAACATTTTTCAAAGCTCTCTGCAGGCATGAAGTCATTAATGATTAATGAGTGTAACAAGTATGAGGCGCAGTCAGTCTGCTTTGTCAGAGTTTTACCACTTACATATCTGTGGGGACATGGGTCCTTGCATACATTTTGTTTATAAAATTAAATTAAATTAATTTACTGAAAGAAAATGTTTTTATTACAAAATAGCTCTATTCATTACTCTGCAGAATGTGTTCATGTATGCTAAGCCACAGAAAATTATTATTTACTTGGCAGTGTATACTGGGGGAGGGGATGCAAATGAGAGACTGTGTTAT
Organism: Rhea americana; assembly: GCF_003343005.1. Lineage (NCBI taxonomy): Eukaryota > Metazoa > Chordata > Aves > Rheiformes > Rheidae > Rhea > Rhea americana. The sequence continues at coordinate 899,876 of NW_028186363.1, read as the reverse complement.
CTGCCATTGGGATAGCTATTTATAAGGTCAGGGATAGCTGTTTATAAGGTCAGTCATTACAAAGTCGGAAAGGAATATTTAATTCCCTGCCATATACAACACACAGAAAATCTTCCACAAGACACTGTGTACCTTGCAGCAAAGAAATTCAGGAAGTGGTTCACAGAGTAATGACTATAGGTGTGCTGTTGTTTGGAAGTCATTTTAATGTATAACTACAAAATGTTGGGAGCCTAGACATCTCTCATAAGAGTCTGGATTCTGCTTTCCTGTTGAGGCTCTTGATTTAGTCATTGCAACACCATTCTTGTGTCCTTCAAATACCTAGATTTCTTTACTATATCTGCTGCTAACAGTCATGTTACAGCTAACCTTGTTAATAAATCCTTGCACCAAAATTATTTTGAAACTTTGAGTAGTGTGGTAGAAGTAATTTTGTTCAGCGTTTAAAAAAAGGAATATCCTTTCTTAAGGAGAGAGCTGCTGGGAACAAAATACAGACTAATCAAACTGATTCATAATTATACTGAAGCTGCTATGAAGACAATAATTATATAGTTAGATACTGACAAATTATCTATCTGCATAGCGTGGTTGGTTAAATTTCAAGTTCTAGCCAAATCTGACTTTGGTTCAAATTCCAAACAATAGCTCTAAGTACTATGTAATCTGAGAGACAGCACTACTTATTACTGTTAATATTTCTTCCATTTTAATTTAGTAAGAGGATGAATGCAGAAATGTCTGCTGTCATCTTTGTTTTTTAAAGTGTTAATAATTYGTATTAAATGGGTGGAAAAAAGTTAAAAACAGAGCGAGCAAGAAACAAACAGCAGCTTTACAGTTTCTAACGTTTCCATAAGGATCTGTGCAATCCAGTGTATTCTTTTGGCCTTAAGCAAGGAATATGTATCTGCTGTGGCTATGAATATTTTTGGTGCAATGTTATTGGTAGTCATAATAAAGAGTGGATGTGTATATCTCATGTCATACTTTCTTCAAGGATGATTAAAATTCTTGTATATTTTCCTAACGGAAAAGAGAATGGGTAAACATTTTGTCAACAGAAACGACTGCTTCCCTTGATATCAATGAGAAAAATTACTTTTTTTAAAAAAGATAGCTATTCTTTGCTGATGGTTATAAACACAGATGTGCACTGAACAATTTTAGGTTACTGATTAAATAAGAGAATTTCATAAACTGTACTAAAAATATTAAAGCATCTGTAAACCCCATTCTTAATGGGTTTATATCAGTTTTACATTCATCTAATTGGATCTGCTGCTCTTTCTTTTTTGATATTCGTGTAAGTTTTATCAGTGTGCCCTAGATATATAAATTGAAGATGTATCTTTCTTAAATTATCACTAGTTATTAGATTATACTGTAGATTCAGTTTTAAGCATCTCTTTAGAAGCCTAGATTTAATGGATCTGTGGAGCCACTGAGGCTGGGAGGAGAGACCCAAATCTGCTCATCCTATGGTTTATAAGAGCCGAGGCTTCTGGGATATAAGATCCAAAGTTTCAGGGACACTTCCAAATAACTTGCATTTGTATCCCTATCCTTGTTTCTTTACTGTGTGTCACAGAGGCCTAGGCTTACTACTGTAACCTGCACACTTGCTCTTTCCTTCAGTCTGATGGTTGTTTTGTGGAGGGTAGGTGCAATATCTGTCGTCTTCTCTAATATAACAGAGATTAAGTTTCTGAAGCCAAAATTTCTTGTAAATGGTTGGCATGTACCCCTTTTCTTGGAAGGGTTAGCATAAAAAGTAGCTGCAAAATACCCTTCTTCCAAGTCGTCGTTTTGCTCTCTCTTCCGTAACGTGAATAAAGATGACTGTTCTTTTTGTCCCTTTGAATTAAAGGGCATAGGAGCTTACCTTTAGCTAATGTGATAGCTGCTGGATATTATCACTGCGTATTTCTTAGGACAGAATTCGCCCCAGTCTGTAGTCCTCTGAACACTGACTATCTAGACRTTAGTTATCTAGTTGGCTTTAACATTTGATGAAGGAGATAAGCGTTTCCCTAATGCAGTCACTACTGTTAATGTTTAACTTAGTTAATTCATCCTGTAGAGGTGCTTGCTCKCCAAGGACTGTAGACAGAAACAAGAGTCAAGGTGACCAGGACAGAGTTTCGTGTCTACAGTCAGGAAAGCTGGAGCATATCATTCCTGAGCAAGCTCTGTGTGTGTGTGTGTGGGGGGGGGGGGGAATTGTGTTGTGTTTTTAAGGACAGATTTCTGTCAAGAACTTCACCCTATGAATACACAGGGCAAGCCCGCAGTTCTGAAGAAACTATTTACTTAAGCTATTTCTGAAAGCCTTTGGCTATTGGAAGTACTCTTTAAAAGACATTTACCTCTTCTAAAATTAGAACTCTCTTAATAAAGCAAAACAAACATAGTATATCTGTAAGTTTTTTATCTTCAAAGAACCATCAAATAAATTGGAGACACTGTAAGCAGAGAAATGCCAAATATTTGTTCATAAATTTAATGTACTTGATGCAAATGATGTAATATAAATTATGAAGAAAAGATACTTTCAGCTAATTGATAGTGCTGCTCTGAGCTGAGCAAAGCTTTGACAAAGGAGATATTTCAGTCTGGATATTTAAGGTACAAAGTACATCTTACGCCACAGTATTTCATTTGAAAAGCAGACCTGTATGTCCATGAGTATCAGGAGGTATATGAAACTGAATTTTCATTTATACTTTCTTTTAAGTTCTCGGATTATCAGAACTATATTGTGAACAGTTGTGTGAAGGAGAATCCAACAATGGAAAGGTCAATTGCTCTTTGCAATGGTATCTCACAGTGGGTACAGCTAATGGTGCTCAGCAGACCAACCCCACAGCTCCGGGCTGAAGTGTTCATCAAATTCATTCATGTTGCACAGGTCAGTTTAGTTCTGACATGCTTGGTGTTTATTTTATCTTTTTCCAGAACAGCTGTTTTGTTGCCTTTTCCTCACAATTACTGTTGTGCCAGTTATGACAGAGGATTTCATACATATAGCACGTGTATTTATGGATGCTGTCGTTTCATGCCAAGTACTCACATATTACAATATTGTCAGTGGCACCATGACTTTCTCACCATACCCATTCTAAACTCAAATTTTCACCAAAAAACTAGACTTGCTTTTGAATCAACTAGTGAGATTTCCACAGCTGTAATCGCTTACCTCTTTCCTAAAGCATGAACCGCTAACATGCATTTGGCCATAAGTGGAAGTATTTCCACCAGATAGTCCCTACTGGACAGAAGCCAAACTTTGTTCCTAGCACAATTCTTTGTTTGCATACTAATTCAACTGCAGTAATAACCAAGGTAATAGGCAATATTTGCATGTTTTAGTGGACAGTAGGAAGAAGAGGAAGTACTGAGGAGTCCTTTGAAGACTTGATAATTTCATTATCAAAATTAGTGAAATCAAGTGGATTATGGAGTAAAACTTGTAAGAGCTTGATCCTGAATAATAAAGAAATTGTAGAATTTGGATGTACATATTATACAACTTAAACTTTTAAATAATAAATACTGGTTGTTTTGTATGTCAATGCAGAAACTCCACCAGTTGCAGAATTTCAATACATTAATGGCAGTGATAGGAGGTCTCTGTCACAGTTCCATTTCCAGACTTAAGGAAACGAGCTCTTACGTTCCTCATGATGTAATTAAGGTTGGTATTGCTTTTCATAGTTTTACAAATAACATTTAATTTCTTTTCCTTTTTTTCAGTTGCATGTAAAAAACAAATTTATTAGGTAAGATAGAAAGGAAGCGTTCCTCATCTGTTGTTGTTGAACTCTTGTCGTTTTGTCTGTAACCCTAGTTCTTCACATATACCTCCTTTCTTCAAAATTGTGTAGCTTCTCTGAAGTTACCTTTTTAATACTCAGATATATGCTTTGATTTACGCAAAGTAGTATGTGACATTATTCAAACATTCAAAGCATATAACTGGATCCTAGAGAATCTGAGAAAAAAACTCATGTCATCTATAACAACATTGACTACCTTGTGTTTATGAAATGCTAACACAGACATCTGCACATATATTTTGCTGAGATTCCAGCTATTAAAGCTGTGAAGAAAAGCATATTTTAGCAATGAAATGGCTTTAATCACTCATTTGTATGAAACCAACGTACTTCATGCGTGAATCATATTTGGGACCAGGAATTAGTTAATCTTATTGGGAGCCCATTTCATGTAGGGGTCTGAAGAACCTGTTTGGATCATAGTATATTTAAACAGCTTTAATGGACAGTACAGACTTGGAATATGAACCAGAATTATGATCTCCCTTTATTACTTAGTTCTTTCATATCATTTAACTTCTAGCAATGATTAGAAATATGCATTTTTCTTCCATAAAGTGCTTTCAAAATTATATTCTAGTTCCCTGACTTACAACTGCTACAGTTGCAGCTCTTGGGATCTATAAAAACAGTTTAGCAAACTTATTTTAGAAGCAGCTTAACTTTCAGATTTTATCCTTGCAAGGAATGGACTACATATATGTCCTTCATTTGAATAACTTTCTGTATCAAGAAATTATAAATAAGTGTTACTGGAAAGCAGGTAGAATGTTGGGAATTACTTACTTGAGAACATACTTTAAAGTTTAACTAAAAATACTGGCTTGCGAAGCTTAAAAAGGAAAGGATTAGACAGGTACTTCCACTTGAAAACATTGGTCAACTGACTTCAATATTAAAAGTCAGCTTTGTGGCTATATAGTTTTTAAAAAGAGAAATATCTGTATTGCCAAACTGAAGATTCATTTGGCCTTTACAACTGGTCCAGTGTACTGTTTTTTCTTCTTTCGCAAGGGAAGAAAAAGTTACCATAAAAGCACAGCTATGCCACTAGTTCTTATCATGCTGTTATGGGCCCGTGGCAAAGCATAATGTTTTTTTGCCAGGAAGACTTTTAGGTGGCAATTCCAGCTGATGACTGAGAAGCCAGAGAAGCACAATTCACGTTTTAATTTGAAGATAATAACTTTTATGAAGATCAGGACATGACTGATAACTTGTGAATTCTTTCAAACACATCAGCAAACACATGCGTCTTATTTGAGAGGGTACTATTTCTTTTAGTTGACTAATTAGAGAATCTAGGAAAATAGGCATTTCAGATTAGGCACTTAAGCTAGATAGTTAAATTAAATGATATTAGTACCAAGATTTCATCTGAAGCCTAAAGATTCAAATTAAAAAAATTCTTAAATATATTTTGAGAGTCATTAGGAGTATATCTCTTAACAGCAAAATGGGAAATTCTTATACCATAAGACAAGAAAGAAAGACTGTAACTAATTTTGCTGCTTTGTTTGATTTTTAGGTGTTCAATGAAATGACAGAACTGCTTTCATCTTACAGAAACTATGACAGTTATCGACGTGCCTATAATGAGTGTACTAGCTTTAAGATTCCAATCCTTGGTGTCCACTTGAAAGACCTGATATCACTTTATGAGGCCATGCCAGACTACTTAGAGGACAAAAAAATTAACATATACAAACTTTATTCTCTATATAATCACATAAATGAGCTGATACAACTCCAGGAAATGCCTCTTCCTTTGGAGGCTAATATGGACCTTGTTCATTTGCTTACAGTAAGTCTGCTAGATAAGAGAAATACTCCAATTCTTTAAAAGGTTTTGTGTACTCTCAAGTAGACAATGCTGTTAATTTTAAATGCACGTCTTAAGATTTTTTTAAGGAAACAGACAACAATGGGAGAAAGTTATACTGATTTACTWGGCAACAAGGGCAGAGGTGTCTGTTCAGCCCTATGCTTCCAATTACTTCTATAAAAAGTGAAAGAAACATTTATTCCTGATTCACTATTGTAGCAAATGTTCTTTTTGTATTTTCCATAAGAAAAAATTATCTGCTGTTTAACCTAAGAAAAAATTATCCCCTGTTTAAGCCTAAATAGGTAGAAAGGTAGAATGCTTACTTAGATGACGTACACCTTGAAGACAGAAGACAACTACCTTGTGTTGAACATAAAAAGCTCCTCAGAAGACTTCAGTCTCGCAAAATGTGTTGAGTTAAACATACTCCATATCTAGCTAGCTAATGTAATACAACAAATACACTATGCTTAACTAATTTTTTGTTTCCAGTAATATCTACGTAGTGCTCTATTATTAGCATAAAATTAATTCCACCTAGCACATAAGTCACAAAAATAGTGTTAGCTACTCCTAATAACTTAAAACACTGCTTTTTATTAAAACAGTAAATGTACCTATCTTGTTTCTCACTGTTCTGTTTGGCCTTAACAAATACCCAGACTGGAAAAGCTAGATAGGCTGTTTTCACTTTCTGATTACAGGCTCTGTTTCAGCAAAGAACTAATAAATAACTTGAASCATAGGAATTTTTTTTTTGTTCTTTCTGAGAACACTTGTCTATGAATTTAAGTACACAAGCCTTCTTCAATCTTCACCTGGAATTTGTTTCCTATTAATAAATTATTTGCTATATTAGTTGCCAAGACACATGCATAAGCAAAGATGTAATGGGCACTTTTGCTAATTTTCTCAAATTCCTTTATCCAGGTGGAATGGTTCTCTCTTATAACTGCTGTTGGCAGATTAAATTTATCACTAAGTATAAGAGCATCTTTTATCCTTATCATATGCCTCTTAGTTCAATATGGCCCCACCTGGATTGAATAAATATGAGATGGTTAAACAGAAGTTTTCTGAGAGTTAAAGTTGGGACGGTTTCCTTGGAATTGTGCTCCAGTGCTTAGTTACATGACGGAATGCTTTAATATCATGGCAGCAATGTTTGTCTCAGGTTACGTATTAACAGACTGCTAGTTAAATGCCTACAGACTTGCTATGTTAATGGTCGTAGCCGTGTAATGTTACGGATTTTTAGATAATGGCCGCAAGAGACTAAAATTCAGACGTACACCCATTTCAAGTCACTGTGCAGCTCAAGTGCTTTTTTTTTTTTCCTGTGTTGTAGGCTAAATTAATAGTTAATCCACTAAGAATATTAATGTGTGCCAGAAACAAATAAATCAAGTAGCAGTAACTGTTTGGGGATTAAGCTAATATTGTTTTGTTTTCAGCTGTCCCTTGATCTTTATTATACAGAAGATGAAATCTATGAGCTTTCATACGCGCGAGAGCCAAGAAGTCACCGAGCTGCAGTAAGAGCCTTTCCAGATTCTTAGTAGAAAATTTTTTAATGAGTAATGTAACTTATCCCTTACATTCATTTTATTTAATCTATACTAAACTGAAAACATTTAAGCTTTACAGACTGAGCAAAGTCTATTAAAGTGTAGATTGTTTGGTTGATGATGAAGCCTAAGCTAGAGTATGTGTGAAATTTGACATCATGTCAGCTCTCATAATATGAACATAAATCCATTTGTAGTTACACAAGCCAGACATCAGGCTCATTCTTCATAATCGGTATTGATTCCTTTAAATTAAAAATTCTTACATGATTCAATAGTCAAACCCATGAATATTATAGTGCTTCCCCCCCTTTTAATAAATATGGAAAAGACAATGACTTATTTTGCAGAGAGCTTGCCGCTAATCAAAAAAACGGAATGAAGCACAGTAACAGTGGAAAAGTCATTATGCTGTTCTTGGTAAAGTGACTGAAGTAGTTCAGAAAATGGAACTATAAACAAGTGAAATGATCATGATCCATGGTTAGTTATCTTTTGGAGTAAGATATGTACCTCACTAATCAGTGGCAATTCAAGAAGTGTAGTAAGAGGCTAAGTAGGTTAAGTAGTTACAATCTGAAATATATCTGAAATATACTGGCATTGAAAATAAAATTAGATAGAAAAGGGCTGTAGAAATTTTCCAGTTAGTCCATGATAAAAATAATGTGACATGGTGCCAGAGGCAATCCAGGAAAAAAAGTGGATGAACACATGATGGTGGAAGACATTTAGTTTTTCAAAAAAAGAGAGGGGGGAAGAAAAACAACAACAACAACAGTAATTTATAAGACTGTCAGTGAACTGTAATGATTTAAGAAAAGATCACTGTTTTGGATGCTTCAGGGAAGAGCTTTCTCTGCAGTACCAAGTATGGTAATTACCAAAGGTATGATGCTGGACGAGACGGGCAATTTCTGCAATCCTGTGTTACAGTGTCTGTTGTGAAAAATGAAAGAAGCATAAAACTGAAAATATTTGCGTATGGTACTAGTAAAGTTTCATATTACTTGTTTTAGCCTTTGACACCTTCCAAACCACCAGTAGTTGCAGACTGGGCGTCGGGGGTATCTCCAAAACCTGATCCAAAAACCATCAGCAAGCACGTTCAGAGAATGGTGGATGTAAGTATGGTTGGCCCAGCTACCTCACGTGTCAGCTGTTGGCTTGATCTCTAGGTATGAAGCACAGGGAGAAGGGAGAGAATATCGGGCATATTCAGAGTTATGCTGAGTTGTGTGCTTTTGTCCTCACACATATTTCTGCCTTGCTTCAAATGATAATAGCAGCCAGTGTGAGTGCTGATTTGTATACTTCCAGAATCATTTTTCCAAGGAGTTAGAGACCCCTCTCTACCTGGGAGTCCAGCATTGTGTTACTGGTGAGGCCTGAAAGGCCTAGCAGTGGTTTTGTTACTAGCAGCCATTGCTTTTTCTATCTCTTTTGGATCGTTGGCTTTACTGGGAACTGTTAGGTAAGTTCAGGTGATCTGATTTTTAAAATAGAAGGAGGAAGGGGGAGGTAGAGACTTTGTCTTTACATCCCTGCTTCATCTGTTTTCCTTCTAAGAACATCTAATATTTATTGCTTATTATCTTTTGATAGTGCTTTGGATGTATTTCTAAATTAGGCCTATATATGCTCCTTGCCTTAGGGCCTAYGACAATCAGTAATGTCACTCCACAGGTAGAAGTAAGTGTCAGCACAACCACATTTAACTACTTCTGATATAACAATGAGCTGATGAAATAAGCTGATGATTTGGCTATTGATCATCACTGAGAGCGTTAATTGATAACATTAGTGTAACTGTGTATGTATGGCTGGCCATGATGGTCTTGGAGAAAAGCTAAGTAAGAGGTGACACTGTGCAGTGAAGCATTTAGACTGGCCTGTGTTAATTTACTTGCATTTTGCTACAAATCAGGAAATCATAATGCTTCTTTAGACTCAAGCAAAGAAAGCAATTAGAAAGATTGCTGCACTGTTAAATAAATACTGAAGGAAAGTGGGGGAGAGGGGGAGAGCCTCTAAATGTTGTGGAAGTTACTCAGTAGTTTCCATCCTCATTCTAAATTATTCTATTGTATCTTTTGCAGTCTGTCTTCAAAAATTATGACCATGATCAGGATGGATATATTTCTCAGGAAGAATTTGAAAAGATTGCAGCCAGCTTTCCATTCTCATTTTGTGTAATGGCTAAGGACTGGTGAGTGCCTACAAACCTTTTTAATCCAGTTTTGCATATGAACTTTGTAGCATCTGTCTCTGGTGGTGTGGGTTTTCTATTATTATTTCTATCAGGGTAGTAAAGTCATCCTCTGTTCTCCCAGGAATAGAAGATGCCTTTGTCAGTTACATTTCTGGTTCTGAGCTTGTTGTGAATTACATCTTCATGTGCTTACGGCACTGTTTACCAGGCAGACATATGAGGAAAAGCAGAGTTAATAGGAGAAGAAATATTTTTTGGAACAATATTTAGTATATACTACTAAAAAACTTTCTTAAGATGAACCTATTTCTCCAAAATATATACAGAGAATTTTCAAATGTATATTTTGGCCAGATTATGAACATTTATTAACACATTAAATTATGGAAAAAATAACATTATTTAGAGGCTTCCTTGCTCTCAAGGGGTGAGTATCCAAATTCAGACAAAACTACAATTTGACTGAGCACTACAAAGTAGTTTTGAGGTTGCATCTCATATGCAGGTACTTTATTTATCCTTCCAAGTTGCATTTTAATTTGTAGATAAACCTCTGTAGACTGCAGGAGCAGTGGACAACTTTACTGCCATTGCTGTAAATTTTAGTCAGTGAAAGTATGGCCATTATAAATTGTGAGAGAAAGGTATGTTTAATTCTCCGTATAAATTATTGTTACCTCATAAACAACTTTTCTTGTTTATTTACAGGGAAGGTCTGATTAGCAGGGATGAAATAACAGCATACTTTATGAGGGCTAGCTCAATCTACTCCAAATTAGGACTTGGCTTTGCTCACAGCTTCCAAGAGACCACTTACTTAAGGCCTACTTTCTGCGACAACTGTGCTGGATTTGTAAGCTCACTTCTTAGTAAATTAAGTCAATATATTAGCGTAATGCCTCTTTCTCCTGCCTAAGTGTTCACCTTTTATCATACAGAAATAGAACACCAGTGAAATTGTATGAAATGTCAGATTGTTGCCTGTGTAGCTCCTTGATGAACCCTTTACACGCTTGACAGTACTCTCCTCTGTTTAAACATGGCTCGTATTCCCATCGGGTTTTGGCAGTGTGATTCTTTCACAAGACTTCCCTGTAGAGGGGCTTCCATGAGGCTGTCAGAATGCTTGCTCTGGTACAGATAATGGTGTGCCTCCTGCGTAGCACAGAAGGATTTAGTAACACTTACTGCCCAACCAGTCCCCAACTGAACTAGAATCAAACACGAGTGCTGATCTGCAATTTGCAATTTCCCAAACCTCCCAGCCCTACAACTTCTTTGGAGGTTGTCATCTGTTAAGAGACTAGTTCAAGTTATTTTATTTGTCATAGGAAATGCACATACAAATACTGTATTTACCTCAGGCTAAAGAGGTAAATATTTCATATTTCTTTTCCATTAGAAAGAGAGAAAAACAAGGTTCTCTGCAGGTGCTCACATCAAGAAGTGGATGGAGCTTTTACCGTGTTTTTATATCTGGAGGTATTGGAAGTACATGGAAATATCTTAATACGTACTCTTTCTGTTTGTTTGAATTTCAGCTATGGGGAGTCATTAAACAAGGATATAGATGCAAAGGTAAAATACTTTATGCTTTGTTCATTTTAATTTATGATCGATGATGAATGGCRAAAGAAAAAAACTGATCAATCAGACTATGATGGAAAAATAAGGGGTTCCAGAACTAATGCAAAGAGAAAGGAACTCCGAACTGATAGCTGCAGCCCTTTTGCAAATTTCACTGAATCCAGAGGGTTTGAGAACAGACCATCGTATCCTGATCAGGGGCAAACTCTCTCTGTGAAAACTGTGCAACAGATTCATAGCAGGCATTTTGCAGAGTTTTCTTCCTTGTGCTGGTATCTGCTTTCTCTTCAACTCCTAGTCAGAACTCTGTTCTGATTGAATGTTGCAATTTGGTATTTTCATAATGAAAAGTGGTTTGAAGAACATACAGCAAGGGGATGTAGTTGGTCTTTTTACCAACTGTACGTTGTTTCAGGTAATGCACGTAGAGAAGAAGCTTTACTGCTTCCTGAGGAGGCAATATGATGTGAGAGCTGATCTTAGATGTTACAACAAAGTCTCTAAATCGTGTAAATTTTGTTTTGTGTGCAGACTGTGGAATGAACTGTCACAAGCAATGCAAAGACCTGGTTGTGATAGAGTGCAAGAGAAGATCTAAACCTGCAATTGCAGACAGCAGCCCCACATCAGCTCTTGCTTCGAGCCTCTGCCCAGTAGGGGTCAAAGAGCAGTTCCATGGTGAGAAAAAATCACATTAAAAGGATAAAAGCAACAGTTCTAATAATAATAGCCTTGCCTTTGCTTCATTTTGTTTTAAAGCTGAGTTGTACAGCATTGTTTTGGGTTTTGGTAGTTAACTGCAGTGTTTTATTAACAGACTAACTGGAATCAAGCATAAGTGAATCAGTACCCGATTACCCCCGTTCCAGTTCTAGTTTGAACGGAGGTCAGACTCTCTATCTGGGAGATTTCTGTCATGCTACAGGGTGTGAGGTGCACAAATTCCACAAAGGCTCAACAAAGCTTCTGACAGAGTCTCATGAGAACTAGATGCCGTGAACCAAGCAGCAGACAGGTTCCCTTCTCCCACTTTGTAACAAGGAGGTCTCAGTATTAATTAATTAATTTATTTATTTTTACCCTCTTGGAGTGGGCCATTTTCACATTAAGCTAGTGYTGTGCTGTTACAACTCTGACTCAGATTTCACTGTGGTGTTTTAAGATCAACTTACATATCTGTGCACAAGGAAAATGAAAAGCTAATTGTCTACTGGGTATTGTCATGAAAGCATCCATACTAATTTTCTTTACATTTCTCTCATTTTCTTTATCTATATCTAATGTTTGCARTTCTGCTTGCCAATTTGATACCAGTGTTTTGTGTTCAGTGCAGGATTCATGCTGCTGGGTTCTACCTCATGCTTCTCRTTAACACTTTACTACAGAGAACAATGCTGCCAGTTTCTTTTGATAGCTGAGCATGTGCACCTCTACGACTTTACCTGCAAGGGCTGCAGCACTGTGTAATAACCAGTTAGTGGAATGCCATGCTCATAGAGAGCTGAGCTGTAGTGTGCTGCCCCATTGTCACCCAATGCACTGGAATGTTACAGCAGTTAACATTGCTCCATGGCAAAAAACAAGAATTCAGGTCTACGTTGAATACATGTGTTTGAATACAGAGTTTCATTTATGCTTTCTTCCCAGCAATAGATACTAGCTTTTCTAAAAACACCCTTTTTAAAGAATCCTCTAAACACCTCTTTTGCCTGCTACTTCTAACATCATGTTTTTTCCCCCACTTCCTTTATTAGGCTCTTCCATTGCCTAAATAAGTGGCAGTGGATAACCTCTATAAAAGCACAGAAAATTAAAAATACCATTATTTCACCTTTACAACTTCTCATCTGTTTTATAGCTTAGGGCTGCAAGTTGTGAGAAGGCTGAAATAACACACAGGTTTAATCTTCCACCCAAATCACTAGATCAGTGTTCTGTAGAAAACCTCTTAGCTATCTAGAGGCCTTTCTGGGGCTGACCTTGATGGTACGTAATGACGGTGATGAATAACTCCTGTTTTCTTCTTACTCAYCCATACCTATGTTACTGTGAATGGGCAGAGGGAAGTTGCAGGAGACACTACACTGAAAAACCTCCTGTGATACCAATTTTGGAGAGCAATGAACATAAAACTGATTAAGGTTAAATGTTGTTCTGTTTTTTTTTAAAAAAATCATACTTAATTACGGTACRTCCTATTTCTTTTCCCCTTCCTGGGATAAGATTTTTACCCAATTTACCATGTATATTTTCTAGGGCAAGAAGAAGGACCCTTCACCTTTCCTAATGGAGAAGCAGTGGAACACAGTGAAGACAGCAAGGACCGAACCATTATGCTCATGGGTTCTTCAGCTCAGAAAATCTCAGTGAGACTGAAACCAGCTGTGGTTCATAAGGGTACTCAGACTGATCCCATACTGTTGGCTAGTGATGTATCTCATTGGCAAGCAGAGAAGAGCGAGCACACAATGCCAGAAAATATTTACCTCCAGCCTGCTCCACAATCTCCTTGTCCGAGCCCAGGTCTAAGTCGCAGAAAGGCATACGTTAAATGGGAAAACAAAGACTCTAGCCAGAAAATGAAGGAACATCACAGCTGTAAACCCTCATGCCAAGAACTTGAGCAGGTATGTACATCAAAGCATTCTGTTTTACCCAACAGTATTGTAAAGTGGTTGGTGGAGGTGAAAATGTGTCATCTTACACTATCACTGTATTCCAGGGTAGCTGATTGCTAGAATAATGCATGAGGGATATCATATTCTTTGCCACTTAAGCTTTAAGTCCTGAGATGGCTTGCTTCAAGCATAAGTTTTAGGACTGCTATAAGTCTTAGGATATACATTTTTTAGTCTTTGTTATGGTTACACTGGTCAATATTAAAAATGACATGCAAGAATATAACCACAATCTAATCACCTAAGACAGAGTGTTACTCCATAAAATGAGTTATTTTAAGAAATACTTTTCCATATGTGTAATGCAAGACTGGGAAATTTGAATTTGTATTTTGACATAACTTTTGACAGAATGTTATTACCATAAGGGAGCATGTTGAAACAAGGTTCATATTTAAATATAGACATAGGTATTTTTGTTGAGGGAATCTGAAATAGGTTCCCCAAACTTCTGATACAAATTTAAGACAACAGTAGTTAGGCAAAAGAAGTTTCCAGCACTAAGGAGAACACAATGAATTTAAATTCAGAAATCTAGTCTTGTCTTATTCCTTAGGACAGCCAGATGCATTACAAATTGTTACTAGATATACACCATAACAGAGATCTCAAATCCAGACATACTGACCTTGCTACTGAAATTTCAACTTACTTGGCTAATTTTTTTTTTTCTTGGCTTGAATATATTAACAGTTTTAGGTCATAGAAAGAGAAATATGTCATCAGTTTAAGAAACTGAAACCAATGAAAATATGTCCCCCACAAATGCTGACTTACATTTAGTCAGTCATAAAGAAAATGGTATATCTGTAGACTAATAAAAAACAAAGCTGGCAAGAGATGAGAAGGTGCTAGGATAAACAAGAAAATAATACAAAAAAACCTCTAGGTATGCGAGAACACCTCTTCATCCCTGAATGTCATAATAATGGAGACAAGAAGCTAAGGCCTTGAGACAAAACACTAAAATAAACAATAAAACCTTGTAGAAACAAAAAGCATAAAACAAAATGCACATCAACCATTACKAAATAAGGAATTAGAAATCTCTTCACAGGATTAACAATCTTGGAAGTTAAAAATAAACAGTATTTACCAAAGTATCCCAACCTAGATTGAAGACTGACTGTTCTAGACACTGCATATAATAGTTCTGTGTCCTTTTCTTTGTGAGTTGCAATGCTGGTGAAACAGCTCTGTGTGTAAGTTTGAAATTTTCTAGAATATAGTGTCCTCCTTCATGCCTGGCATGTCTTCATGTTCCCCATGTAAGAAAGCAACATGAAAGGACATATTTCTATGAAACATTGTGGCTTGGACTCTTCTTTGGATTATAAGAAGGARCTGATGTTTTTTCTTAGTGATTAATTAGACAAGTTTTATAGTTAATTATATATGCAATTATATAGAAATGATTAGATTACCTGACTGTTGGCTAAAAGATAGCTCTTGCCTCCTTGCAGTTTACTGCCAGTACAGTGGTGTCAAAGGCTTTGGGTTCTAACTTTCCCTTTTTACAGGCAGCCCGTTCCTTTACCTGCTTATGTTCTCTAGTGAAAGACTGGAGACTCACAGCACTTAACTGTGCCATTCTGTTAGCGGACAAAATGATGGTCACGTTCCTAAGAACCTTATTGGACACATATGACTGCACTGGATAGGGACAGATAGGAGGAGAAGTAATAAAAACGATGCATCACTAAACTCATTGTTTTCAGCCTACAGTCTCCACATTTTTGGTCTTGAAAATGTGTAGATCAACACCTAGAAAGTACCCCAGAAGAAAAAATTCCTGCTGTCATTGTTATAGTCCAGAATTTCTTTCAACTTTGGGAATTGATACTTTTGTTGTCCTCTGCTGCCCTATATAACAGGGTGGGGTGAAGGGGAGGGAGCACTGCTCTCATTAGTCAACTGATAAAGAATCCCCCCCCCCCCTTTTTTTTTTGGAAAACTAAATCACAAAGTAATTTTGCTTTGTGTACAGACATGCTTCTTGCTGGGTCTCACCTGCATTAGTCCAACTGTGGTTGAAAGCACCTTTCCAGGCAAAGAGGCTAGTATCACATTAGCAAGAGCTTARTTCCTGCAACTCTTGGATAAATCCAGATGTAATTATCAGATAAACAAAGGTGGATTTATTTTCCAAACTTCAGTTTGAGATGTCCCTAACACGAAAACAGTCTAAAACCAGCCTCTTCTTGTATAAACATCCTGATCTTTGAATGTTAAGTCTAACTTTCAAAGTTCCCTTGCTGTTAAGGAAGTGAGCTCTTTAACTTGAATTCTACCAGATGTCATATCTTCAGTGCACTGTACTAGCAGAAAAAGGTGCCATGAAAGGAGGAAATAAAATTCTGAAATGTAATCGTTAACTACACCATCTGCTCACTCAATCTACTAGTAGTAACCTGCCATGTATGAACAGCTTTTTCAGCAAATCATCTCAGGCAGCATTACCTAACAGACCAGAGGAGGTCCCTGAGTAAAACCATGACTGTGATCCCTAACCTATCCCTATCCCTTTAGGGAGGCCAACTTCTCTATCAATGCCCCAGTGTCAAGACTGGTGCTGTTCTGCACTCACACATAAAGCTTCTGACCTGGCAGGAGTAGTGACATTATGGAAGATTGGTAAAATAAGACAGAGATTAATTAACACAATTAGCAAGAATGTAACAGTACATATCACTCCTCTTTCAGTCAATAGTACAATCCATGTAAACAAGGACTTGAAGTCTGGACATACCCGTAAGAACTGGTTCTTTGGATTGTCCTTTTATGCAATTCCTACAGTTTGTCTTGTCTTTTCTCCCTCACCAGATTCTGTCCTCAATTTCTGTACAGCAGATGTTATAAATTCATGTCCATGATTACTTTACAGTAATTTCTGCATTAATAGAACAGTAATCTTCTTTTGCCCTGTATTACTGGCTGTACTGGTTGCAGGAGGAGTAGTAGAGGGTGGAAATGTGCAGGCAGTGGCAATGACAGTCAGACCAGCTGCTAGAATGTTTTAAGAGCCTACACAAAGACTGCGAAAAAAAGCAGATTCAAATCACTATCTAGTGCTTCAGTAAAAACGACCTGCCTTCTGTCCCAGGTAGGAGGGGTATGTTCAAATGAATGGTTAAAACCCTAGTCATCATGAGCAGCTCAGTGCTACAGACATCAGAAAAGTTAAGCTAAAGCAGATTTTGGCTAATGATAATGCCTGCAGTGAAAATGAAGGCGAGAGCTCAGCTACTATACTGACTGTGGGGACCAAGAAGAAATCTGTCTGCCTTGAGAGCCTGTCATTTGTGGAAAAAAAAGAATTACCCATTCCTGTCTACCTGTGTATTTGGATTACCTGCAGATCACACTGAAGGAAAGGAAAGGAAAAACAAAAAAACAAAAACACTTCTGTAGATGATAGAAAATGGTTAATATATCAAATAGTCAAATATATTCCTGATAGGTGAAAACAGAAAACTGGTATGCAGGCATACAGTTATTTAGCATGCCGTTTATTGTTTCTGTGCTCAGTAACTTATTAATGAAGTTGCATATTGTTTCATACACAAACCTATGGATGTGATTTATGCCAGTCAACCAAAACACATAAGCAGAACTCCTGAAACTAACTGAAAARTCCATTATCATTCTCTATCTTTTTTCTTTAGGAAATTAGTATTCTAAAGGCAGACAATGAAGCTTTAAAGATCCAGCTTGAACAGGCACATAAAACAATTGAATCTCTCACACTGCGGAGAAGAAATCATGTAGTGGACAACATACAGCACCAAGACTGCTCCTAGCAGACAAGACAGGAAGTTTCCTATGGAAGAATGTACTGAAGAAGGGGTTGTGATAAAGCTGCTTTATCAATCAAGTGAATAGGAAATTACTGAACATATGTCACTGTTAAAAAATATGCTCCCAGATGTGTAATTATTATAATTATATAATAATTATAATGTATATTACCTTTGACTTTTTAAGGTAATTAAGTATCTTCTGAGCAATGAAGGTAGTATCCATCTTCTGGAATTGCTTTTAAAGAGATGTGACACTGTTCCTGAAGTTCATAATAAAGACAACGTAGATTCCCCAGTGATTTGACTGCAAGCAGTACATCTTACCCTGTAGGTATTCTGACAAAGCAACTATTCATAAGGGCCTTGTCAACTCAAATTTGGCCCAATTCCAGGTCTGTAGAAACAAACATTTGATAAAGCTAAGCATTTAAATAAAACTGTAGAAATAGTCCATTAAGAGAAACCATTCCTTCTCTCTTTAGCTGAAACTAATTAAAATCATGACATATACTGTTGGCACAGTTTAAGAGGAATACTAAAATGAGCAGTTAAGCTAATGATATTTGATTATTTGAGTCTTAGGGTTTTTTTTTTAAGATAAACTGACAGTTTTTTAAAATACTTTCAGAGCTTAGAAGTACTGCTGCTCAAATATTTATCCTTGTGAAAGTAAAATACTTAAGACTAGAGAGAGCTGACACTGAATACTGCTTCCATTTTTGTGTTCCTTGCTGTAGCTTGGCACACTTGCCTCTGCTTACTGGACTTAAGGGACACCTTGTTGACCACATACTTCAGATGCAGGACAAAACTACTTACTTTGTCTCATGTAGAAGTGGCATCAGTGCTACATCTTCTGAGTAGAACCTTGAGGACCATGTTGTGAAGGAAAGTGTACAGTAATCCCAGTGCAAAAGTTACTGTATCCCAGAATTTCTAGTATCTTCCAATTCTGACCAGGTTTTCTCTTTTTTCTTCTGTCTCTCTCTCCCTCTTAGATCTTGCATGCACTTTAGTCAGTCTTTGTCTGACTTTAGGTAGAAAGTCAAGATAAGTGTCCTCTTACATGTGTAAATTTTGTACAGTAAATGGTGCTAGTGGAGTAACTTAAGTTTCTTAAAGCTACAAAATGTACATACTGTTAAGAGATGACACAGCAAACCTTAAAATTGCATTTGTATTCCAAGACAATCCTTAAACTTACAGCTGTATAAAATTTGCTTGCATTTAACAAATAGGGATTTGTCATCACAAATATTCAAAATCAGAAACTTAGGACTTTGAGAAATTTATTTGTAATGTATATTTAATGATTTTTAAAACTCTTAAATTACTTTACAAGAACRAAGTCTACTATATAAAGTGAATTTTTAGTTGACCTATTACAATACTGTGTGTATATGGGTTTAAAATGGTATAAATGTATATTCCATCCCCAATTTAAAGTGATTAATTACAAAATTTGTGAATGCCTTATATATTAAGAAAATAATGAATGTCTATTTGAAACTACTTACCAAATTCAGTGATTTCAAATTCTTGATCTGAACTTAGATCATGCTTGCACCTCCAAATGCCCAACCAAATGGAGAGACAGTAGTAGTAGTAGTAGTAGCAGCTTTTCTGTTATCTTACTGTAAATATGTATGGTATGTAAAGAATTGAGATGCATGTGACAGAACAGCAGCTTTTGTTCCTCATACACTAAGCCTGAATTTTTAGCAGTTAACATGAAATTGCACTTTGTGATCAATGAGGTAATCAAAATGACTCTTGGGTCATGTTTGCAAACTTGCTTTGCCATACTCTGTAAGCATTTATTTTGTCCYCTATGAAGGGAACTATACCAAGGAGTATTTCTATTAGGCATTTAACAAATAAGTCTATTTTTATAAGAATTAAAATAAACAAGATGATAGGTAATTGAATGTATTTTCACATATTTGGAAAATACCCCCAAACAGCACTTGACATTGATAAATCCTCTTGTCCCAGTAACTCTGCTAGCTTGTGGTGTAAAGTCTGGATTCTGATAGACAAACTATATATGCAGAAATGCTGTTCTAAAAATCAATCACAAACTCATACTTAAAAAGAAAATCCCCTAATGTCAGCAGCTGGCCTACAGGGTTCAGAAACCCTGAAATACTGACAGAATTGACAAGAAGCAGAAGTAAGACTCGCCATTTTAACTTAATACTCTAAGTTATGACTTCAGATTTGTACAGTCTTAAATGTTAATCTAGTATTTCCCTGTGTCCTCTTGCTGTTTCTACAGTCTGAATGATTTGAAAGGGATCTGTTTGCAGGAACCTCTCACAGAACGAGCCTGTGCGTGCCTCATGTATGCTGAAAACTTCAAAGTAGTCTGTAAAATTGAAAACGGATAATGTCAGAGCTCGCTTTATGTTCTTCATTTGCCCAGAGCCCTGCCAGTTTTTGTGGGGATAGTCCCTTCTTACTACTTCGGGGACTTCCCTTCCCTTCTGCTGTATGAAAGACCCAAGTTAATAGTAGCAACTGACTGCCYGGGGTAGCGCTGAAACTGGCACAGTTACTAAAAAAGTAATAAAGTTTATATTCAGGAAAAAAAAGTACCRAGGGCTGGTTCAAAGTCTCTTTAGCATACATTGTTGATACTCAGCATCCTTTAAAATTTATCTTGTCATGGCTAGTATAAAGACAGGCATTCATTTTTTTCCCTTCTCTGGGCTCAGCTGTACATACAGGAAGAAAAACCCAGCTGCCCCTCTCCCCCTCACCAAATTTTTTTTTTCTTTTTTCTAAATTTGAATTCTGATCCTTTAAAGATACAAGTTGACCGAGTAATACCAGAATTTAATTGACAGATTACAAAGCAGCTACGTTTGGTAGCTTACGTGTGTTTTTGGAACCATCAAAAAAGTTAATGTTTGGAATTGTCTTTGTCCTAGTAGCAATCTGTTATTTTGTGATACGTATCATTAATGGCAACTTGCAGAATTTTTGTTTTAAGGCTGTTAAAGACGACTGAAAAAAGTGTATAGATTGTAAAGATGTTTGTTATATATAGTGTAAGTTTTTGGTTTAATATTTATAATAGAAAAAATATTAAAATTGTACTTCATGCCTCTGAGTTTGTATCTCAAAAAAATCTAAACCTACATTCATTTTCCTTGATTCTGTCATCTGAGATATTTCTGCAGGGCTAATCTAACATCAAAGTCTCTAGTCTGCCTTTAAGTAAGTCCTATGAGCCTTAGGACATTATTGAGAAAACTTAGAAAGGTAGCTGTTGGCAGATTAGTCTTTCAATATTGCAGTGAGTTCAGACAGTTTAGACATGTTTTTACCACCTGCTGTTCCAGGTATTACAAAGCACAGTTCTTCATTAACACAATTTCTCCCTTTTGCTAAGGACGTTAATTCTGAAAGGATACCAGCAGGATAGCTAAGGACAGACAGGGCATCTTGTAATGTCAACTACCTGCACAGCCTGTACTCTTACCACTCTAAAAATTGGATTTTCTTACTGTAAATACTCAAAACCTCAAATATTTTCATATGAAGAAAATGAGCATTCAGTTATTCTACAATACTGGGGGGAGGGAAGGGAAGGGAAGAAAAAAAGGACTGTAGAATACCTACTGAAAACACAGATCCTATGCATATGGGCAGATCTGCCCTGCAGTCTTGCACATACAGAACATGTAAGTAAGTTGGGTTTTGCTTCAGAATTACAGAAATTCAAAAAGGAAAACTTTAGAAGTAATTGGAGGATATTTCCTTAGTTTACATAAGGACAAAAGAAATCACCATACAGACATTAAGTTTTTTTTTTTTTTGGTTTTTTTTTTGTTTTTCTTTTTAACTAAAATTTAATTGATCTTCAAGTGAGACTCATTTCTTTGTAATCCCAGACAATGAAATCAGGGTACATTTGTGACAAGTCCTCTCTGGTGACATTTTCCTGTATTGTTATCTAGTGCCTTTGCCTTCTCTATTTTAGTCAAAATATATCTGTTACTATTTTCATCATCATGAAAAATTATCATTCTTCCAAGTAAACAGCAGGAATTCCTCCTTAAGAACCCAGAAGCAATATGAGATAGTGGATCTGAATCACACTACACACTTGGTAAAAATAATTTCAAATACAGTACTTTATTCCTCAGTGTTTACATCTGTTAACAAAAGTCTCTCTCTCTTAAATCCTGAAAAATTTTTTTTCAAATCTTGATCAAAGAAAACAGTATTCAGATAGACAATCACTGAATGTGAATAAACACAAAAATGCTCACAAACATATATATGAAAAATTTTTACTTACAACAGATTTTTTGAAATTTTTTTTCAAGACTGAAAAATACAAAATTTGAGAGGTTTCAATCAATTATTTTCGTGGTATTATTGCATCTTTTGATAAATTAATAACATACATTGTGACCACAGAAGACTGAGAAGAGGATACCTCTCTGAAATGTGGTGGTGCTTACTTTGCTTTTCTACTACTGGTGTCACATTTTAAGAAAATCTGAAAAATTAAAACTAAAAAAAAAAACCCAAAAATAAAAAGACAGAAAATCTTCTACAAAATTCCAACCTAGTTAAATTTCCATCTTTTACGTTAGATCCAGAATTATAATCGAAATACTGAAGTATTTTGAATTAATAACCAACTGGAGTATTTTAAAATAACAACTAATTTAATATTACAGCTTTGACTGCAAACTATTCTCGCCATTTCCTTGTCCACCTACTTGTTTCAGCTCCAGGTTCACCTCCAGCCAGTGATYTCACTGAGTCAGTCATGAATTTTTGCGCTGTTCTACTGCATTAGGCAAAATCAAGCTTGAAAGCAGAAACCCCAAGTATTATGCTCTACGTGACACTTGAGTGCCTCTCCAGAATGACAGCAGAGGCTGACAACAAGGCCTGAAATGTGCGTAGAAGAAAATTAATAAAGAAACTGTACTGCTAGCAGTTGGGTGAAATGAAGTCAGTGGGCGGCTTCATTACTTTAAGAGTTTGCATTCAAACCAACACCTTCAAGCAAGGAAAACTTTCCTGCCCTTTTCTGTTAGGCACCTCCTGGGATCCTAAAGTATGGTTAAGGCTGTATCCTAAGCAGCGTTCACGAGCACACTATGATCAGAAGGGATGTAAAAACAGGAGAAAAACCTCTGAATTTTATCTAGATTGAAAGTTCAAGACGTTTTTACAACTAACTAATAAAAACCATCATAAACTTTTTGAGTTAAAAAGTCAAACTTCATTCGATTTTCAACAGAGCTTCAAATTTATGCATAAATTCACACAATGGTTCACATATCCCTAAAGGTGAAATAAGATCATTAAAGCATACCAAATGCAGACCTTAACTGAAAATTCATGAAGAACGAACCTGTAACTGTGAAACACAAAACCAACAAAACCAAGTAAATCCTGAAGTTCAACCTACAACTTAAGCTTTCCGCTAAGTATTGAGTGGAAGTGTTTCCAGGCTGCGGAGCACTGTGATCAACAGACACCCCTAGGTCTGGCAGATGCCTTCCTGAATCGCTCTGCAGTGGCCTGACCCTGAGGAACGCCACCACCGCACGTCCGGGCGTGCTCAACGCCTCCCCTGCTCACAGCGGCCTCCGCCGCAGCGTGACAGCTGGAGGAGCTCTGAAGAGGCTGCACAACAGAAAGGGTCTTYTACAGCTCACAGCTCTGAATCTAAATCTTGCCTAAGAATATTTACAGCAGTAAGAACAGGAAATCAAAGTCCTCACCTAGATCCTCTTCTAGAGTAACACTGTCGAAGAAGGAAGAGGCACCCACACCGTTTCAGGAGAGAGTTTTAGGTTATCAAACTGACTGGCAAAATACGAGAGAAAGCTCTCAAAGGTTCATTTGCAGTTTTTCCAGAGAAGTCAAGGGGCAAAGGCAATTGCTGTATAAACTGCTTTATCAGCTGGCGATTCCTAAATATAGAGCAGGAAAAATAGATCCTCGAGAAGCTCAGTACAGGCAGCTTATTATTCTTCTATATCATATTTACCTACATCTAACTTCTACATCAGCTTGACACATAAAGAAGTATGTAAGTGATTTACCACATGAACAGTTGCGTAAGTTTTCTGCCCACAATGACCTTAAAAAAATGCCTTCGAAACACCAGTAAAATGGAAAACAGGTAAAATGAAAATAAACACTATCAAAACTCACTATGAATTTGATTTTATGGTACACACTGACCTTCAAATAGCCCCGGCAGATTTATGAACAAACGGGTTTTGTTAGTTTCTGCAGAGTATGAATTCAATATGTTACTTATATGAGAAATTCCAGAAGAATATGAAATCTAATTGAATTATTCTGATCAAAGCTTTAAGTAGTTTAACATTCAATATCATAATTCTTTTACATGTCCCACGTGGAAAACTAAATGAAAAGTCCCAAAGCAGCATTCTAGAGTCTTTAGAAATGTTTCTATAAGGTTCTTAGACTACTCCCTCCAAATGGGGAGAAGTGGGGCAGAGCAGTGCAACATGCAGTAATCAGGGTGATCTGAAAACTAAATGTATTTTTTTAAAAAAGGGTTTTATTCAGTTTTCTGATGTTTATTTTAAATAAAATGACATTAAAAAACACATGAGCAGTGTGAAAAACAAGGACTTCAGTCATCACATTTTAGTATAAAAGTTTTGTTCAGTTAACTAGAAGAATTCAATGACACCATCAGCTGGTCTAATGCAATGATTTATATTGTTATACTTAATTCTAACCTAAACCAAATTTGACATATCTAAACTCCTGATATCAGTAAACACCACCACTATGTTTTGCCACTTACTGTGTCAGTATTTACAGTACTTTTAGTATCTTCGGTATCCTCCCCCTCCTCTTCCACCATAGGGATCACCATAACCTCCCCTGCCGCCATAACCCCCCCGGCCGCCATAACCCCCACCACCACCTTGAAAGCCACCTCCACCACCACCACCACCTCCCCAGCCACCTCTTCCACCACCTTCTTGTCTTTTTTGCCAAGGTGGCATTTCAGGAGGAGGTGGTTCAATCTCTGTAGGTCTGCCTCCACGGTCAGGTACTCTCCCCATCAGAACCTACACAGAAAAATATGTAACGTTTAGTTAAAAAGAAAAAATAACTGAARGAATGCAGAGTTTTTCTCTTACGGACGAAGACACACTACCTACTCTTGGCAGGAAACATAGTCCTATCAATGTGGACTTTGACAGTAGGATTCCTAGTACCTTGCCACATGACAAGAGAACTCTAAAAGTGATCCCATTTTCCATCTGTAAAATTGAAATAACTACAGCTAGCTACCTCATAACACTTTTCTGAAATCTTTTTGAAGAAAAACACGTGCATACGAAGTATGATTAGTATCGTAACGTACAGCCATTCATGATTCTACTTAAATTTCAGAAGCAATTTTTGAAATTTCAAACTTCATCAGATGGCAGAAAATATAAACCAGCAAACTGATGTGCAACTCTAGAATAAATACTAGTTTGTCTTAGAGTAGAAATTACTGAGCAGAGCTGGATACAGAGATGGAACAGACTTAATGGGATCCCTTTGCTATCAGGATCACAAAGTAAAAGGGTCATTCTTATCTTCATCTTATCTGTGAACGTACGTTCGACCCACGTGGAGGGAGGATTAGAGCTTATCAGATTCTGCKATGAAAAAGCAGAGGGACATACCMGAGATTAAACATTTATTATTCCTGGGGACTGGYTAGGTTAGTCCTGCTTTCCGAAACTACTGTTTGAACAGAACTGCTCTACAGCAAGAGTTTTTTTTTTAAAAAAACCTTTTGAACTCTGTCTTCTTCCTCCTCTTCTTTTTAATCTAAAACTACTGTTTTATCCTGCATGGCTGACTGTTTAACAAGATAAAAAAAAGAAGCTATTGCAATGTTTACCGGAATGTTGCAAACCTACTTTTCTTAATACATCAGGTATAATCATCTTGCAAAAAGGAATGAGAAAAGTAATTCTGTAATTACATTTCTCTCTTAATATTGATAGTTCTGCAAACTTCCACATTCCTTTATCATATTACAGAAAGAAAAAACATACCTTGTTGATAGCGCAGACTGTATTTTCCCGTGTTGATCCACTACTTGTTCTTATGATCTTTGATAAATCTTCTCTAGCAGCAAGAAGGTGAGCTAATGTAATAGTTGACTTTGGAGATAATGCATAGCGCTTAGGCTGATAGATTCGTGCTATGTCATCTGTTTTTACCTGAATCATAAAATCAGACATAACTTACTTGCTTGGCATGCAACCTACAAACATGCTTGCTGCAAGTCACGCATTGGTCTCAGTAAGTTGCAATTTGAACATAAGGTTTGAAATATTATGTCTGAAAACATAAGTTATCTTACAAAATATAGTGTAAGTTGTTTCCACTTCTTTTCATACCATCTGAGCTACTGCACAAAAAAATGCTGCTGATGATGTATAGTTGATGCYGCAGCCTAACACTATTACAACAGAAACTCACAAATTCACTGGAATCAATCAGATTCTTTTATGTTTTCCAGCATACCTAAAGACTAACAATGGGAGTTTAAGCTGCTTCAGATAGTGATAGTCAACAGATCACTGCAAAGTGTGAAGAAAATAGAACAGCTTCAAAGAAAGGTCAATTGATGGGAGGAGAAACAAAATAAAACAAAACAAAAATCAACAAAGCAAAATACTTACGCAAGCCATGAAAAACTGAGACTGAGAAGCGGAGAATATAGTATTTTTCTGAACTCACTTTGACACATTTTTTGTTTAACAAAAGAAAAAAAATCTGCTTTCTGGGAACATCTAGAATGATCTTCAGAATAAATAAGCACTTAATCTTGGAAGGATCAGAGAGCAGATGCTGTTTCTTGCCACCACTGTTTTGCTAAGCAATTACTACACCATTTGCATATTCATTTAAACCTGCAAAGCCTACCCATTTGTGGGGCGAACAAGTGAAAAACCCACTATCCAAACCAGAGCCAGGTACCAACACCTATTTAATGAAAAACAAACAAAAAAGGAAAGCAAGCAAATAAATTCGTAAAAGGACAACATGCCTCTTGGCTTAAAAAAGTAAAATTATTTCTATCTCAGAATGATTTCAATCCCCAAATCCTTCCTGGACAAGTTGCAAACAAATATTTTTACAGTAAAAATAAGGAAAAAAAAAAACATTTGCCTTCAGCTTCCCACATGTATATTCATCAAATTATAAACTTTTAGTATTGCATTTCTCATTTTGTAAGATAGGAACAATATACATTTCTAGCTCAGATCTATCAGGCTGCTTAATTCATTACTTCTTTTTAAATATAGAGATATAAATATGCACAAAACAGCATAAAAGAAATTACCACATCTAAAATGACACCAGCAAACAAAATCCACAATAGTGATTTAGAAGTTTTAGCCACCTGAAGCATTACAAGTAATTATGTGTTTTTCTCATAAAAGCTACTATTCAAGCAGTCTGTTCAACTGACCACTTGTTTACTCAGTAGCTTTGAACCTAAGGTAAGTAAGTAGTCACTGCAATAATCTCACTGACTTTGTGGGCAGTCATTCTTTGCACCCAGTCTCTCTCTGTTATGGCCTACTGTTTTTCTTCCTCTTTCATCTGCAAGGAAAATGCTTAAGTTTCTTTCTACTTTACTTGAATAGAAGCAGGTAAGTAGAGCAAAAAAAGAGGACAGGGTAAACTTAAATTATGAAATGAAAAATTCAAACAGACAAGGCTAAAATTCGTACTTGTGAACCTATAAACAGTCACAAAAGATTGATGACTGTGCCATCTAGTCAAATTTCCTTTTCCTCAACACCTAGAATTTGGATGGTAAAATCCAGGGTAAGGAACAGTTGGAAACAAGATAGCTGTAATGGCACTGTTTTTACATGCTACGTATACTCAGTAAGAAGATCAGGAGAATTGTGGCAGACTCCCACCTACAGGAAGCAAGAAATACAGCAAGCTTACCTTTGCTCTATCAGACCAGCCAAAAGACTGTACTGTCACATCTAGCCTTTTCATTAACATACGACGGCGACATTCATACTCGCTTCGAAGAGCATCATTGATTTTTTCCAATCTTTCCTGCAGCATAACAATAAGAAAGCAACAACTATTCAATTCTATGAAGATGTACAGGTCAAGCGAAAATTAATCCTGTTCAGCAACTAAGACAGCTGTCCCCAAATGACCATTAAAACTAGGGGCAAATAAAAATTAATAAAATGGAGAGACGCTTTCTTACCATTTGATCAGAATTCAGAGGTTTTGTTAGCAGTGATTTCCCCACATGGTTATTTTGGACTCTTGAGAGAATGTCCTTTATCTGAAACAAAACACATACTGCTTCTCAGAAAACAAATGATATTTACATTTATTTGTTTGCAGCACTGTCTGCTGCAATCATAACTGGATTGAAAGCTAGGAGTTTCATTGCCAAATGACAGATAGGTTTCATTTAACATCATGTTCAAGACTTTTCTACCCACTCCAAACCAGCCTTGCTTATACTTCTTCCATTAGTTTCTCTCCCTCGTTGTCTGGTGATGAAGTAGGCTCGCTCTTTCTGCCTTTCAAACTCCACTGCATCGTTCTCTTTCATTACAACAAATTTCTACCTCCTCTGCTTGAAGGAACTTCATCACTCTCCTTCAGTTCAGCTCGTCTACAAACATTGCCATGAATGTCCACAGCATTCCTACATCATTTTCGGGCCAACTGTTTTTTTAGGTGCTACATGCATATTATTGTTCCCGCAAGTTTTGAACGCAGTCTGGTTGAGAGAAAAACTGTATCTTCATCTACTTCTGTGAAGAATCAAAGGGAATCAAGTCAAACAAGACTAAGACTACAGCTAATTTTCATTTACATGTCATAAGCAAGGAATAAAGCGATGCATGAGCTACAGTAAAACAGTAGCTACAGAGCCATTAGATACATTCACGAGGGATAAGACTTTACATAAGCATACAGGCATTTACATTACGATCTATCATAAAGATATGGTCCAAAGCTCACTCCCCCAGTATTACCTTAGCTCATACTGTCAGAGTTCTCATAGCGTTGCATGTTTTACTGATATTGTCTGCAGTGACCTCTGTGAAAACGCTGGACATGGGAATCAAATTCTACAGCATCTATTTAGTGCATTAGAAAAGGTACTTGAATAGGAATATTTGATAAATCAATTTTCATATTCCATATTGCTCATTATTTCTTTTTCCTTTTTTGCAAGTGCCAAGAAGAGAATCTGATCTCTAATTTTGTGTGAAAAAAAGGGAGTGTATTTTTTTTACATTGCCTCTGGGAAGCACATGGCAAGTTAAAAAACACAGCTATCCCAGCAAAACCATTTGAAACCAACTATATTGTGCAGTGAGCAAATTATGGCAAAATACAGTGGGTTTGACTTCAGCTGTAGGCTAACAGCCTAGAACTTGTCAAAACTGACTGTCCTTTACTGTAATATTCCCTGTGCTATTCTACTTCATCCACATGAGAAAGGGGGCTACAGTAAGGGTAAAAGTTCAGACCCTTCCTTGTAACCTACTGATCCCTACTCTTCTCTCTGACGGCTGCGAGAGCTGGGCCTCTTCAGCCTGGGGAAGACTGCRGGGGGATCTTATCAATGTGTACAAGTACCTGAAGGGAGGGTGTCAAGGGGACGGGGACAAACTCTTTTCAGTTGTCCCGTGTGACAGGACAAGAGGCAATGGGCAGAAACTGAAGCACAGGAAGTTCTGCCTGACCGTGAGGGGGAATTTCTTCTCTGTGAGAGTGACGGAGCACTGGCACAGGTTGCCCAGAGAGGTTGTGGAGTCTCCTTCTCTGGAGATCTTCAAGGCCCGCCTGGATGCAGCCCTGTCTAACATGCTCTAGGTGACCCTGCTGAGCGGGGAGGTTGGACTAGATGATCTCCAGAGGTCCCTTCCAACCTTACYGATTCTATGATTATTCTTACTTCTTTACAACCTTTATTTTGTTTATAGAGAGTCTTTCATGGTTGTCTGTAGGATGGAAGTTGCCAGCATATAATTCTTACATACTCAGATTAGTAGACAGTATAACACAATTTGATTTGTGTAACTTCTGAATCTAGCCAACTTCCTTCCGTTTTAGTAAAGCGTGTTCATGATGCTTTTCACAGTCTACTTCAGAATTCAAATGTACTTAAGCACACATTGCGTTTGAATTTAAAAAAAAAATGCCTGAAGTTCATCAATAATGTTAGAAGATCGGCACTTGAGATGAGGAATTCAGTAAGTAATTAGTRTAGAAGAAGAAATAAACAGCAGATGAATTAAAAATTATATTGGGCAGGAAGTACCCACTTGCATATGAAAATAAGGTTAGAAATACAACCTCAAAGAATCTAGTGAGCTAGAAGGAAGTAAATCTAACAAAATGAGCCTAGCTTCTGGGAAAAAACAAAAAAAAACCAAAAACAAACAAAGAAATAAACTGGCAATGAGCCTTATAGCTCTATAGTGAAAGCATACACACACACACACACACACACACATATACACACACATAGACACACACACATACATATATACAGAGAGAGAGAGAGAGAGAGAAAGAGAGTGAAATCTGGAAATCAGTGATGGTGAATATGATCTAGAGATCAGAGTTAAGGCAGGTTTGCTGGGGCAAGAGCAGCTAAGAGATAAATACAACACTGGGCTCCACATATAAAAGCAATATGTTTTGCAGGCACAGTCTGATCACAATTAAAATACCTAGGTCTGCACTGTGTACTCCTGACTACTGTAAGATGAAAAATAAAAGGAATTTTAGAGAGAATGATAAAGGAAGAGAAGCAGAGACTTACTCAATTGAAAAAAAAAATCTACATCAGAGAAAGAAATGAAATTTCTCCAAAGAAAAGGCAAAGATAGTACATGAAATTGTTATATTTAAAAGAAGCTAGATAATGGGATAGTAACTTTGATGCCTAGAAAACACCATGCTTTATACGACACTTGACTAAACAAAACAAAACATTGTCCCACAACCAGAGGAAACAGGAAGAACTAAATTAAAGAATCCTCTACTGACCAACTGTCCTAAGATTTAATGAGATTTAAACCCCCCCCCCCCAAAATAAAGATTTTAATCCAGAGATTAGTTTAAGGATTCTTCTTAAGGAAGAATCTTTTCACTGATGAACTGGCCCAAGTTCATGCTTGTGAAGCCTGGATACGACCGCAAAGTCATACCCAGATTACTGCATCTCCATTAATGCTTTACTCCCTCATTTACATCAGCAGGACTCTGGGGGCATATCCTGCAAGTATATTGGTGAAATAAACTGAGAATTTACAGCAAAATACAACTGCAGAATACACTGTCCAGTCTTCCCCACTGACAGGGCTATGAGCACAAGAGCTTTGGTACACATATCCTCTCTGTCAGAAAACAAGAATACCACTGATACAAGAATTGAGGCTATTACTCATATTTCTAGCCATGACAATTCTGCTAGATTAAGGAGATTAAGAGGAGTTTTTCCAAAAAAAAAAAATGTGTATGTGTGTATATACACACACGTGTGTGTACACATACATGTGTGTATATATACACATACACACACACACAAAATATCAGGAAGAAGTTGTATGTGTAGGTGTGAAAAACATTAGAAGTAATGCCCAGGTAAGTGATCAGTGAAAACATATGGATATTAAAAAAAATAAATAAAATAACAGCAAAGTCATTCTAAAGTTCTCCTACAGCCAGTTGTATAAAATAAGCCAACTAATCACAAGCTAGGTGCAAAAGCATGCATTTTTGTTATTATTTACACTGATCACATTAAATATTTACATGACTGCTTTGGAAGTTCATAGCTTTCTAAAAATAGTTTAGAAAACAAATTAGTTATTGTATTTGTTTTAGGCAAAAATATTTGGATGTGGCTCCAAAACAAGCTGTATGAAAACAAGCAGTTAATCTATTTTTACCAACTAAAACATATCTTTACTTATTGAATATATAATTTCTCATCTGTTTTATAAGTCCATATCCTTAAAAGATTCCTTCAATCTTTATCTTGCGATTCAGTTCCACATTCCACATATTTATTTTACATCTTTACCCTCTCTCGCAAAATAGAATAGTAATTTTTACGTTTTGCCACTTGCTCAGAGAAATATCATACATGCATGCACTTCCAGGACTTCTAAGATTTTGAAAAAAAATGACCCTGAAAGAAGGGTCATTATATTAATTAAACTGTCAACATCAAGAACGTMGTCTGTAGCCATAAGGTGTGAACCATATTTGCAGAAAAGATCATCTGAAACCTTGAAGACAAAATATCTTAATTCAGCATCTGCCTCTCTTCCATTTAGCTGAAGCAGATTTTAATTTCAATATTTATCCAACTTCAAAGCCTTTTTTGTTTGCCCTTTATTTCTGTTATGTACCTAGATGTTTAGGCACACAGACTGGGGACAGGACAGATCTTTTGTCTTGTTCCTCATCTGCATTCATACTTACCTGATATACAGGTATCATTAAGGCTATAAAACTATCAAACACTGTAACAGTCAAAAGACAACATACTAACTTAAATCTGAACAACTCTTAGAAAATATCCCCAAATGCATTTTTACCAATAGTATTCTCATAGTTCATAGTGAACAAAACCAGAGTTTTTGTTTAATTTTGATCTAAATTTTAGTTTTACAGTTTCTTTTCATTGTCTACTACTATGGGACTACTGTTTACATTGTAGAAAACAGAATKCAAAACAATACTTCAGCAAAAAGTCTAAAAAAGTCTTTCAAATAATGTTAAATAGTASGAGAAAGTCACTTTCTCTGTAACTAAGTGTGAAATTCACACTATCTTAACTGAAAAGAAGCCAGATGTGAGTAAAAGCTACAAAGTGCAACACTGGTATAGATTTTTCTGAATCTTTTATCAGTGTTCATCTAGAAGCTATAGATTTTTTGGTACTAAATTTCTGTATGCTTCCCAAAGTTAAGCTTCATAAATACAGTACAGGAGAACAGTATAAACAACTCAAAAATAACTATTACTTTTTCAGTGCTACAACATAAAATTAATTATATTTAGTGGTAGATGATTGTGACACTATCAGTTCATTCCTCATATTTTTTTATATCATTGACAACCACTACCTCAGTTTATCACAGGAAATAAAARTTTAAAAGGTAGTTACGCTGATGCATATTCAAAGTTGGACCTACTATAAAACTCAGAGTTTCAGCTGAATTAAGAAAGTGATCTTGATTTTATACCAGTCTTTTAAATAATCTGACAAATTATTATTAAAAACACAATCAATGTTCTAATGTGCCATACCAAGATACAATGTGTGATCTGTCCCTTTGGTAGACTGCTGCTGCATAGCCAAACTATTCTCAGAACTATTCCCACAGCTACTGACAATGCTGAAGATGCTAGACAGAGACAAAGAGTAGACATGTTGAAATACAGATACTTTCGCAAACTAATAAAAATGATAGATTAGTACATAAGTTTTTATTACAAATGATACAGTATATATAATACTAGAAATCAACAGTGCAATTTTGCAGAGAACCTAATTCAATCAGAAGCAACAAGATATTTGAAAAATGGAATCAATCATTTTAAGTAAGCTTTTCTACGAATCTAAAAAAAATAACATATGGCACTCTTATCTGCCTGGTTCTTGAACAATTTTTTTCAATCAGTGGCATCACTGCTCTAACACAGCTACATCCATAAACGTACATGAGTAACTGTAGTACGTCAAAATAAACTCTAAACCTGTTCCATAAGAAAGTAATGGATAAAGGATAATGGAACACACAGTAAAAATTCTACAAAAGCTCGAGAAGTAGCAAAAAAAATCCTCAATTTATAAGGAATGAACATGCAGAGAACAAATAGCACTATTAACTCTCGGTGGCACACAGATGAACGAACTAGTACTCACTTCAGGCTGYGGAAAAGTGGCAAAACAAGTGGTATAATCACTACGGAACTGACAGATCTGGAAAACGATGCAAAACAGGACAGACGCTCACAGAAGAGAACGTACTTCAGAGATGCTGTCTGCACGCTTCAGCACTTTACRAAAGTGGGATCCCTTTGAGCTCTTCATTACCCTCTGCATAAAACTTCAGTGATGAWAGCTTGTTTCGTGCATTTCTTTTTTTTCAGGTGCTATTTGTAGGCCCAACCACAATAGTAAGCTGCACTACAAAATGCACTACCTTGCTTATCTACTATCTCTCAAATACTTTCAATGATCTCCCTTCTATGGCATAACTCAGACTCAAACCTATACCAAGTTTCAAACTGTCATCAGGAAGCGACACACAGTTTCAGCCAAAAAAACAAAAAGCCCAAACCTACCCTGAAAATAGCTTCTTGCATTATGAATTACTAAGTGTCACAGTTTTTAGTAACAGCATGTCCTCTGTCCTGATTTTTTTTTCTCCATTATTACACTGCACACATTTTTTGTATATACTCTGCTTCCAGAATCATGGTAATTGTTACATTAAAATGTAACTAATTAAAATTTAGTATTGATGATAATTAAATTTTGAAGCTGATTCATTCAAAAGGCAGTAAAAATAGGTCTAAGAGGTATGTTGATCAATAAGGAAGTGACATACTGAAATGATAAGGACTAGATCAATATATACACCAGAAAGCTACACAACTGTAAAACAGGGATAATCCAACCTTTATCTTTTCATAGCATTCCTGACAAAATTAACAACTACTTTAATACAAGGCATTTTCAAATTCTACCCCTTAGTTTATATATACTCCAATTCTATAGCAAAATCAACAGTTGTGATGTAGTTCTTACATCTAGGTGACCTCCAATTGTCTGTTCTTAGTAAATGAGAGATCTTTTAATGTTTTTTCAGGTGTTTTGGGCTCTTACTTTCCATTGTAGCATCTAGTATAAATTACTTGTGTAATCTATATAATTGGACAAAGTTAGAAGCATGTAGTATCTAGTCACTCGAACACATTTGCAGTGACTTTTTAGTAACCACAGTCTGCTGGTTGACCATGGAGCCCTTGCGTCTTCATTTTGAGAAGCAGAAAGAACAAAAAAAGAAACAACAACTAAGTCAAACCACTAGTCCTGATTACTTGTGTCATATCATTCACCAAATATTTTTGTGCATCTGTCTATGCTTGGATTTGCTTACTTCACCCATCTGGCAAGCCCATCAGACCCCTGAAGAGGGGAAATATGCAGGAACACTTCAGCGTTTGGCGATTTAAATGCACTGACTTCTACACAAGAATATTATACAGACAGTGCAGAGAGGAGCACTTCCATGAAGAGCAGGCTTCATTTTCAGAGCTGAAACCAATTTCCCAAACTAGGAACTAGCTGCAGCCTAGAGCAAAGAACAGTTTTACCCCCATTTTCGCAAGGAGAAGCACAGGAAACTACCTCATAGAACAGAAAYAGAAAAGAAGAAATAAAACCCAAGATATTAGAATGCACTTCTGGGAACACAGTCTCCTGAGTGCTATGCAGCACAAAGGAACGGAAAATACCTTTTAGTTACTAACCCTGAACATACTGGCAGGAAYTGGAGATTCCCATCTTAATGACAATAAGCCAATGAACAGAGTSAGCAGTCAGGAGCCCTAACAGACGAGTAACTGATGGTTGAAGATTGCARTGGAGAGAATTTTGAACAGACTTCTCTTATTTTGTATTTTTTCCTGCAGTAAACAGCTTCCTGCATGCCAGTCTGCAAAATCTGTATGTAAATAGTGTTAAACATCATTTGTTGCTGAAGGATTAAACAATAAAAGTAAAATGGACAGTGAATCCCTCACAGTCTGTAACCAGGCAACTTTGATATAATTTGAATATTAGGTTTGGTCGTCTTGCCCTGCAATGGCAGGACTAGCGTTCTGTTCCTTTAACATGGGATGAAACCAACTCTGTTGGATCCTTCTCTCTTAAGATGAATGCTTATAGAGATACCAGTTTAAASAAAGAAAGAAAACACAAAGATCTGTACCTTCAATTCCACATTGGTTAACAAAGGAGGAATATCAGAAGATGACGACTTCGGTAGCCCCAGTGCATCACAAATAGCTTGTACTTCCTGATAGATTTCATTGTGCTTTTCCAARTGAGAGCCTTTAATTTGCTTGCTGTGCAAAATCTTTAAAGCTTGAAGTTCTGTACTTAGAAATACTAGAGACAAAAGTCCATAATGGCAGATTTAGGGAAATTTGAACATTTTTCTGCTGCACGCTCATAATACAAGCAGKAAGACCATGAGAAAAAGGGAAATGCTTTCTCAGTCCTCTCCTGGACAGGTCAGTTTCAGTTCCCCATTCTAYGTCTGAACAAATTCCCACCTATCTTCCTATCTTACGTCTACACCTTGCACCCATCTGCTTAACCTGCTCTGTTACCTAGTGCTTCCCCAGTCCTTAGCTCCTTGACAGATCTACTTCCGTATCATCACTGCTGCTAGTCCATGTGTTTCTTGTCAGATCTCAAGCGTTTCCCACCACCATTTCTGAATACACTCTCTCTCCATACGCAGTCTCAGCTGGTGCTCCTTTGTCCAGGTCCAGCTTAAACCTACACTTCACTCCTCACAGTTCTGCTTTCAACATCTTCAAATCATGTAGCATTTTCTTTTAAGCTGTCAGGAAACCTCTCAGAAACAAAGGAAGCAAAGTCTCAGTTTCAATGGAGCTGGAATTGGATCAAGAGCGAAATCAGGAAGCTCRGTATGTTGAAGCATCCACCACAAAGAAATTTCAGTTTTGCCTCTTTCACTTCTCCCCAACTGAAATGATGCATGCTTAGCTAGGTTGATGTCACACTAGTGATGCTTACTTAAATAAGCATAAAGAACTACTTAATGTAAATTCTAAATTAAGGACAGACCATGCATATAAATTCTAATAATATAAATGGGGAAACCRGTCATAACTTACAGAGCAGTTTAAGACAATCTTCTTTCTCTCTTAATCTGTCTTTAAGGTCTCCAGATATAAGTGATGAATATGGACAAGACATTTCTTTCAAAAAGCCACTAATCTCAAGCTGGAAGCTCTCTATATCTTTATCACCTGAAGAAACAAAGAAACACAAATTAATGGCTTAAAAAAAAAATCAAACTGCTTTTCTTAATTTATACATTTAAAGTTGCAATCCCAGGCAAACATTTACCACATACCACCCTAATAATATTTTCCTTCAACTTAAAGATCAAGTTCTATATACATACATTCCTTTTAATAGCTCAGACAACAACGTAGTCATGCTTTAAGCAAGAAGAGGACACCACGGCAACCTCTGGAGAAATGAACACAAACGCTTGGAATGAATCAGACGTTAACGCATAGCAGAAGAAGAAGCAGTGTTTGTTCCTTCTTCAGAACACCACTGTTGAGAGATCAGTTCTACATTACAAAACAGTGGATCGATGTAATTAATTTTCGGATTAACARGTTACAGGGGTCAAAATAACTAAACCCCATGCATGTATCCATTTTTATTTTCAACGGTTGTTTTTTTGTTTTGCTACCTCATTGTGAAAACATAAGCAGATATATTCAAATCATATAAAATCTCATCCAAGTTCCAGCACTTTACACATAGCACTAATGAACAAGTGACTTGTCCACACACGATATGAATGGAACATTGCATTGCTACTAACTACCACAAAACACCAAGCAGAGATACTTTACTGAAACGTAAACCATCCAAATATGGTTACGTACTACAACCACTTATAGGATGCATGCAAGTTCTTTCTATATATTTATGTAGTTCTAGAAAAACAAAAAGCAAGTGATTTTTTGGAAAGAAACTTCATAAAACCATAATGTAAGAACTATGTACRTGATAGCATCAGTCTCAGGTTGGTTTTCTTTCAGCTATCTTACATTTAAACTTCAGCRCTATTTTAATATGAGCTGAACAACATTAGCTTGAATCCACAGAACAAACAGTAAATAGTTTCAAAACATTAACATCCATATACCATCCATTGAAGTGATGCTCTCTTCCATATTACAAAGCGGCTTTATTTGGGAACCTAACCAAACACAAAGCTCCAAAAATTCTGGTGAAGACAATCCATTTCCTGCAGCTTTCTTCAGGGCTTCTTCTTCCAGTAAGGGACCTGTGTACCTGCATGCAGGGATRAACAGTAGCAATAAGAAACGAGTCTAACATTAAAATGATTAGAAAATGTGCATGTTTTATGTAAGCTGGTTAGTAAATACACTGAGACAAAAAAATAAGGAAAAAAAAATCTTTGTAAGTTACTTTTGCCGATGAATTTGTAATTCGGACTTTTTTAAACATACCAGCAGATGAGAGGTGATTTACCCACAAACAAAATGGGCTGCCGGAGAACAGGACAGGCATTTTCACAGATCACAGGTAAGCGAAGACAATAAATAGAGTTTCAGGTTTTCAACACACGCTGAAGTGACCAGAAGTCAAGTACTAACTCAAGCGTACACTCGACCGATTTTCTCTGCAGCATTTCTGAACTACTGCCCTGGACCGCCAGTAATAACGGGTAACTGCAACCGAAACCGGACTTCGCACCGTTTCCCCTGTCCCGCTCCCTCACTCCCAGCCGCTGACCCGGCACACGGAGGTGGCGCGGGCACCGCGCGGCGCCTCCCGGCCGCTGCCCCCCG